>NC_132859.1:4396472-4706472 GCF_048164855.1 Canis lupus baileyi
CGGTCCCTTGTTTTGTGATCCTAGTTTAAACTAGATAGTTTCCATGTAGATCTAGCTGCTTGATGGCATTAAGTCTTGGACTCAACTTACACTTCTTCATTTTGTTCCTCCTGTAGGGATGTAATAACTGCCTGCTTCACTAATTTCTGTCACTTTTTCAGCTTTCGGCTCTTCCCACATCTTTGTAACTAGTTTTTTAGGTTAAATTCCTTAAATAGGACTATATTTCTGACTGTACCCTGACTAGTACATCAAGTTAGTAAAGTTCTTGCTTTTTAAATGGTTTTGTTTACTTGTTTTGTTTTGTCTTAATAACAAACTAAGCATTATGTTTACCAAATACTTTTTGGTATTGAGGTGCTATACATGAGCAACTATTGAGAGGTGTCTGTGTTACTTTTAAAAAATTCTGTTAATGGGGTATATTAAATTTAATAGGCTTCTTGAAGATAAACCATCTTTGCATTCTTTGGGCAAATTTTATTTATTTATTTTTTTCTAAAACTGCTGAATTCAATTGTTTGCTATATTTTAAAAGGATTTTTACATTTATGTTTATGAGTATAATTGGTCTATAATTTTCTATTTTTTATTTTGCTCTTTTCTAGTATAGTAATGAAGTTTCTATATTCACTGTTAGTTTAATTTTTGTCCCATTGAAAGGAAATTTATTATTTGTTTTAGCTTTTAGGATTAATGCTTCATTAGAGTAGTTTTCTAATGAAAATAATTATTCATTAGTTAGAATAATTTGATGCTTTAATTATTTTAATTGGGACTTACATTTTCATAGATTGATTATCTTTCTTTTTTAGAAAGTATAATAACATTTAACAACACACAGAATGGGTTTTTATCTTTTTTACTTATAGTTAAGATTTCTTCTACTCACAATTGTGTCCAGGCATCATACCCTCTATTTAATCATCATTTAGAAAAACAGGAGATATTTCCTCAGATGACTCAAAGAGTTTTATTGATGTGAGTTTTTTTTTTAATTTTAGGATGGCTGTTTCATAAAGTATTTAAAAGGCTCTCATAATGAGTATTACAGGGAGGCTATAGGAAAGTGACTGTACTATTTATTTTCATTTCTTTTAATCTCAAAAAGCTCTGAAAGCACATCTATTGAAATATGGAAGGGAAGCTCCTCTCTTCATAGAACTGTTGCCAAACTATGTAAGCCTAGAAATAATTAGCTGATTTGTACCACTCCCTATGGGCACATACCAAGTGCCCACGTAGGAATGGAACTGTTTGAGGGCCCTTTTTATCTGTTTTACTGCTATATTTGTCTGTCTTTATAGCAGGTGTATTCATGTGTGGATTTACTTCTATTTATGCTATGCTACTCAAGAGTCATTGTGCACATTTTATGTAGAGGTTACATTTTTCTGCAATTCATAAAATTATCAGCATTGCCTTTTCAGTTGTTGATTCTTATTCATTATCACTGTTCTTTATGTCTGTAATTCTAATTATTCTCATGTTGGAACATTTTAGTTAATCCTCCAGGACTCTTCAATTCTTTTCTTTTTTATATTTTTTTCAAGATTTTATTTATTTATTCATGAGAGAGACAGAGAGAAGTAGAGACATAGGCAGAGGGAGAAGCAGGCTCCCTTTAGGGAGCCCAATGTGGGACTCGATCCTGGAACTCCAGGATCATGCCTTAAGCTGAAGGCAGATGTACAACCCCTGAGCCACCCAGGCATCCCCAATTCTTTTCATATTAAAAAGCTTTTCTACAGGAATCCATCAAAATCCTAGAGGAGAACACAGGCAACAAGTTCTTTGACCTTGGCCATAGCAACTTCTTGCAAGACATGTCTGCAAAGGCATGAGAGACAAAAGCAAAAATGAACTGTTGGGACTTCACTGAGATAAAAAGCTTTTGCACAGCAAGGAATCAACAAAACTAAAAGGCAACCTATGAAATGGAAGAAGATATTTGCAAATGATATATCAGATAAAGTTCTAGCATCCAAAATCTATAAGCAACTTCTCAAACTCAATGCCAAAAAAAAATTCCAGTCAAGAAATGGGCAGAATATATGAACAGACATTTCTCCAAAAAAGACATACAAATGGCCAACAGACACGAAAAAAAGCTCAACATCACTCAGCATCAGGGAAATACAAATAAAAATTGCAGTAAGAAACCACTTCACACCAGTCAAAATGGCTAAAATTAACAAGTCAGGAAACAGCAGATTGTTGGTGAGGATGTGGAAAAAGGGGAACCCTCTTACACTGTTGGTGGAAATGCAAATTTGTGCACCCATTCTGAAAAACAATCTGGAGGTTCCTCAGAAAGTTAAAAATAGACGTGCCCTATGACACAGTAATTGCACTACTGGGTATATATCTAAAGGATACAAAAAGAGTGATTCGAAGGGCCCACAAGCACTTCAATATTTATAGCAGAAATGTCCACAATAGCCAAAATATAGAAAGAGCCCAGATGTCCATTGATGGATGAATGAATAAAGAAGTATAAAGCACACACACACACACACACACACACACACACACACACAAATATACACACATTGGAATATTACTCAGCCATCAAAAAGAATTAAACCTTGCCATTTACAACTACATAGGTGGAGCCTAGAGTATATTATGCTAAGCAAAATAAGTCAGTCAGAGAAAGACAATACCATATTATTTCATTCATATGTGGAATTAAGAAACAAAACAAATGAACATGGGGAAAGGGAAGGAAAAATAAAATAAGATAAAAACAGAGTGAGGCAAACCATAAAAAACTCTTAACTATAGGAAACAAACTGAGGGTTACTGGAGTGGAAGTGGGTAGGTATATGAGGTAACTGGGTTTTGGGCACTAAGGAGGATACTTGATGGTATTGAGCACTGGGTGTTATATGCAACTGATGAATCACTAAACTCTACCCCTGAAACTAATAATTCAGTATATGTTCACTAAATTGAATTTAAATAAAAAATTTAAAAAGCTCTTCTTATCTTTGTGCAACTTCTGGTTCATTTTTTTCTGTACTATCTGCCAGTTTATTAATACTTTCTTTGTCTAGAATTTATGTAATTTATTAATTTTCTAATAATAAATGAAACTAAAATTTTAATATCTAGGATTTCTAAGTGCTGCATCTCCTTTCATTCATATTCTCTCTTCCTTTTCTTACTGCCTCATGGTTTTTCAGAATCTATTGTCCTCAATATATAGCATCTTGTTTTGTTGCATAGTTTTTATTTATTTTTTATTTTTTATTTTTTTTGGTGGGGATGTTATTCCTTTAAAAATTTTTTGAGGACTTAATTTTTCTAGAAGACTTTTCTATTTTTGCATTTACTTAAAATTGAGTCTTCCCATTTTTAGATGATTTTTTAAAAAAGATTTTATTTATTTATTCATGAGAGACACAGAGAGAGAGAGAGGCAGAAACACAGGCAGAGGGAGGAGCAGGCTCCATGCAGGGAGCCTGACGTGGGACTCAATCCCAGATCTCCAGGATCACACCCTGGGCTGAAGGCAGTCCTAAACCGCTGAGCCACCAGGGCTACCCCATTTTTAGATGATTTTAAATTAGTTTGGTTGCTTTTTATTTTATCATCTTTATATATGCTCTAGAATTTTAATTTGCAAGTTCCTCTTGTGTAGACATTTGTTGTGTCTCCCTCTCCACCTTACCCCCGTCCCTGCCATTTTCCTGCTTCTTAGTATCTGGTAGATTTACAGTTGCTTCTACTGCTCTCTGTAAGATCCTTCATTAAAAAAAAATAGTCTTAGGTTGGTGGATCAGGACTCTTACAAATTTGTAATTTGATATTACAAATCAACTTCCTGGGAAGTAAGAAATTTGGTGCAGGTCTTGTACTCCTTCGTGGCCACTCTAGGCAGTGACTGCCTAAAAGCCTCTACAGAGAAGATAACACTGACTTTGGTCAGTAAATGGCAGGACACTCCAGGATGCAGTAGGTCTGTTTGCTCTATTTCTCCACAATTATGGGGAACTTAAAACCCAGTTACCACAGTAGAGGGAAAAATTCTCTGCCTATTTTGGGTCTCACAGCCACTGCTTATATCCTTCTGTTTTTGTTCATTTTCCCCTCTCCCTATGGAGCTATTTGTCTGTGAGGATGACTTATGTTTGTATATTTTCTTGTATTATGTCTTTGCTATTTTGAGGTGGAAGTGGGAGCTGGAAGGGTGGTCTTAAATCTGAAATCACAGAACATCTTGATCAGAAGTCCACATTTATAATTTAGAAAATTAAGTCTGGAATGAATGTGTACTGGATTAGAGGGTGGTGAAGCTTGAGACATGAGTTTCATTCTGAAGGAGTCCAGGAAAAAAAAAAAAAGATACAGAATTGTCTGAGACAGGAAAAATAGGGGAGAGAGGATAAATTACAGATTTTTAGAAAGGGTATCCAAGTAGAGATGGAACAGGGTTCTCAACAGAGCTATGCTGCCCCCTCGGGGATATTTTGGAAATCGATGGTAGTATTTTTGGTAGTCGCCGGTAATGAGGGAGGGCTTCTGATATTTAGTAGGTGGGAGGCAGCTGTGGTTAATGTCCTAGAATATGCAGAACAGTCTTGTACACTGAAGGACTATCCTATGTCCTGAATGACTTTCAAATATCTCAGACATTCAGGTGAATGAAATACCTATTGAAAATTATGTGAGTGATGAACTTGTTTTGTATGTTATTACTAAGGTTTTTTTCCACAAAATTTTATTACACACTCAATTTTCCAAGATAACAACTGTCATGTTAATTCACTGAAACATATTTTATTTTATTTGGGACTTAACATGAATTATTCACCATTTCAGAAAATCAATCTGTTAACAGCAACAGTTGCTTATGTTCTAGAAATCTCCAAAATCAGAAATCTGGACTATTTTGTCATCTCTGACTTTCGTGAGTAGTAGAAAAAATAAGAGATTATTTTGAATAAACTCAAATAACTATCATTTAACAAATGGAATCATGTGAAATATGAGGATCTCACTAAATTTTACTAGTAAGTTGTTTCTTTAGAGAATTTCATGGCCTTGTATATATTTTCCTAATATGCTATTTCTTAAAGAGGTTCATAGTGTTCTATGTACTTTTATTTGTGTGTGTGTGTGTGAAAATGATAAAGATATATTTTGAAAATATACATAATAAGTTATTTCTTTTGGACTGCCTATTGCTTTTCAACATTTCTCTGATATTGTCTCCAGAGGCCCTGCATACTAATTCTATTTATAAATATGGTCTAGTTCATTTGCAAGTATATCTTACTCATTTTTTCCACTTTGACAGTGTATAATTAATCTTGGCATTTATCCCTACTTCATCCAATGCTATTTTCCTCTTTCCCTTATCTTGTACAAAAAAAAATTCTGGTCCATTATTACTTATCTTAATAGGTTTTACTCCAGTGCAGCTCATGCCACTGCTTTTCTTTTTCTCCATCTACTTTGTAGAATTGGCTTCTGATCATCTGACTTTTCTTAAAGCTATGTTTTCATTATTAAGTAGATAAGCATCTACATAATACTACTACTACTAGTAGTAGCATCTGACTACTTCATTATATCTTCTGTTACAGTGATGCTCAAGAATTTACACTTTGAAATGCACATAATTTTATCATAAATTTCTTTCCTTGTATTTTCCTTTCATACTACGGGCATGGCACTGCTTATTTTTGATATTGGTATGGACTGATACTGTGTCCCCTAATATTTATATATCGAAGTCCCAACCCCTGAGTACAACCTCAAATGTGACTATATTTGGAGAAAGGGCCTTTACAGAGGTAAGTAAGGTTGAATGAGATCATAAAGTTGGGGCCCTAATAGAAGAAGAAAAGAAAGAAATAGCAAAGATGTACAAGCATGGAGAAAAACCCACATAAGGACACAGCAAGAAGTTCAATCATCTGCAAGCCAGGGAGAGAGGCCGTAGCTGAGAGCAGACATGCCAACACCTGGATCTTGGACTTCCTGCCTCCAAAATGTGAGAAAATAAACTTCTTTTGTTTAACCTACGTAGTGTATGGCAGCCAAGCAAACTAATATAGATACTATCTGTAAAATTATCCATGATTATCTCTTTCATCCATAGAAGTTAATAAGGTATTAAAAAACATTTGTTTTAAGAGGGGTTTAGGAGAGTCACTGAGTGCTCACAAACAGCCACGTGCTCTCCTGCATTTCCTAGCCCCCAAGTAGCTAGGTAGGGCCATAAACCAATTCTGACCTATGAATTGTGAGCAGAAACGACTTGTATTACCTTGGAGCTGGGCCATAGGTGAGTCAGGGTGTGATCCTGGTGTCTGAAGTGTGTGTCTTTACTTTTTGCAGTAATCAGCAGGGCTCTGTGTTCACGTGATGGAGCACAAGAAGCCAGATCTCTGAGAGAAATGCTCTTGAGAGTTGTGAACCTCAAAATGGGCATTGTATAAGTGAGAAATACACCTTTCTCAGAGTCACAAGGGTTAATTTGTTAAGATAGCATATCTCCTTTTTACACTTGACTATACACAGTTATCTAAACTATATGTTATTGGCTGCACTGTCATAAGGTGGGTGGGGGATAATCTATAGTATGCAGTGTCAAAACATGTTATAACTATCATCTTTGATAATAGACAAGGCTAGTAAGTATAAGAAAGTGGTTGGAAAGTAGGAGGAGCTATGGGTTCTATTCAGCAGGAGGTGAACTGGGTAAAGCATTCTGGCAAATAGGGGATGTCGATGGCCTTGCATTATTGGAAAACTTAACTAGCTTTGAAATCTTAACTGTAAAAAATAATAACACAAAGAAGTCAGAATTAAATGCCTTGAAAACCTCTCAGCAATGAAAAACCTTCAGAAAGATTAGGTTATGAGTATGGTCTTCCCATATGTGATATTGTAGTTTATAAAAATATATTTGGTCACTCAGATTACCAACATATATTTCTCGTATGTATTTGATCTTTTTCCACAGTTCCTGGGAGCTGGTTGTCAGGAGAACCAGTCATGAGCAGAGGGTTGGAATTTGTGGTCCCACCACCTTTAAACTGTAGGGAGGAGAAAGGGGCTGGAGATCCGGTGGCTATGATTTAATCAATTCTGCCTGTTGTAGTGAAGCCTCCATAAAACCCCAAAAGGATAAAGATTCAGAGAGCTCCCAGGTTGGTGCATGTGTGGAGATTTGCAGGGAATGGCACAGCCGGAGAGGGCATGGAAGCTCTGCAACCTTTCTGCATATCTTATGCTTTGTATCTTTTCCACTTAACTGTCCCTGAGTTATGTCCTTTTATAACTGGCTGGTGATCCAGTAAATAAAATGTTTCTGTGAGTTCTGTGGGTCTCTCTGGAAAATTAATCAAACCCACAGAGGGGATCCTTGGAACCTCCTATGTATAGACAGTTGGTCAGAAGCACAGGTGACAACCTGAACTTGTGACTGGTATCTGAAGTATGTGTGGGTGTGTGTGTGTGTTGAGGGGGGCAGTCTTGTAGGACTGAGTCCTTAACCTGTGGGGTCTGATGCTGTCTTTAGGTAGGTAGGGTCAAAATTGAATTTCTTGGTAGTATGGAAACTTCCCTTACCCCGTGCCTTTGGGATTGATTCCAAAATTGTTAGTTTGTGATCAGAAGTGGGATCAGACTCAGAACATAACCACATTAGCATAGCACCTTCAAGGTAGCAGTCACCACATTAAAAATAAACAAACAAAATCCATGTCATATGAATGAGAGAAAAAAATAGATAAATATTGATGAAATCTCAAAAAGAACTAAAGCTGAGCATATCTTTACATTTATTGACCATTTGAATTTCCTCCTTTGTATCTTAGATATTTATATTTTGCTCATTTTTCTCTTGGGTGTTTCATTCTTTTTAACTGATTTGTATATTGTTGATATAAATTGTTTGTTTCAGCCTGGGCTCAAAATATATCCCTCTGTCTCTCACTTGCTTTCTAACTTTGCTTATGTTGCCATTTTTTTTAATATGAAAGTTTTGCTTTTTTCATGTGGTTTAAATTTGTCAAACTTTCACTTTGTGGATCTTAAAACTATCTTCTAAGTGGTTTTTTTTTATACATAAAAAACTTTTTTTAGGGGGGATCCCTGGGTGGCTCAGCGATTTAGCTAGCCCCTGCCTTAATCCTGGGGTCCTGGGATCGAGTCCTGCATTGGGTTCCCTGCATGGAGCCTGCTTCTCCCTCTGCCTATACCTCTGCCTCTCTCTGTGTCTCTCATGAATAAATAAATAAAATCTTAAAAAAGCTTTTTTTTTCTGGTTTCATTGGGTTGCCTAACCCTGTGGAACAATGTCAGACAGTGGCAGTAATAACAGGCATCATTGCCTTGTTCCTGACTTTAACTGGGATATTTCTAAACTTTCACCAAAAAATAATATATTTACTCTAGAACAGCTATGATTTGTTATTTGCCAAACCACTTTTCTGTCAAGTTCTCTGTCCCAAATCTCCCTATGTGTAAATAAGGGACTGAGGCTGGATAATCTCTGAGGTTCTTTCCACCACAGTTCATCTTGAAACTCCAAGATACATTTTCAGAAAGTCTCATGTCATTTTGTCAACCTAGATAAAGAACAGTCTTCCATGTGAAATAGAACACGTAAGCACAAGTACAAGGGAGCCCTTCAGCCATCTCAATAACTCATATTTAGGTATATAAAGTAGTCTGAGGCAAAAACTGATCTTAATTTTAGTACATTTCCAGTTGGTTTATAGAGCTGTTTGGCAACTTTCATTCAAGGGAGAAAAAAATACGAAGTGGAGAGGAAGTGAAAATGGAACAAGGACTAGAAAATCATGTGTGAATATGGCAATACCCTAGTTTCAAAGCCAGTTGCGATCCAGTCAGTCTTGGAGTAAAAGCCGGTTTTATCATTATTATAATTTTTCCCCTCCAAATGGGGTGGAGACTCAGTATCAGGGGAGTAGTAGGAGGGAAAATATCCAAAGTGGGGATAAAGTGATTAATTCTCTATTTCCTATAAAGACACACGAAGTAGAGGGAGGAGGGAAATGCTCCCTGGAAAAGCTATTGAAATTGCTAAAGAATGAGAAGGGAGAAGCAGCCAGAAACTACGCTGAGCAGAGGAGCAGACAAAGATTGCAAGGAATTGGCAGGGAGTCACAATCGATGAAGCCAGAAAGGAACACAAAAGGGCCTGGAGTGAGTCAGACATTGTAAAAGGAGTTACAAGGGAGGAACAGGCAAGCATGCCTGTGGGCCCTGGGACAAGGGAGGTGAGGAGAGTGGGGAAAGGGTCAAAACACAGCAACTTCAACAATACAAGTTCAAAGCTAGTTGGAGAAGATGCCTAGAGACAAGGAGCTGCTCAGCAGATTTTCAGAGAGTAGATTATGGATGAAAATTGACAGCAAATTAGAGTACATGCCATCACCTAAACTCCAAGAGGCGGGGGAGACAAACAGGTGAGATGTAGTAGAGTTAAGAGCAAAACCACGTTCACTGAACCAAACAGGACACAGGCTATAATGGGAGGTGGGATGAGGTGAGGAGCAAGGTGAAAACAACTCTCACATTGTTTTGTATGTGAGGACTAGAGCCAGAGACGGAATGGAAGCCCCACGTATGGCATGCATAAATATTTTAAAACTTAGCTACCAAACTGTCAAATAAAATGCTCTATTCATCTACCTTGACAAATACACCTTCTTAAAGACTCAGCCCTTCCATCCCTCACTGTGTCCTGCACCATACGGGCCCTCTAGCTCATGGGCCCAAGCTCCATTCCCTACCCTTTCTGAAGGAGCACTCTGCTCACGTCTCAGGCCTAGGTGCTCCTTGGGAAGAAAGAACAGATCTGAGGAAAGGTTTATGAAACTCTTGGAAGTGTGTTTGAGGCTCTTTGGAAAAGGAACTCCAGCTTCTTTGCACCCAGATTATGGTCTGTGGGCAGATGCCTCCTTAGAATGGGGATGACCAAAGGAAGGGTGGAATGGATGTCTTTACAGCATGGGGATCAGGACAGGGTAACCTCTTGCCTAGGTCTAAAGGTAGTTCTTGTTTCTAAATCTTGGAAAATGAAACTAGGAATTCTTATAGTAAGAGGAATAAAATACAGTTTCTATCAGAGCAAAGTTTTTCTATGGAAAGCACAGGTATTTCGTTTGTTGACTCTCAACTTTTCTGGTCCTGTTTGGCTTACATTGGGTTCCAGAGGCTTTTCTCCCCCCCGCTTGGTTTCCACCTGCTGATCATCAGGTTGAATGTTTGCTGTGTCCAGAGATGAGAAGGAACCAAATATAGACAAATTGATCAGGTTTGAAAGGAAATCTGTACTCAGACACATACGAAGCCTGGGTTGCAGCATTCTTTAGTATGTAAAGATATAACTTGTGTAGCTGGATACACATTTTGTCATTCTCATCAGGTAAAAGTATATTTATATAATTTCCATTAAGACTTGTCTCATTCATTACTTTTCACATCCCTTTCCTCCTTGAGAATATTGTCATTTCTGAAATGCTTCTCAGCTCAGGCCTCATTGATGCCGGAGCTTCTGAACATCTCACAATAGGAATATTATGTCCCTGAGCTGATCTTAGGTGCCAAACTGAGAAATTAGGGGAATGGGGATGGCAGATATACACAGTTTATTTTTCAGCAACCATATCCTGAAATATCACATCTTATTACTTCGTGTCTGAGGGAGATGAGCATTTTAAAAATTTCCTAAAGAGTCTACGGGTGTGTGAATCTTTCTGAATCAAGAATTCTGATCAAACAGTTTTGATCTTTCACACTTTTTGCAGAAAGCTTAAGGTTAGAATACCAGGTGTCCTTAGGACATAAATGGATTAACTTACAGGTTTTTCAGTACTCTGCAGGGGAATCTGAAATATTCAATGAAGAAAGTTATACCTCCGACTATTTGGCAGAGTTCTATTTTAAATTTCTTGGATACACAAGGTTTTCATTTCTGAACAAAATCAGAATCTAGTAAAGACTCTGAACCCGTTTTCGACAACTCAAATTTAAATTTAGGTCCCCTGAAGCGTGGGAGTGTCTGCAGCCTGGCAAAGCATAAAACACTCCCACATACATCAATTAGCCTGGGTCTTTGCAGGTGATGATCACAGTGGGGCCAGTTACCTGGAACTCAGTGTTTCTCAACCTCAGCACTATGGACATTTTAGGCCAAAGAGCTCTTTGTCGTGAGAGCTGTCCTGTGCATTGTAGGATGTTTAGCAGCATCCCCAGCCCCTACCATTAGATCTCTCATTATCTTGTGGCTCCTGTCCCCAGATGTGACAATGAGAAATGCCTCCAGACATTGCCAAATGTCCCCGCCATGATCAAAATCACTCCTGATTGAGAACTACCCAGTAACTGGTTCATTTTCTACTCTCTTCTCTGCATGTTGGACAGGAAGAGGGAGAGAGAAACCTGTCAAGTGATGGTGATGATGGGAGTAACAGTAGCAGTAAGTGCTGAAATTAGCTTTGGGGACTTTCTTTGTTTTGAAGTCCAGAAATCTGAAGGTTGGAGGGTCCTACCATTGATGTGGCAGGGAAGATCAAATTGTCTTGAGTTTTCTAGGAAGACCAAGATGAGGACAAACCAGAGAAAGTACCTCGCAGCCACAAACTGTACTTCCCTGATGCCTTGGTAGGACCCTCCCCACCTTATTTCTTTTTTCCCTCTGTGCTGTCACCAGAGAATGAGGGAGACTCAGCTGCCTGGTCTTCTTTGGCAGGGTCTTGAAGCAGTTTTATAGTCTGTCTTGTTACCTTCTCTCCAGCTAACTCCAGAAATGCTTAATTTGGCTGTGTGAAAGTCATGCTAATTTGAGTCATTTACGTAATACTTTGCCATTTATGCCAGATTGCTGTGTAATGCTACAGTGGTTATGCATGTCATTACACATGTGTCGCATTAGCCTTATAATGGGTTTTATTCAATTATAACACTAAATCGTGGTCAGGATTCTTAGGTTTCATGGCTGTTTGCTTATATGATATAGTCATCATTTCATAACTTAAAAACTTAGAGTATTGCCGTCGAGGGGGAAGTTTGATAGACTATGTATAGCTTCTCCTTCCAGCCTAAGTATGTCAAAATTGGCAACCTGTGTACCATTGCCATTTGTGGGGGTCTCTGAATTCACCTTTTTTGACTTCACAATGTGGAATGTCTACACAAGGTCATCTTTTTGATACGTTTAAAAAATAATCTGTTTTAGAAGGGACGTGGGTGGGGGATGGTTAAATAGGTGATGAGGATTAAGGAGAACACTTGTGATGAGCACTGGGTGTTGTATGGAAGTGCCGAATCACTGTGTTGTACATCTGAAACTAATATAACGTCATATGTTAACTAACTGGAAGTTGAACAAAAGCTTTAAAAAATCTGTTTTATATTATACTTGAAAAAAAAAAGGCTTACCTACTTTTCCTATTGGATCAGCTAGATTTTTCTTTTTTATGTTCACCGTGAGTTCCCCCCTTATGCATAATATAACAAATTCAAAAGAATAATTGCTCTCCTCAGATTGCAAATAGTTTCTTCTACCACGAGAAATAAAAATCTTAAAATATTTACACTAGATGTTAATATTGCTTATCTGTAAATCTTGTATTATGGGTATTTTTTTTTACCTTTGTTGCATATTTGGTACTGTAAGTTTATTTGCTCGTTTTAACAATATGTGTTTTGTTACACTTCAGAAAGTATTCTCTTAACACTGGAGTCTTTCTTGAATACACGTTAAACTGTAATTTCCTAATTGACTTCTTCAATACTAATTACACTCCAATATCATCTTTAGAAAACACATGTGGTATTTCAGCCTTTGATCATTTTCCTTTGTGGATACAACCATAAGCTTAATATCTTGTAACTATTATGTACGTTAAAGGTACCAAGTTCTTATCCTCTGTATTTAATACATTTTAATTAAATTCTCCAAATATCTGCTCCATCCCATATCCAGAAGTAATGGGCCCCAGTCTTAGCTCACCATTGGATTCCTCATCTCCTGTTTTTTTTTTTAACTTGATTTTATTACCTTTTTAAAAAATTATGATTTTATTCTTTTTAAAAAATTTATAAGATTTTTCACATTATTTTTCAAAGTAGAAAGGTATGGAAAGTAGTAAGTTTCTACCCTGATATACCAGTGCTTATAAGAAAAAGATCATTGTTTTCTGATTACTTTATGCTGGAACCAGAAGCAAATAGCTGCTGTTCTTCCTTTTTTTCTATGTGATGTTCTATTCACATTCTGGAGGGCTTTGTGGAAACAGTTGTCAAAGTCAAGACACTTCAGCTGCCGTGGGGTGGCTCAAATCTGTCATATGAAGGATGACAACGTTTTGACTTACACTTCAATTCCAGATTTCTATTAAAGGAGAAAGAGTGAGGATAAAGGAGAGTGAAGATAAAGAGCAGGCCAAGGTGTGAACTTATGTTTTGGACAAAGTTATCTAAAAAGCACAATTTTACAAATAGAACTATTTTCCTTTTAAATTAAATTACTGAGTTTTGCACCTGTCTTTCTTAACTATTGAAAGAATTCCAAATGGAGATGACATGACTGATGGCTTTAAGTGTTTATCCATTGTGTCTCCTGAGCAGCGATAAAACAGCCACCTCCTGTCAAGGTTGCTTGCCAAGTTTTAGACAGATTTTTTAAAGAGTCTGACTTGGGTACTATTCTTGACTTTGGCTGCAATGATCAAATTTGCCACTAGACAGAGCTGTTTGTCTTATTTTTGACCTCGCAGAGTTGAAGATTTGTGAGAAAACTGGAGTCCATGAAAAGAGAAAACTAAAAATGATATTTTTTTATGGGATAGACACTCTTAAAGTATATACTTTGTGCCCCTTTTCTGCTAGTAGTACATCATTTCCAGAATGTTCAGTGTTATCAGCACTTAGGAGGCTGCAACTCAGTTCTTACACTTCTACTCACCAGGAAGATTTCAATAGCTAATAAGGAATAATCAGGATGTATCATTCAATTTATTTTTTCTTTTATTTTACAGTAGCTCAAGTCAGAGTGACATCCTAAGTCCTGAACTTTTTCTGGAAACCTCTTGCTAATTTATTCTCTGTTCTTTTCTATGAAAACTCTATTTTACAAGCATAAATTTTGATATTACAGTAGTGTGACATTATGTATTTATGTTTTATTTGCATAGCAATTTTCTACCAACATGCAAAATATGTTGAAAATATTAGATCACTACCATCCAGAGTCAATTCTGAGCCCAATCTACAAAACACTGAATTTTGGGGTTTATTAAAATCATGGCTACAGGAGTTCTGAGGAAGAGTTTGCACAGAATACCCAGATCAGGTCATTAATCTTTATACAACAATGAGTCATCTTTACCCTTCAAGGTATATAACTCCAGGTACCCCAAACAAAAGCTTGGTTTCAAGCAGCATCAGTAGTGCCTGCCTGGTGACTCATTAGAAAGGCAAAATCTTTGGCCCCACCCCAGACCTACTGAATCAGAAACTTATTCAGAAACCTACAGAATGCAAAATCTGGGGAAGAGGCCCTGAAATCTGTGTTTTAATAAGCTTTTCAGATGATTCTGATGTAGGTTAAAATTTGAGATCTGCTGACATAGAGAAATAGTTTCCAAATGAAAGAGAGAAATCAAATTAAGAAAAAAAGAAACTAGATGAAAAAAATAATACAGGAAGCAGCAGAGAAAATCCAAGAAGCTATACTTAATGATCCTAAAGATATAAAAGTCTGAAAGAGATTGAGAGCTAGCTCCTGGAAATTAAAAATATAACAAATATTTGAATAGAATAATTAAATTATTTAAAATAATGTTGCATGTAAAATAGAAGAAAATCTAATTAGAAATTTAGATAAAAAGGCTTAAAGATAAAGTTGAAAAAAGCAACTTTAAAAAAAGACAAAGAGTTGGGAAATTGGAAAGAATAAGCAAGAAATGGAAAGAATTCATATAAGACTTCCAAGATCTACTTATTAGGAGTTCCTTGGACACTTAGAGGAAATTATCAAGTAAACAGTATAAGAAAATGTCTCAGAGTTGAAAGGTATGGGTCCCTCAACAGAAATAGTCCACTCAGGGCCCAGCCCACAAGAAAAGGCTCATAATAAGACAGATTAATGTGAAAGTTCAAAATATTTGACGAAAGAGAAGATTCGGGCAGCCCAGGTGGCTCAGCAGTTTAGCGCCGCCTTCAGCCCAGGGCATGACCATGGAGACCCAGGATGGAGTCCCATGTCGGGCTTCCTGCGTGGAGCCTGCTTCTCCCTCTGCCTGTGTCTCTGCTTCTCTCTGTGTGTGTCTTTCATGAATAAATAAATAAAATCTTAAAAAAAAGAGAAGATTCTAAGAGTTCAAGAGAAAAAAGTCAAAAGTCATGTAAAAAGAAAGGAGAAAATTAAAATAGCATCTGAATTCTCATTAGCAACAATGGAAGTTAGAAAGCAATAGAAAGTTAGAAAGCAATCCTTCAAAAATTAAAGTGAAAAAATTTAGTCTAAAATACTGAATCCAGCTAATCAAAAATACAGAAGTTTTCAGGTATGCAACAACACAAAATTTACCTCACCAATCCCCTTTCTTTTGGTGCAACTGTAATATATGTTTCAACAATGTAAGAAAGTAAATCAAGAAATAGGAAGGCACAGGATTAGGAAATAGTGGATCCAACACAGGAAAATAACAAAGGAACTTCTAGGATAAAGATTATACAGCAAGCCCAGGAAACTACTTGTCAGATTCAAATTGAATTTAAATTTAAAAAAATTAATTAAAAAAGAATAGGAAGCTGGAGCGGGGTCTCTGAGGAAAATAATTGCACTCTTTGATCATCCATTACATTTGATCATTTGGAAAATATTATCACTAAATATTTGAAAGATGTAGCACATTAGTGATAGGTCATAGAAAACGGAATTAAATATCTAAATACAGAATCACTGGTGTAAAATTAATTCAGATTCTTCAATTTTATTCTGACATTTTCTGCAATATAACCTGTTAACCATCCTTTTTAAAATTTTTAAAGAATAAGTGAGCGTTTACATTTATATGATTAGATAAATGTTTCTTGCTGATCTAATAAGCATTATGTGCATTATGTTTCCTATTTTATTGTTCCTATTTTATTGTTTTATTGTTATTGAACTCCAACTTCAGTTAGGAGTCTTAGAGATTCCAATTGAAATGGTCAAACTGGTCACAAACTGGCTCAGGAAACTCCTGCTGATCCATAGTGGCTCTTAAATTATGGTCCCTAGACCAGCAGCATATACATTACCTTGAAATTTGTTAGGAATGCAAATTCTTGGGGCCCACTAAAGACCTACTGAATCAGAAATTTTGGGTTTGATCACCGGCAATAACAAGCCTGATTAACAGGGTGGTTCCGATGGTGCTAAAGTTTGAGAAAACTTGTTCCCAGGTAGGGTCGGAAAACACTATTTAGAGTTGATTGGGGTTTCTAAATTGTTAAAGATACAAAGGAGAACAGATTTAGGTACCAAGAATTTAACTACATCTTACTAGCATTTTCTCTAAAACCCGTATTATTCTCCATTAGCCTCTGATTTGATAACTGACTTGCAATTTGGGGTAAAAGTGTTAAACCTTGCTAGGTGAAAAGTTGAGTAAATGACAAATAATAAATAA
The DNA here is from genome assembly GCF_048164855.1 of Canis lupus baileyi. Lineage (NCBI taxonomy): Eukaryota > Metazoa > Chordata > Mammalia > Carnivora > Canidae > Canis > Canis lupus. Next base: position 4,413,143 of record NC_132859.1, read on the forward strand.
ATAATCTACGATTATTTGCCAGTCATTTGTCTATTTATACAAGACCCCAAATAGAATTTCTAAACCATATTTGGTTTTAAGTATCCCCATCACTACGTGCCCTGTGCCGTGCTCAACAGTGCGGAGGTGCTGACATCTTACTGATGTATGTAGATGTACGGTCTTACTGACTTGTGCCTGTATCAATTGTTGACTTTTAGGAGGTAGAGCAAGCTTGTAGGAGGGCAGTGAGGCAAAGGGGCTCTGGTAAGGGTGTGTGTGATATGGGCTTTGTCAACCTTATAGCCTGCTGTAAAGATGTTAGCTTTCATTTTGAGTGAGATGGGAGCCATAGCAGGTTTTGAGATGAGGAGTGACATTACTTGACTCATCTGTTGAGAATGATTGCATTCTCTCTCTTTCACCCCAATGGTCAGTCACCATGGCTATCAATTCTATTTTCTCCCTATTTATTAGATCTGTCCCGTCTTTTTCCCCCCCTCTTATCATCGTTGCTACCACACTAGTTCAGATGACCTTAATTTTTATTTGAGTCATTTTATAGCTTCTTAGCAGGTCCTCCTGCCTATTTGCTTCCTTCTAATTCATTGTCGACAGTGTTACTAGAGTAATCTCTCTGAAAATCGAATGGATTGACACCTCCTGTTCAAGCCATCAATAGCCTTCCCCCCACCCCGAGAATAAATCCCAGATTCCTCAACATGACTTTCATCGTCTGTTTCCCAGTCTGCAGCCTCATGTATCCCCTATCCTCCTAGTTCACATGACATGCTGTGCCCATACTGAACTTTTGTGCCTTGAATATAAAATATTCTTTTTTTTTGCTTCTGAAGCTTCACAGATCATTTAATCTAGGAATCCTTCCCTGATATCAAAATCTAGATTTATTTACCTTCTTTCTGCTCTTTTTTTTTTAAAAATTAAATTAAATTCTACTATTTTTTATTTGAGTCCAGTTGACAGACGATGTTGCATTCATTTCAGGTGTACAAATTAGTGATTTGACTAGTTTATTCACTATGTTATGTTCATCACAAGTATAGCTACGGGGATCCCTGGGTGGCTCAGCAGTTTCGTGCCTGCCTTTGGCCCAGGAGTCCCGGGATCGAGTCCCGTGTCGGGCTCCCTGCATGGAGCCTGCTTCTCCCTCTGCCTGTGTCTCTGCCTCTCTCTCTCTCTCTCTCTCTCTCTCTGTCTATCATAAATAAATAAAAATAAATCTTTAAAAAAATATAGCTACCATCTGTCTTATTACATCACTATTACAACATGATTGCCTATATTCTTTATGCTCTGCTTTTTATTCCTGTGACTTACTCATTCCATAACTGGACGTCTGTGTCTCCCTCTTCCCTTATCTTATTTTATCCAACCTCCCATACCCCTTCCTTCTGGCAGCCATCAGTTTGTTCTCTGTATTTATAGCTCTAATTCTGTTTGTTTATTCATTTTTGTAAAAGATTCCATATATGAGTGGAGTCATAGGGTATTTGTCTTTCTCTGTCTGACTTAGTTTACTTAGCATACTACTATCTAGGTCCCTCCATGTTGTCTCAGATGCCATGATCTTATCTTTTTTATGGCTAAAAAATGTGTGTGTGTGTGTGTGTGTGTGTGTGTGTACACCACATCTTCCTTATATATTTCTCTACTGATGGACATTTAGGTTGCCGCCACATTTTGGTATTGTATATAATGCAGTAATAAGCCTACGGGTGCATATATCTTCCTGAGTTAGTGTTTTCATTGTCCCTGGGTAAATACCCTGGTGGAATTATTGGATCATATGGCATTTCTATTCCTATTTTTATTTTATTTTTTTGAGGAACTTCCATACTATTTCCCACTGTGGCTGTACCAATTTACATTCTTATCAACAGCGCATGAAGGTTCATTTTTCTTCACATTCTCACCAATGCTTATTATTTCTATCAATACTTGTTATTTCTTATCTTCTTGATTTTAGTGAATCTAACAGATGTGAGGTGATATCTCATTGTGGTTTTGATTTGCATGTCCCTGATGATGAGTGATGTTGAGCATCTTTTCACGTGTCCGTTGGCCATCTGGATGTCTTCTTTGGAAAAAAAAAGTTTATTCAGATCCTCTGCCCATTTTTTAAATTAGATTGTTTGTTTTTTTTGCAGTTGAGTTGTATATGTTCTTTATATATTTTGGATATATGTTTTTAAATATTTTATTTATTTATTTGAGAGAGCGAATGACCATGAATGGGGGGAGGTACAGAGAGGCAGGGAGAGGGAGAGATGGAATCTCAAGCAGACTTCCTATTGTGTGCAGAGCCCCATGTGGGTCTCGATTCTGTGATCCTGAGATCACAACTTGAACTGAAATCAAGAGTCTGACACTTAGCCAGCTGTGCCATCCAGGTGCCTCTATTTTGGATAGTAATCCCTTATCATATATATCACTTGAAAATATCTTCTCACATTTAGTAGGTTGTCTTTTTGTTTTCTTGATGGTTTCCTTTGATATGCAGACACTTTTTTATTTTGATGTGATCCCAATAGTTTATTTTTGCTTTTCTCACCCCTTGCCTTAGAAAAATTGCTGTATCTAGAAAAATATTGCTATGGCTGATGTCAGAGAAATTATTGCCTGTAATATCTTCTAGGATTTTTATGGTTTCCAGTTTCACATTTAGGCCCTTAATCTATTTTGGATTTATTTTTGTGTATGGTGTTAGAAAGTAGTCTCATTTCATTTGTTTATGTGTAGCTGCCCAGTTTTCTCAGCATCATTGAAAATAACTGTCTTTCCTCCATTGTATATTCTTGCCCCTTTTGTTATAAATTAATTGACCACATAAATTTGGGCTTTTTTCTGAGGTTTCTCTTCTTATTTATGTGTATTTTGGGGGGGCCAGTAGCATACTGATTTGATTACTACAGCTTTGTAGTATATGTTGAAATCTGGAATTGTGATACTACAGCTTTGTTCTTCTTTCTCAGGATTGTTTGGACTATTCAGGATTTTCTGTAGTTCCATACAAATTTGTTCTATTTCTGTGAAAAATACTATTGGTATTTTTATAAGGATTACATTAAATCTGTAGGTTGCTTTGGATAATATGGTCATTTTGCCAATATTATTTCTTCCAGTCCATGAGCATGGATTATCTTTTCATTTGTTATAACTATATTACTCTTTTTGGTACAGTTGTAAATGGTATTATTTTTAAAATTTATCTTTCTGTGACTTCACTGTTAGTATAAAGGAATGCTATTGATTTCTGGGTATTAATTTTATATCCTGCCACTTTACTGAATTCATTGATTACTTCTAGTAGTTTTATGGTAGAGTCTTTAAAATTTTCTGTGTATAATATATTGTTTGCAAATAATGACAGTTTAATTTCTTCTTCATTAATATGGATGCCTCTTATTTCTTTTTCCTGTCTAATTGCTGTGCCTAGGACTTCTAGTATTATGTTGAATAAAAATGGTGAAAATGGGCATCTTTGTCTTTTTTCTGATCTTGGAAGGAAAATCCTCATTTTTTTTACCGTTGAGTATGGTATTAACAGTGGGTTTTCATATATGGCCTATGTTGAAGTATATTCTCTCTAGTTCCATTTTACTGAGAGTTTTTATCGCATATGAATGTTGAATTTTGGCAAATACTCTATTTACATTGATTGGATGATCATATGATTTTGATCCTTTGTTTTATTGATATGGTGTAGGACATGGATTGATTTTTGCATCTTGAGCCACCCTTGTGTACCAGGAATAAATCCCAACTGATCATGGTGAACAACCTTTAATATATTGTTGTATGTGGTTTGCTAGTATTTTGTTGAGAATTTTTACATCTATGTTCATCAGGGATAGTGGCCTGTAGTTCTCTTTTTTTGTGGTGTCTAATTTTGATATCAGAGTAATGCTGGGCTCATAGGATATATTTGGAGGCTCTTCTTCTTTTTTATTTTTTGGAATAGTTTGAGGATAATAAGTATTAATTCTTCTTTAGATGTCTGGTAAAATTCACTTGCGAAACCATCTGATCTAGGAGTTTTATTTTTTGGTAGTTTTTTTTATTATTAATTCAATTTTGTTACTTGTAGTCTATATATTCAGATTTTCTATATTTTTCCAGTTCAGCTTTGGAAGATTGTATGTTTCTAAGAATTTATTCATTTCTTTTAGGTTGTTCAGTTTGTTGGCATATAATTTTCATAGCATTGTCTTATAATCATTTGTATGGCTGTAGAGTCAGTTGTTATTTCTCTTCTCTTGTTTCTGATGTTATTTGGGTTCTTTCTTTTTTTCCTGTTGAGTCTGGCTAAGTGTTATCTATTTTGTTTATATTCTCAAAGAATCAGCTCTTGGTTTCAGTTTTTTTTTCTTTTCTTCTTCCTTCCTTTCTTCCCTCCCTTCCTGCCTCTCTCCCTCCCTGCCTGCCTGCCTGCTTTCTTGTCTTTATGTTATTTATTTTGGATTTGCTCTTTATTATTTCCTTTTTTCTATACCTGTTGGGCTTTTTGTTCTTCTTTTTCTAGTTCCTTTAGGTATAAGGGTAGATTATTTAAGTTTTTCCTTTGTTTCTTGAGGCAGACCTGTATTGCTATATACTTCCCTCTTAGAACTGCTTTTGTTGTGTCCCAGACGTTTTGGATCATTGTGTCTTCATTTTTATTTGTCTCCATGTATTTTTGGAGTTCTTCTATGATTGCTTTATTGACCCATTGGTTGTTTAGTGTCATGTTTAGTCTCCATATGCTTGTATTTTTCCAATTTTTTTCCTAGTGATTTATTTCTAATTTCATATCATTGTGATCAGAAAAGATGCATAGTATGATTTCAGCTTTCTGAAATTTATTGAGGCTTGTACTATGGCCTAATATGCTATCTGTTGTAGAAAATGTTCTATATGTGTTTGAGAAGAATGTCTATTATTTTTAAAGATTTTATTTATTTATTTATTCATGAGAGACACACACACACACAGAGGGAGAGACATAGGCAGAGGAAGAAGCAGGCTCCATTCAGGGAGCCTGATGTGGGACTCAATCCTGGGACTCCAGGATCATACCCTGGGCTGAAAGCAGGCACTCAACTGCTTAGCCACTCAGGCATCCCGAATCTGTTTTTTTTTTTTTTTTTTTTTAAGATTTTGTTTGTTTATTCATGAGAGACACACACAGAGAGGCAGAGACACAGGCAGAGGGAGAAGCAGGCTCCATGCAGGGAGCCAGATATGGGACTCAATCCCTGGTCCCAAGATCATGCCCTGGGCTGAAGGCAATGCTAAACTGCTGAGCCACCAGGGCTGCCCTATTTTGTTGTTTTTGAAGGGAATGTTTTGTATATACTGTAAGGTTCATCTGGTGCAACTGTGTCATTCAAAGATATTGTTTTCTTACTGATTTTCTGTGTGGATAATCTATCCATTGATATAAGTGAAATGTTAAAGTCTTCTAATATTATTTGTATTACCATGTATTACCATCAATTTATTTCTTTATGCTCATTATTATTTGCTTTATATATTTAGATGCTGCAGTGTTGGCTGCATAGATATTTACAATTGTTATATACTCTTGTTGGATCAGTCCCTTTATCATTGTATAGTGCCCTTTATGTCTTATTACAGTCTTAGTTTTAAAGTCTATTTTGTCTCATATAAGTATTGTTACCCTAGCTTTGACTCTTCTCTTTTCTTTTCTTCCTACTTTTATGTGTGTGGTGAATGTTTTTCCATCCCTTCACTTTCAGCCTGTATGCATCTTTAGGTGTGAGGTCCTTTTTTCTGATCTTATACCACCATCTACTTCTCCTACATTGAATTTGTCATTCTGTATTTTCATTGTTTTATTATCTGTTTCCCCATTCTACCTTTAGGCTTGGTGAGTACTCTATTTTTGTTTGTTTTGCTTTTGTTTTTTTCCATTTTATCCTCAGTGCTGCACCGCCTGTGACACATAGAACGTGCTCAGTAAATATGGAGTGAATGCCAAAACTACTGGATGGATAACCATACTTTAAGACCCTTAATGAATTCCTTTTTGTCACGAGACACTCAAATAGTTGTATGCACGAAAAATGGAATCAATGAGGAAAAGATCATTTGATTCTTTGAATTCTGCTTATTTCCCTGAGTATCCAAATGCTCGTCAATAATAGTGATGTGTGGCCTCCCATTGATCATATACATATGTGGAGCAGGTAGTCACTTACACAGTGTAACCTTGTAGTTTTTGAAGCATCTCTCACTCTGAATACTCCCTAATTTCAGCCCTGGAAGCAATGATATGAATGGCAATGATTTTGGTCAGCTTTCAACACATGATAGGCTGCAGAAGGTGATGATGACCTAAGTGGTGGGCAACAGGGCTAGTGACTTTAGGGAAAGCCAATAGTTTCTAAGGAGAAGCTGGGCTCCAGTTATAATACCATATCCCTCACTAATTTTTTTTAAAGGAAACCTGAATAAATCAGGGACTTTAATTAATGCTAATATTTTATATTTGTTTGGGTTTTATTTATTTATTTATTTATTTATTTATTTTTTAATGGAGTTCAATTTGCCTCCACTAATCTTTTAATGCAGCAAAAGTCTCAGAATTGAGTGGATACTGAGAAAACTTGTTCACAATTAAATTTGAGATAGACATTATGTCTTCTAGAAATAGTTGCATACTTTTGGAGAACTTGAGATCCCTAAATTCAGACCAAATAAAAAATATTTGGTTCCTATGTTAGCCACTATTTGTCTGAGAAATATTATTTCTTGAAAGTTTTATTCCCAGGTTGTTGTGACCTAGAGAAACATGGGTTATATCATCTTACATGTAGTGCTGTTGGACACCTCCCCACATCACAGTTGACCTATTCATAAAGCAAAGCTAAATTTGTTAGAACTCAAGGCAGCAAAGTAGTCCACCATCTCACTGTCCTAACAGATGGATGGAGTCAGAAGTGGTATAATTTTAGGGCTTTCATGTCAGAGATCAAATGGTTTGAGGTAGGTCTTTCAAGATGAGGAATTGATTTGGATTCAGCAAAGTTTGTGATTTTATAGTTTGTGATTAATGGGTCTTGTGATTGAGACTCTTAAAATAAGCCCTGATAACTAAACATAGTGTGATAAGCAAGTGTTTGCCAAGGTGAGCAGATTCTTGTCTCTGATGATTAATTGATTTGTGGGAATTTCCTGAAGCAAACAGCAAAGATTGTTTCTTCTTTTCCCTCCCTAATTGGTTGACAGCTTTATCTTTCCCAAGCAAAGTTCCCTGGAACAAATAAGTAATTTATGTTGACATAGCTAGTCTATATTCTTAATTAATTCATGTTAACAACCACAAATGGTCTTAGCACTCACATCTTTTAATTGTTTTCATTCTTGAATACCTTGAGATGTTTGTATGTCTCAGTGGGTCTCAAGAATAGGTTTTGAAAAAGAGAAAGGATAATGGTATAAATTCTGAAAAGGGAGAAGCACTACTGAATGAGGGAACTATGGACAGCATTGAGAAAATGAATGTGACAATAATTTTTGTACAATTTTATTTGAGATAAGGCTCTTGCTTCAACCTAAATAGCAAACACAGATTTCATCTTCTCTTCCAGAGTTATCACCTATAAAAACCAATCACTAATCTTGAAAACTTATTTTATTTATTTTTTCATCATGATAAGTGTACTCTCTAATTTCCACCTTTAGTTTCCCCATTCTCCCAACACACCTCCCCTGTGGTAACCATTTGTTCTCTATAGTTAAAGGTTAAAGTCTGTTTCTTGGTCTCTCTCTCTCTCTTTTTACTTTGCTCATTTGTTTTTTCTTAAATTCCAAATAGGAGTGAGATCATGTGGTATTTGTCTCTCTTGGACTGATTTAATTCACTATTATACTCTCTGGCTTTATCCATATTGTTGCAAATGGAAAGATTTAATACCTTTTTTATGGCTGCATAATATACTATTATACACATACACACACCTCTGATATCTGCTCATCAGTTGATGGACACTTGGGCTGCTTCCATATCTTGGCTATTGTGAATAATTCTGCAATACACATAGGGATGTATGTGTCCTTTTGAATTATTGTTTTTGTAAATTTTTTTGTAAATACCCAGTAGTATGATTCATGGATTGTAGGGTAGTTCCATTTTTAATTTTTTGAGATGCTTCCATACTGTTTTCCACAATGGCTACCCAGTTCACATTCTCATCAACAGTGTATGAGAATTCATTTTTCTCCACATCCCGGCCAACGCTTGTTGTTTCTAATGTTTTTGATTTTAGTATTTCTGGCAGGTGTGAGGTGATATATTGAGGTTTTGATTTGTATTTCCTTTTTTAAAAAATATTTTATTTATTTATTCATGAGAGACACACAGAGACAGAGGGAGAGACATAGAGGGAGAAGCAGGCTCCCTGCAGGGAACCTGTTGCAGGACTCAGTCGCAGGAACACAGGATCATGCCCTGAGCTGAAGGCAGATGCTCAGCCACTGAGCCACCCAGGCATCCCTGTATTTCCTTGATGATGAGTGATGTTGAACGTCTTTTCATGTATCTGTTGGCCATCTGTATGTCTTCTTAGGAAAAATGTCTGTTCATATCTTCTGCCTATTTTTTAATTGGATTTTTTATTTTTGGGAGTATTGAGTTGTATCAACTCTATATATTTTGAATAGTAACACTTTATCAGCTATGTTGTTTGCAAATATCTTTTCCATTCAATAGGTTCTTTTAGCTTTGTTGATGATTTCCTTTGCTGTGCAGAAGCTTTTTATTTTTATGAAGTCCCAATAGTTCAATTTTGCTTTTGTTTCTCTTGCCTCAAGAGACATATCTAGAAAAATATTGCTGTGGTTGATGTCAGAGGTTATTGCCTGTGCTCTCTCCAGGAATTTTTATGATTTCGGGTCTCAGATTTAGGTCTTTAATCCATTTTTAGTTTATTTTTTGTGTATGGTGAAAGAGGATGGTCCAGTTTCATTGTTCTGCAGGAGGATTATTCAGTTTTCCCAGCACCATTTGTTGAAGAGACTCTCTTTTTCCCATTGTATATTCATTCCTTCTTTGTTGAAGATTAATTATAGGTTTATTTCTGGGTTTTCTGCTCTATTCTATTGATCTATGTGTCTATTTTTATGCCAGCACTATACTGTTTTTAATTACTACCATTTTGTAACATAACTTGAAATCTTGAATTGTGATACTTCCAATTTCATTTTTCTTTTTCAAGATTGCTTTGGCTATTTGAGTTCTTTTCTGTTTCCATACAAATTTTAAGATTCCTTGTTATAGTTCTGTGAAAAATGCTGTTGGTATTTTGATAGTGATTGCATTAAATGTATAGAGTGCTTTGGGTGGTACGGACATCTTTGCAATATTTATTTTTCCAACCCACGAGCATGGAATGTTTTTCCATTTCTTTGCATTGTCTTAAATTTCTTTCATCAGTGTTTTATAGTTTTCAGAGTACAATCATTCACCTCTTTGGTTACCTTTATTTCTAGATATTAATTGTTTTTGGTGGAATTGTAAACGGGATTGTTTTCTTAATTTCACTTTCTATTGCTTTGTTATTAGTGTATAGGAATGCAACAGATTTCTGTACATTGATTTTGTATCCTTTGATTTTACTGAATTCATTTATGAGTTCCAGTAGTTTATTTGGTAGAGTCTTTAGAGTTTTCTATATATATAGTATCATGCCATCTGCAAGTAGTGAGAGTTTTATTTCTTCCTTACCAACTTGGATGCTTTTTATTTCTTTTGTTGTCTGATTACTGTGGCCAGGAGTTCCAGTATACCATGCTGAATAATGTGGTAAGAGTGTTCATTCTTGTGTTGTTCCTGACCTTAGGGGAAAAGCTGTCATTTTTTTCACCATTGAGTATGATGTTGGTTGTGGGTTTTTCATATAAGGCCTTTATTATGTTGAGATTATGTTCCCAACCACTACTTTCAAGTAATTGAGATTGAAGTCTCCTGCCTCACTTCAAATGGATACAACCCATGGAAATAGACATTCTGTGCATGGTGGTGGTCTTCGAGATAGTTTCTCAGCTACTTGTCTTTCCCAATGCAGACATTTGAGCATTGTGTTGATGAATGAAGGAGTTAGCTTGGGGAAATGATAACGTACTACTATGCCAAAAAAAAAAAAAAAAGATTAATGTTCTGGTATTAAAATACTTGTGGATGTTTGACTGATCTATCTCCATGCTCTGAAACTATGCCTCTAGTTACTAGCTTAGGTTGATACTGTCTCCTCTACTTATTTAACATGGCTTAATGTATGTTGACAGAGAACACTTGCAAAGCTGTAGATTTTAGCAATATCTAAGGCTAAAGCTCTGGAGAGAGATGGAATTGGATATGAATCCTGAGCTAAAACTTATTCATTTTGTAATTTTAGGTTAGTTGCTACTTAGTTGCAACCTTAGTTTTCCATGTATAAAATGGATATATTTAATAGCTACCTGTGGAGGTTGTGGTAAATAACAGCTATGTAAAACTTTCAGGCTAGTTCATATTGTGAACTCAATAAATGTTAGCCATTGTTATTATTAAATGTGAAGTATGCTTTTGGGCTCATTTGAAGATGAAAGGCCTAAAAACAGATAGAGTTGAGTCAGATGTCCTGATCTAGCATCTTTGTTTTACAGGAGAGGAAGATCAAGACAAAAGAGAGAAAATAATATCCAGGATGAAATAGCCAGTAAGCAGAAAAGGAGGGATCACATTTCCATCACAGGCCAGTGTTTGTCTACACAGGACAGCTGTAGGAAACATGTCTCTGGATTCTGTTTGATAAGCACTTGTACAGAGCTTTTTGTTCACTATAGATGGTTAGAATTCTAGTCTTATTGGCAATTTTTCTGTGGAGATGTGAAAGTGGTCAGAGATAATTTGACTCTTGGAGCTTAGATTCTGTGGTATGTTAGACACAATTTCACTGCTTGGAAATAACTGATATCTTTAGAGTGTGAAGTAAATATTTAAGATTTAAATAAATCCTATATGAATACAGAGCTTCTCATTTGTTGACATGTTCTTCCCATACTTAGCAACTTTTCCAGTAGCTTTTCTTGCCAAGGAAATACTAAACATTTTTGAAAGAAAAAACAGCTGCAAATATTAAGAACCTGGCTTTTTAAGAGGATTCCAAAATAAATGATTGGAAAACTTTAAAAGTGATTTTACTGTGATGTAAAACACACCTTTAAGAAATTAAACCTTCTTGTATTGTAATAATAATAATATTATTATTAATAATAAACTATTATTGACCACTTATTTTGTACAAGGCACTGTAGGTGGTTTAAAGATATGTGTTTTTTGCCTTTGAGGTGCTAATAATTTGGTAGGAAAGATGAAATGTAAGCAGATTAATCAAAAGTTACATAATAAAATCCAACTTAAATAACATTTGAGAATGAAAACTAGAGGGCATTGGTAGGCAGAGCCTGATGAATTGTCAAATGAATGGTATAGTGGACATTTGCCTATTCACTCCCCTTTATTTCAGGACAGTGCTTGGTTTTGGTTTTGGAATTATCATTTCCTTGCAGTCTTGGGGAGCTATAAACCAAGGTGCTATGCATTTCTCCAGCTGAGGAGTGATCTCGGGAAGGGCATGCCCACTGAACTGTCTTCCAGAGTGTGACTCAAGAATTGAAATTGCTGATGAAGTTGTTGACCTCTTTGGTTGAGTTGGTTGCTTTGTTTGACTTTGCTAAGTCATGAATCTCTAGACTTCTAGTCAATTCCAATGCTGCCAGCTTGGAATAAATTCCTTTCCTTCCTGGTTTTTATCAGACTTGGTCTATGCAGTAGTGGCAGATAGAAGAGGAGAGGCTACTTTGAACACAGGTGTCAGGGGAGAGATGAGTGACATTTAGGTGGGCCTTGGAAAGGGGGTAGGGTAAAGTGAGTGAAAAGACTTTGGATTTGTTAATATCCTATTATTGCTAATTCTAGAATACTATTATAACTATTTCTTAGTTTATAAACTAATTAGAAAGCTTGTCCACAAATCCTGAGGATTTAATGCTTTGACAGGTACAAAACCAGGGCAGTAGAGTTGGAAAATATTTCAGCTTCTTAGTTAAAAATTAGAATAGGCTGTGAAAAGACAGGGCTATGGATGCCAACTACAGCTGAGATGAGGCTTAGGTCTATCCCGAAAGTAGCTCTGGTGGTCTCTTCCCACTGTTTAAAGTCTTTTTTTTAATCTTGGCTCTGTGATAATCCATGTTTAATCGTGGGTAAACTCAATATTTAGTCTATCAAAACTCAGTAAAATCTAATCTACACTTTCTTCACTCAACAAGATAGAGTATTTGGAAATCATATTATCCCCATTCAGCAGTTCTTGTTAATATTTAAAACCACATATGGTGCTTGTAAAGAGCTCCCAGACACTGGTGAATATAATTCCCCAAATTCACCTTACATGTGAAACAGTTGTATTCCTTGATTAAATAATATGTGTTAAATTCTGTCTGGAGATACAGATCTAATTCCTAAGCCAGTAAGGGATAAATATCAATGTTCTGGGCTAGATTTTGGTCCAATCGGTACTCTAAAAAAACAATTTTACTGTTGGCAAAAGGGAAATGTGCTAAAGAACTGGGAAAAGGAAAATGGGGAGATTAGCAAGGTCTACCTTCCCTTTTTCTCTTCTGTCTTATTTCTCTAAACCAAGTTCTCCTTAAATTCCAGAATAGGAAAATATTTTTTCTTAACATGATTTTTGAGGGGAAATAAGTGCCTTTCTGCTTTTGCTTGTGGAATTAAAACATTCCTTACCTTGATTTTTATAGCAAACTAGTAATGCTTACATTTGAATTTCTGGCAAGCCTTAGAACATAACACTATACTTGTTTTGCATTTATTCCTCACTGGCTGGATGAATTTTTAAAACATGAGGTAAATCAAGTGGGAAGATTAAAATCAGATGGTTTTGCATAGACTGTCAGTAATGAGGATAAAACTGGCATTTTTCCATCTGCTTATTTGATTATACATTTTGTACTTATTTTTAAGACCAAACTAGAAGAGTTGGAATACGTTGTTGAAGTCCAAAATGGAAAGCATTTTTTAGTCATTTTTGTAATGAATTGTGAATTTTTAAAATGCCTATGTCCAGACTATGCTGGGACATGATCAAGTAGGTTTTTCTTTCCTCAAAGAATTTATCCAAAAATATATTAGTGGCAGAGGCTTTTCATTTAACCTACCTTAGAGAGATCTTTGGGAATTTTTCCCTTATCTGCTTGTGTTGCTATGGGAATGTCCATTTTTATATCTTCAGAGAGATACAGCAGAGAGAACATGGGCCTTACAGTGAAGAAATAATGTATCTAGCTCTGGTTCTCCAAGCCTAATTTTTAGTTTTCAAATGAAATTGAAGTATTTTTATTTCTGAAGGGTTACTAGGACCATTAGAAGTGATGGGTGCATAAGAAGACATTTAGTAAATGATAGTCATTGTTATATTGATGTGATTGCAAAAAGATATCTTAACGTGTAAATATTTTCTGCCTCGCTCTCTGCTTGCATTTCTCATAGCTTTCTGTCTTTGTCAACTCAGTCCCTACATCTCTTTGTGATACAAAATTAGAAAAGTGTAGTAGAAAAGGAAGTGAACTAAAGTGAAAGAAAAGGAAAAAAAGGTTTAAACAGTGTCTGCCATTTCATTTCAAAGAGGTGAGGAAGTATGAGGGTGCAGATGGCTACCTGGGTGGTATTAGGAAGAGGCTAGTGGTTGTTGAGGTGAGGCCTTCAAGCAGTGTTTTCCAGTAGAACTTTCTGCAATTATGGAGTTCCGTTTCTGAAATATCTGATAAGGTAGCCACTGACTACATGTGACTGTTGAATATTTGAATGTGGCTAGTGTGACTGCAGAAACTCTAAATTCACTGCATTTTAATTAATTTAAATAGCTAGATATGGCTAGTGGCTACTTTATTGGACAGTACTGCTCCAGAGAATCTAGGGATATGAGAATCTGAGGGAAGAAAGAATAGGAGAGGAAGTTTTAACAAGTATTGTCATGGATTGTGAATTAGATCCTTCTTAATATTTCTTGAGAAATGCAACTAAAAACATTGAAATTCATTTGAAATTAGTTTTGTGAGATATATATATATATATATATATATATATATATATATATGGCTAAGAATTCAAAGCTTACAGGGCACAAGGGGCCCTGATTAATACTGATTAATATTATGATTACAATGGATAATAATAAAAATTTCCTTTCATTAGCATGATGATAATTGAGGAATTTTATGGATGTAAAACTCATAAGGGAAGAGGTAATTTATATAAATTCATTTCAAACATGCAGTCATACCCACACTCCTCATCTAGAACTCAACTTGATATATAAGTTTAAGTATATTTTATTTAGAAAATATAAATAAGTCTAAATTTTTTTTTACTTAGAAAATTAGAACTAATTCTCTGTAGGCTTTATATTGCATAGTAGGATTCATTTCTTCAAACAATGATGACAACCACCACCAACAGGAACTCCCCCCCCTTTTTTTTTTCCTCTAGCAGTCAAACAGATGAGTCTACAAGATTCAGGAACCTTCAGAAATGAATAAAAAACGTTGTGTGTGTATATTTTTTTTTCTGGGAAGAATCTACATTCATTAGAGACTTTGTATTGGGTATTTATCCTTTAAATTTTCCTGTATCTGCCTTGGAACTTGTAGTGTTGCTTACCTCCCATTGTTGAAACTAAAAATACCAGACAAATGTTTTCCTGTCCTCCTCTGCAGCTGGGGCAGGAACACTTTGTCCCCTTACCACTGTTTCTGAATTGGAATTGGAACTAGAGACACAGTTTTGGGGGCAGGTGGGGAACTCTGATGGTGGATGACATTAACAAGAGTGAGTCCTGAGGCCACAGCAGATGTCAGAGATGGCAGCAGTGCTGTCCTCACCGACACCAAGTCTGCAGAAAGATTTGGCTTCGTTCCTGCTTGCCTAGCCCCAGAGCTGATTCTTCCACCATGACTAGCAATCCTGTAAACCACCAATATCACTTCAGTGAGTCAATATTCTACTTAAACTTGGCCAACTTGGCTTTTATGGCTTATAAATTGAAACCTTATTGATATATATACTAAAAGGGGTCTGTAACCCCCAAATAGTTAAGGACTATCCTATAAAATCTCATTTATTATGACAGTGAGACCATCACAAATGGTATAATTAAGCCAGAAACACAACAATCCATAGCTGGAGAAAAGGTATGTGCTCCCAAGTGACCACTAGTGTTTGTTCAATAGTATAAGCTGCACTAAAATGTAGACAGAAGGAAAGAGAAGTGGTAAGGCTTACTTATGCATCCTTAGTTTGTAAAGGACAATATCAGGATTCTGAGTTACCTGCATTATAGTGAACACTTTAATAATCAAAGAACCTAAAAAAAATAATCAAAGAACCTTTTCCATCCAAAAGCTCATGATGCCTGGGGTCTGACATTTTCTGCTGCCCAAACACTTGAATCCAATCACACCCAGTATTCTCCATCTTTCACTCTGTCTCTGCAAATGTCAATGATATTTCTAGTTATTTCTATGTATGACACCCTATCTAAAAATTCAGCATATTCAAACATATATTAACCTCAGTCTGCAATTTGACCATGCCTCTAGATTTGTAGAAATTAGTATAAATATATATCGTTAAAGGATTCATCCTTGGAAATTGATATGCAATAAGTAGATTATGAAAGTGCAGTTTTCCCTCTGTATATTTTAATGGGAGTTTCAGTTAAAAAAGCAGATTGGGCTAGAATTTTAATGATATTAAATAGTTTCATCTTGGGGCTAGAAGTCTCAAATATAATCTCTTTTTTCACAAACAGAATAATGATGTTTTATTAAAGGAAATACGTTCTTCCATCATTTGCTCTGTGTTTATGCAACATTAGCATCACTGAATAGTTGACATATACATCAAGGAAGGAATAATGAGCATTCCATTCTTGTCACATAATGGAAGTTCTAATTTGCCACATACTTCTTATTTGATTATGAATAAATTCAGAAGTGTGTGTTATATTTTTAATTGAACTCTTCTGTGCAGATGTTTTCAAACACATTATAAATTAAAATCTCCAATATTCCCATTCTTTCCCAAAACAGGAAAGAAAAACATCAGGAAACTTGAAAAACAATTTTTCCTTTAAACATTTATTATGAAAATTTTCAGATGTACAAAAAAGTAAAGCCAGTAGTCATGTGCACTCCATACTTATACCAGAGCTTTAGCATTTGTCAACATTCAGCTATATTTATTTCATTTCTCTCTCTCTCTCTCTCTCTCTTTTTTTTTTTTTTTTTGCATTCCTGCTACCTAACCTCACCTTTTCTTTTCTTTGGCTGCAGTTGTTTAAAATAAATACAAATCATCATGCCATTTTACTCCTAAATACCTTAACACGAATTTCCAAAAAATAAGGATATTTCCTAAAATTGCCACTGTAGCAATATTATACTTAATACAATTAATAAATAATTAATATTATTTAATAGCCATTCTATATTCAAATTTCATTGATTTTCTTAAAAGTGTCTTTTTATAGTTCATTTAAATTAGGATCTAGGGGTACCTGGGTGGCTCAGTCAGTTAGGCAGTTAAGCATCTGACTCTTGATTTCAGCTCAGGTCATGATCTCAGGGTGGTGGGATCCAGCCAGCCCCCCACTGGGCTCTGTGCTTAGTGCAGAGTCTGCTTGTCCCTCCCCTTCTGCCCCTCTGTGTTTGTTCTCTCTCTCAAACGAATGAATGAATGAATATAAATAAAATCTTAAAAAATAAATTAGGATCTGAAAAAGAGAGTTCACAGATTGTTTATGGTTGTTATTTATCTTAAGCCCACTCTCCTCCTTTCTCCCCACCAACTTATTTTTTTAAGTCTTTGGAGTATTAAGCAAATTAGTCTATTGACCTATACAGGGTCCCACTTTCTGGATTTAACTATTGCTCCTTTGTGGTGGAGTTTAACTTATTGTATAGGCTTAAAGTTAGATCTAAAGTCAGACTCCAATTTTTTTGGACAAAAATAATTCATAAATGGCATGTATCCTGAATTTTGTTCAATTATGGAGGCAGATAATGTCCCACTTTTATGATACTAAAATTAATTCATGAGTTGAAGGGATAATACTTTGATCTTTTCACTATGAATTACTCTTCAGTGTATTCACTAATGATTTTGGCATCTATTGATACTGTTGTTTGAATCTGATTTTTAGTTAGGGCTTATAAAGTGTTGATTTTCTAATTCTCTTATTTATTTTGCCTTTGCTAGTTGGGATTCTTTACAGAGAACTTCCCTCATTCATTAATGCTATATGGTTTTTCTGCTAATTCATTCCAAAAAGGCAGGATAACTTTTTTAAAGTTTATTATACATTGCTCAATGTTCATTATGATAAGTGCACTCTCAATGCCTTTCACCTGTTTCATTCATTTCCACTCCCTGCCCCCCAATAGTTTGTTCTCTATAGTTAAGAATAGTCTGTTTCTTGGTTTGTCTCTTTTTTCCTTTGTTCATTTATTCCATTGTCTTTCTCTGTCTGACTTATTTCACTGAGAATTATACCCTCAAGAGCCATTCATGTTGTTGCAAACGGCACATTCTCTATGACTGAATAATATTCCATATATATATACATACACACACACACACACACACACACACACACACACACATATATATATACACACACACCACTTCTTCATTCATTTATCAGTGGACACTTGGGCAGATTCCACAATTTGACTATTGTGAATAATGTTGCAATAAACATTGGGGTGCATATCTTTTGGAATTAGTGTTTTTGTATTCTCTGGGTAAATACCCAGTAGTGTGATTACTGGATCATATGGTAATTCTATTTTTAATTTTTTGAGGAGCCGACACATTGTTTTCTATAATGGTTGCACCAGTTTGCATTCCCACCAACAGTGCATGAGACTTCCTTTTTCTCTACATCCTCACCAACACTTGTTATTTCTTATGTTTTTTATTTTAGTCATTCTGACAGGTGTGAGGTGATATCTCATTGTGGTTTTGATTTGAATTTCCCCGATGATGAGTGATGTTGAGCATCTTTTAACGTGTCTGTTGGCCATCTGTATGTCTTCTTTGGAGAAATGTCTGTTCATGTCTTCTGCCCATTTTTTAATTGGATTATTATTATCATTATTATTTTGGTGTTGAGTTGTATAAATTCTTTATATATTTTGAATGCTAATCCTTTATTGGTTATATTTTTTGCAAATATCTTCTCCCATTCTTGCCTTATAGTTTTGTTGATTATTTCCTTTGCTGTGCAGAAGCTTTTTATTTTGATGTAGTCCCAATATTTTATTTCTGCTTTTGTTCCCCTTGCCTCAGGAGCCATATTTAGAAAAATATTGCTATGGCTGATTTCAGAGAAATTACTGCCTGTGGTCTTTCTAGGATTTTTAATTTTTTCTTTCATGATCAATTTTTGGAAGAAGGAGCTGGCGTCAGAAGTTGATTTTTTGGTAAATCACCTTTCTCCCTTCAGGACCAAGACATTCATTACCCCAGCGATGGAGAAGGTTGGATGCTGCAGGCTCACAGTTGAAAGCTCCCTAGAAATGTCAAGAGAAAGAGCTATCTTATTTAATGTTGCATACCACCCTTCTCCCTGAGGGCATCCAGACCCAATGACTGGTCACTAGGATTGGTGTGTATGTGTGTGTGTGTGTGTGTGTGTGTGTGCGTGCCTGTCTGTCTGGGTGTAGGAATAAGTCTTGACTTGCTCTCCTTAAATTGTGACAAATCTGAAAAGCCATCCCAACTCCCACACACATAATACTTAAGGATAAACCAAACTCTTTATCATGTTAAATAAATGTTATGGTGATTCCAACAATTGTCTTATTTGGAAGTTCTTACAGTGCTAACCACACAATGGCATGTTTACTTATAATATGTTATATTCTCCTGTATTGATTGTAATAGCAATCGTGTGAGCAAAATCATAATTAAACTAGAAGGAAATTGATCTGCAATATGTAACTGATAAGATGAAGTAGTAAGAAAGCAACTTTACATATAAAAAAGTATATAATGATACATTTGCAAAAGAATCACTATTTTTCAACATGAAGTTTGTGTTTCATTATCATATACTCTCCCATGAACATTTTTACCATATTTGTTCACAGTACAGCATCCTCTTGATAATCATATGGTGTTCTATTAAATAGAATTCTCTATTGGATAGCACTTTACATCTTTAATAATAAATGTAAAATTAATGTTAAGAAGGATGTGAATCTGAATCTTCATAAAAAATTAGCATTATTGTCATATCATTTTAATTCCAAGAGCCCTCTACTTTTTTGTCCTTCTATGGTATTTGGCAATAACAAAGGTCAGTTGTTTTTGAACTGCTTCACAGCACTGCCACCCCGACTCCCGACTCCTGGCATTATCTATGGTGGTGAAAGGTGGTGACAAAACAAGGGACAAAGTAGGTGGAACTGTTGCTTCAATCAGAGCAATTCTACTTTTTGCTTGTTTTATATACTGGCATTTCTTGCAAGCTTTCATTTGCAAAAGATGTTCCTATGTGAACATCATTTTGAAAACCACTAATAACGAGGATAGATGATACAAGAAATATTGAAATAAAGAATTCTATCTTTGATTCAGAAAGTAGTCACTATTTTTTAAAAAAATATTTTATTTATTTATTTGAGAGAGAGAGAGAGCATAAGCAGGGGCAAGGCAGAGGGATAAGAGGCAGGGCTCCACATGGGGCTCAAACCCAGGATCCTGAGATCATGACCTGAGCCAAAGTCAGACACTTAACCAACTGAGCCACCCGGACACTCCTGAAAGTAGTAAGTATTTTAAAGAGTTTCTGTCTTTCTACTTTTCATGATGCAGAAGCACATGTGCATCTCATAATACCTGCTTGCTGGATCTCTGCTAGATTATACATTTTCCCACTAGAAAATTAGTAGTACTTTTTTTCTGGTCAAAAAGTGGCTCTAATGTGTAATGCAATCATGTTCAACTCTATTTTAAATGAAAATCAGTATTTTCATAAAATACATTCAAATAAACACATTTTAATATCCAATAAAAATACATTATATATTAATAAGCTTATAGAATATAATATGTTGGAAAATCACAGCAAAATTTGTGCCCATTATTGCTACCTCAGATTTTCTGATTGGATGTAAAGGACCTGTTAGGTTCTATTTTCTCCTTTCACCTTTTTTTCAAACAAAACTCTTTTTTCATGTATCTTTCCTTCGGAAACCCTAGGGCTGGATCTTGATTAGTCTGAGTATGAGCACATAGAATATACCAGGGCTTTTATTGTGTCTTAGGTTTGCCCAATTTGACAGAATGAGCATCCTACAATCTCCAATTGGGGGAGATGTTTCTTTGCCTATTGTGATAGTGTGATTAAAGAAACTTGTTCTAGTTCCTGCTGGCTAGCAGCCATGGCCTTGAGGTGGACTGGCCTCAGAGAGTAGGGAAAAGCATGGCCAGCAGAGTAAAACAATGGAAAGAACTTGTATTCATGTTAACATCACAAGGCTGCTCAATCAATCTCTGTTCTTCCCTTTATATAACATAAAAAACTTTCGTATTGCTTAACCCAGTCTTAATTGGCATTTCTGTTATTTTCAACAAAACCACTTGGAGGATTTACCACCCAAACAACCAAAATATCACCCAACAGACAAAATGGCACCATGAATATAGAAATAGAAGGTAGTCTGTTTTTCTTTCTTTCTTTCTTTCTTTCTTTCTTTCTTTCTTTCTTTCTTTCATTTTAGATTTTACAATAGAACTCTCTTAACCCTATTCTGTGTTTAAATTCAGTTCTGGACAGACATGTTTTCTGGGAATTCCAGGGAGCCCATGATTGTAGAATTCAGTTTTGATAGGGAGAAGTAGAAATTGACACAGGGCACTGAAGCCCTGCTTCTGCCAGTTTACTTTGTTCTCTTGCCTGGGTTTCCTTTTATCTTGCCTCAGCTTGACTTCCCAGGCCCTGGTGTTTGGCTTGTGCCTTGCATTGGTAGCTCTCATTAAAACTGATCCCATCAGTAAGCCTGCAATTCTATTGAATGCAATTTTTTTTCGCATTTTACTTTATTTTGATGAGTCAGTAGTTTTAAGATATGAATTGGTTATCTGTGTAAGAAGGAATGCTAAAGACACAGGAGGAAATTCAGATAATGTGGTAGGAAATAAAGCAATAGATAGTGCATTTGCTGTAGATTAAGTAAAACCAACAATGGGAAAAACAATAAGGATCACTGAAGGGAAGAATAAGGTAATAGAGTGTACCTGTGGAGCTGAGAAAGAATTCTTTTCCAGACAATTTACTCCTGTTCAGGCTAGAATAATTTAAA
This sequence comes from Canis lupus baileyi, assembly GCF_048164855.1. Classification (NCBI taxonomy): domain Eukaryota; kingdom Metazoa; phylum Chordata; class Mammalia; order Carnivora; family Canidae; genus Canis; species Canis lupus. The sequence continues at coordinate 4,434,578 of NC_132859.1, forward strand.
GATGTATACAATTTTTTCTTGAGAAAGACTATTAAGAAAATGTGTTGGCATGAAATTTTCCTCCCTGTTTCCCAGGCACACTGTTTAGCCATATCCTCAGTACTGGGGGAAAATACCAAGATGTGCCCATTCCTCACCTTTTCTTACTTACCATACATGTCTTCTGTGTGTGCTCTTAACCATGCTCATGACTTCAAAGTCCTGTTAAATGGAATTCTCTATTGACTAGTATTTCAACATCTTTAATAATAAAATGTAAAATTAATTTTAGGTAGTATGAGCAATCATAATTAAACTAAGATTTGTGACTGCAAACCTTAGGTTTAGCTAAGATGTTTTCCCAGCTCACGTATTCATTCAACTGTCTGTAGGATATTGCCCCTAGATTTTCTGCAGGCAACTCACTTTTGTCATATCCTAAAACAGAATCCATTGTTTTCTCAGAAACCAGCTCCTTCATTCCTTCTCTAAGCAAACATTTACTGAATGTCTAATGTGTTCAGGCTTTGTCTTAAGAGAGCCAACCCTCCAGAAGTATAGAATAGTGAGGAAACAGATATATAAAACAAAAACTATAATGTTGTAGTTAGTGCAGGGCTTGTTATGGGAGGAGGATATGTGACCTGGGACATTGTGTATGACTTCTCTGTGTCTCAGTTCCTTTATCTGTAAAATGTAGACAATAGGATTTCCTCAGAGCATTAACGTGAGGATTAATTCAATCAGTATATGAAAGGCACACAATACCCTACGAATTCAGTAGCTATTAGCTATTATAATAATTATTATTAGTGACATTATACACAGACTGAAAAGAAGCCTTAATTGTCATGTTTAGTGGTGAAGTGTTAGGGCTGTTCTATCATTTCTAATATTTAGTATTTTTCTAGAAGTCCTTGCCAACAATGCAATTACATGAGAAAAAGATGTGATATGGAAATTGAAGGAGAGAGGCAAACAACAATTATTTTCAGATGAGTTGATTATTGTCTTTGTCTGCTCAGGCTGCTACAACAAAATACTGTAGGTTGAGTTGTCTAAACAACATAAATTTACTCACACTTCTAGAGCTGAAAGTCTGGCACCAGGGTGTTAGCGTGGTTGAGTTCTCTTCTTATAAGGGCACTAAACTCTCCATGGGGGCCCTACTTTCATGACTTCATCTAAACCTGATAACTTACCAAAGGTCAATCTCCAAATATCATCACATTGATGGTTAGGACTTCAACATATGGATTTTGTGGGGGAATATAATTCAGTCCTAACAACCATATATAGAAGCCACAATTAATTATCTGATAAAATAATATAAGCAATAGACAAGAGCTCCTTAAAGTAGCTTATTACTATATTAATATGCAAAAAGCAATAATTGTACAAAATCTAAAAAACATAAAACATAATGAAAAGATTACATTTACAGTAATAACCAGAGATATAAAATATCTATGAATAAACTTTACAGAATTTTGTAAAATCTATGTGAAAATGACATTTTTAAATGACTTTAAATTACTTATAAGACCCCCAGGACAAGTTGACCAAATGTCATGATATATATCTTGTTCTGAGAGAAAAAGATATTATTGTAAAAATACTTCTATATTATAAATTATAAGTTCAATGTGAACCCAATAAAGATACAACACATTAATATTCAATTTTTTAAGGTTCACATGGAAAATAAACATAGAAGAATAGCCAGAAAATTACAAAAAATAATATATAACAAAACAGTACATACTGTAGATGTTAAATTGTGTTTATTTAATAAACATTTGGTAGTGTTTAATATGTATTATACATGGTTATGTGTTTTACATATATTGAATATTATCATGTAGTAATTCTTATAACAAACCTACTAAGAGGGTATTATTATTATTATTGGCATTTTACAGATAAGAAAACCAAGGCACAGAGAGGTCAAGTAACTTGATCAAGGTCTCACAGCTTGTCAGTAGAAGAAGCAGGCTTCAAACCCAGGTAATCTGGCTCCAGAGTCTAATGCTCTTTATTAGTACACTGTGCTGCAGTAAATAAAATTATACCTTGACATAAGAATAAACATAGTTTGGAGTAAGAGTAAACAAAGAGATTGATAATATAAAACTGAATCAAGAAATGGACATGGAAATATACGAAAATATAGTTTATAATAAAACATGCATTTTAAGAAAGGGGGAAATAATGGATTATTTAATAAACTGTGTTAAGAAAATTGAAAAAATAAAGGTGGATCTTTACTAATTTTTATCCACTTTGATTTCATGTGGATCAAAATTTAAATGTAAAAATAAGTTGAAATCATAAAAATAATATAAGTAGTATAAGAAAATATATAAGGATTAAAGAAAAATAATCTTTAGGTGGTAAAACTTTCTCAACAATGCACAAAAATCCAGGAGCCATGAAAGAAAAATGTGATAAATTTCATTATTTGAAATGAAACATTAATTTTCTAAGGGTACTTCACTTTTCCAGGAAATTAATTATTGTCATGTGGTATAAGCATGTTCAAAATTTTTTATCTTTCTTTATGAAAGTCAAAGCAAGGTCAAAGGGAGTTTTATTTTCTGTTTGTTATTTGGAGTAATATTTCTAGGACTATGTCACTTAGGAAATAAGCGTTAGGAAAGAAGTTAGGAAATAAGTACTCATTTAATAGTGTGGTGGATTGGGGAGAGAAAACTAAAAGTATTTTGTATATGAAGTGAAATGAGCTATATATAAAGTATTAGGTCAGTGATTCCAATTGGATACAGAAATTAATATTTAAAATAAAGAGGAGAAAGGGTGCAAGTATGTTTTTAAGAAAACTTCCAATTCATGCCAACCTGACTCAGAAAAATTCCATTTATAATATCTTCAAAAAACTAATATGAAATAAATAGAATTAAAATACTAAAATGAGTATAAAATATTGAAGAAAGATTGGAAAATAATGAAAAGGAAAAATGTTACTTAGAATCCCACTACAGCATAACCACTTTCATGACTTTGGCATATTCAGCTGGATCTTCTGCTCAGGGTCTCACAAGACTGCAATGAAAGGTCAGTCAGGGCTGCAATCTCATCTAAATCTCAGGATCATCTCCCAAGGTCGTTTAGATTGTTGACAGGATTAAATTACTTGCAGTAAGAAGAGAGGGGTCCCTATTTTCTGTCAGGCTATTGGCAGAGACAGCTCTCAGTTTTAGAGGCCATCAGGTCCTAGCTATGTGGCTTTCTCACATGTCAGCTTACTTTTTCAAATCCAGCAGGAAAATCTCTCTCCAGTCTATACTAATGAGTCATTTAATTTAGCATAACCACAAGTGTGGCTATCCAATCACCATGGCCGCTAGTGTAACCTAATCAAGGGTGGACTATTCCATCATAAGCACAGACTTCATCATTGCAGGGGATTATACAGACTATATATTGCCAGGATAAGAGGGAATTGTACAGGGTATGTATACCAAGGGGTAGGGGTTTCAGGGGCCATCTCAGATTTTGCCTACCACAGCTACTTTTAAGGTATTTTTTTTTGTTTTTTGTTTTTTTCATTGATCTCATTATGATGTATCTAGATGTAAATTTTTAAAATTTATCCAACTTGGAGTTCATTGGTCTTTAACCTGTGGGTTAAACAGTTTTCATTAGTTTTAAACAATTTTTAGGAATTATCTCTACATATAGTACCTGATCCATTAATTTTTTTTAAACTTTCCTTTTGAAACTTTTGTAGGTTATGTTTTCACTGTAACTTTTATATCATTTACACTTTTCTATATTTTCCATTTTTTGCTCTGTTGTAGGTATTTTCTTTTTAGCTATCTTCCAGTTTGCTAATTGTTTCTTCAGCTAAGTTTTTTTGAAACCAAACACTGAGTTCTTAATTTCTGTTTTAATAGTTTTTGATTATGGAGTTACTATTTTGTTCTTTTTCACATTAGCTATATAACTTTTTATAGTTTTTAATTCTTGTTACAGTTTTTCTTAAGCCCTCAAACAGTAGTAAGTACAGTTATTTTAAAGTCTATGACTGATAATTCTTGAGCCTCTGTGGATCTCTTTCTACTGTCTATTGTTTTACTGTTTGTCATTCATGGTCTTTTCTTGTCCTGTCTCTCTTCATGCATGGTGTATCCCAACTGATGATCACTTGATGTGGTATTTGAAAACTTGTTTATAGAAATAGTTTAAGAGTTTTTTTAAAATTTTTATTTATTTATGATAGTCACAGAGAGAGAGAGAGAGGCAGAGACACAGGCAGAAGGAGAAGCAGGCTCCACGCACCGGGAGCCCGATGTAGGACTCGATCCCGGGTCTCCAGGATCGCACCCTGGGCCAAAGGCAGGCGCCAAACCACTGCGCCACCCAGGGATCCCTAGAAATAGTTTAAATTCAAGGATAATAATAACTTTATAGGAAATAAATGTTTTATCTGATTCTTCTAGACTCAGTTCAGTAACAGTCTCAAATATTTTTCTTTTTTCTTTTTTAATTAATTTATTTATGATAGTCACAGAGAGAGAGAGAGAGAGAGGCAGAGACACAGGCAGAGGGAGAAGCAGGCTCCATGCACCGGGAGCCCGATGTGGGATTCGATCCCAGGTCTCCAGGATCACGCCCTGGGCCAAAGGCAGGCGCCAAACCGCTGCACCACCCAGGGATCCCCTCAAATATTTTTCAATTCAATTTTAAGTAATAAAATTTTCTGAGTTATCTGAATGATGCAAAGCTGAGCTGTATTACCTGCTAACTCTTCTTTACCTCTGGCTCTCCATGACTGTTAGGGTACAGTCCTTCCAGATTCCTGTCTTAAAAGATAATGTTTTATCAGGACATTGGCTATTGTACTTCCAACATTTGCTCCCTAACTTTGCGAGACTTTCAAACTTACTCAGTCTTCCTGCTGCATCAGCAAGGGTAGGAGTGGCCTTGAATAACAGGTTCACCTTTTTGAATTTCACTTTTTGTTGGATTTTGGGAAGCCAGTTATTCACTATATTTTAGCTTTTCCTAGCTTTTTTTTAAATCTTTTTTTTTTTTAATTTTTATTTATTTCTGATAGTCACAGAGAGAGAGAGAGAGAGAGGCAGAGACATAGGCAGAGGGAGAAGCAGGCTCCATGCACCGGGAGCCTGACGTGGGATTCGATCCTGGGTCTCCAGGATCGCGCCCTGGGCTAAAGGCAGGCGCCAAACCGCTGCGCCACCCAGGGATCCCTTCCTAGCTTTTAAGTATATATTTTGCAACCAATTCAGTATTTCTTTTTTTTTTTTTAAGATTTATTTATTTATTTATTTATTTATTTATTTATTTATTTATTTATGATAGACAGAGAGAGAGAGGCAGAGACATAGGCAGAGGGAGAATCAGGCTCCATGCACCGGTAGCCCGACGCGGGACTCGATCCCGGGACTCCAGGATCATGCCCTGGGCCGCAGGCAGGTGCCAAACTGCTAAGCCACCCAGGGATACCCCCAATTCAGTATTTCTAGTTGTTCTCAGCAGGAGGGCTTGTTCAAATTACTCAGCAAGTTATGTTTGAAAGTGAAATCCCTCAACATTTATTGTATGAGATTTCTGTATGACTTTTAAACTATTTAAGTTTTTAAAAAAATTTGTTTTTGTATGCTTCATTTGATTTATATATTTGTACCCATTTATATATAGATATGTGTACATGATATCTTCAGTCCATTTCTAAGTAATGCTTGGGTATGTAATTCTCTGTTAATTACTCAAAGATTTGACTAAGGGACAACTACATTTATTATTCCATTAAAATCTCAAATATTCTTTATTTTTCTTTAATTAACTTTGAAATTACTTAAATAAAATGAGAATGTTATTAGCTTAACCAAGAAATTTCTACCAGAATATAATAAATATATGCACTCTAATAGCTAAGTTAGTTGTTTAAGCTAGTGACTGAGAATTGATGCACATTTTAGAAAAAAATTCATGAAGAAATAACTTGATAAGAATATTAGAACATGGTGTATTATAACACTTCTAACAGACTATGGAAACTGCTTTCAAAATTGATGAGCCAGGGATCCCTGGCCTATATGCCTGCCCTTGCGGTCAAAGTTTTTTTCTGACACCAAGCCTGGGAACACTTCTGGATGAGCAGCTCATCTTTGGTCAGTTTTTGGATCTGCTAACAGAAGTTGGCTTTGGTGATTTCATTGGTCTCATTGGAATCCAGCCAGACTTTTTTTGCTACAGTGGAGGATATTGAAGGCAAGCCTCTCCTGAAGCCTGAGTGTACTCATGGCTGTAGCCACAACACTGAAAAGGCCATATTGTATGTTTTTAATGATAAGCCACAATGACAATTTCTTTAAATAAGTTAAAGATTAAATAACAAAATTAAATATATTCTCTTAACCCAAACTTCACCTATGACCCAAAACTTTCATTATTTTTTTTTGTTGTGATGAGAATTAAGATCTACTCTCTTAGCAACTTTTCACATATCCTTTTTTGTAGCATTTCTTTATTCATTAAGACTCCCAAACCTATTGGGGTAAATGCTGTCATTATCCCCATGCTACAAATGGTAAAACTGAGGAATGAAATAGCAAGATGACCTACTTTTGGTTGCATGGGTTGAGAGTCAAACCAAAGTCCTCTGACTCTTATTTCTGTATTCCTTCTGTGTCACCATAATTTCTCTGTCTTTTTTATTCCTGTCTATTGCTACTTTAAACAAAAATAATTTGAGGAGAAAAAAATTGGAATAAGAAAGTATGTTAAATACTTTTAGGTCAAAAGCTTTGTAGGTGTGCGGCTATCTCTATAGGTATTTCTCTAAATGAAATTAAATGAAATGCACCAGTACCTCTATAAACATTGTTTCAAACACATTAACTTTATTATGTAAGCATTGTTTTACAAAAAATCATCATGTAATGTATGATAGACTTACAGGAGGCAGATATCCCTGATCCAGAACTGTGCATGTGTGCGTGTGTACACATGAGTCTATGCATACATTTATGTGGTAGCATGTGGTGAAGGGAGTCTATGGGAGAATTGTTGATAGAATATAGCTTAGGGATCTTACAGAGCTGGAGACATAATATGTTCTTCCTTGTTTCTATCCAATTGAATAATTCATAATAACCCGTAATAATCATAACCAGAGATACCACTGAGATTTTCTGAAGTGACTGAGTTTAACATTTGGCTTAATTTTATCTTCACTTCCCTGACCTCTGATTTGTGCAGGTCAGAGCTGGATTTCTATTCCAGCCCTATTTATTTCCATTGAATGATCTTGGGAAAGTTATATAACTTCTCTGTGTCTCCTTTTCTTGATTGTAAAATGTCAATAATAATACTATCTATTTCATAGGACTATTGGAAATATTGAGTGAGATAAAATATGTTAGATGCTAAGAAGAAGGTCTTGCTCTTATCCCTGTCAATAATTGTAATTACTTAATCTTAAAATATCACACCTGGAAGGTATTTTTACAATGCATTGGTCTAACCCCTTGGTTCTACAGAGTATAAAACTTAGTTACTGAGATATTAAGTTCTATTTCAAAGGTCATAAAACCACCCAGAGTAGAAATAAAATGTAGGGCTACTGACTCCTAGAAAAAAAATGTATATTTCTATTGCAGAAATTATTAGCTACATGAATAAATGAACAAGTAAGTATTGTAAATAATTTTCCAGATAATAGTTAAGATAATTCTATATCTAATGGTGAGTTTAGAATATAGAGAATGAATCAAGTTTTTTTGAATAGGTGAGACTCTGAAAGTATTTTAGATTGTCATTACTGGATAGTTTATAAAGGGCTCTGCAATCCATATGACAATTTCTGTCTATGGGGGGGGGAAGGAGCAAAAGGGAAGGTAGCATATAAAACTTTCAATGCCAATTTTATGGTTGCTCATAAAATAAGGCTACATATATCTAAAAAGGTTGAGAATCATGATAGTATGCCCTGGATTTTACAAAAAAAATATTTGCAGAGACACGAAAGGAAAGTAAGGACTGAGTGGTTCATTTAAATGAGCATTGAATCAGACCTCCCTTGTAAATGATAGGCCAGTATTTCCCATTTCGAGAGCTAGATTATTACAGACTTATCACTGCTGACTTATGACTTCAGTCATGTTTGTTTCTAGCATCACTGGGATTCCATGATGTTAGATTGCCCTCCATGATCATCACTGAAGTTGATTTTAGGTTGCTCTTTCTTTTGGACAGCTATGTAATCGACATAAAGGAGGTTAGTGAGGGTAGAAAAAATTATGTTTTATAATCTTTTAGCATCTAACTTGAAGTCCTTAGAGATGACTAGTTTGTTTTTTTTTATAAAGATTTTATTTTGTAAGAGAGCATGTGTGCGTGGGAGCGCATAAGTGGGACAGAGGACGAAGGACAAAGCAGAAGCCCCACTAAGCCCCAACCCCAACGTGGGGCTTGATCCCAGGACCCTGAGATCTCGACTTGAGCCAAAATCAGACACTTAACTGACTGAGCCACTCAGGTGTCCCAGAGGTGACAAGTTTTTGCATGAATCCATTACTACAGAAATACAAGCATTACCTGAGGTCTTTGAAAAAAAAAATATGATAAAAAAAACTAGGCTGATGCACATTTAGGAAGAGATCCTGTGCTGTGTCACCAGAGTATCAAATGTGCTGCTCATGGCCAGATACCACAAAAGAAAATGTGGAGGCCCTGTGTCTGCCTCAGCAGTCTCCTTTCTCTGAAGTCTCCCTCTCAGAGATCCACCAATCCCCATTACAGAATAATTATGCCACATAGCAGATATGGCTTAAATTTCTTCACATAGTATTGATGTGTTTTAATGGTGGGCACTGTGCTAAATGTTAAGATGGCAGAAAAGTGGTAGCATGTCTCTGTTGAGTGGGGAGAGAAAGTAATTTTACTGAATTTTATGTATAAATTGAAAAAGTTAAGATAGGATGGTCTGTTTATGTCTAAAAATGGAGTCAAGACTGTTGACTTCTCCCTGTTGATAGGAGATAGATTGACTCTCATGCCTCCATTCTGTTGTTACTTTGGTTTATTTATCCATTGCTATACTTACTGAGTCATTAACCAACATCTGTTGAAGATCTGTGACCAAGGCAGGCAAATGAACTCAAAGGAGATGATGGGGACAGCCACTCATCGTATACTCATAATAGAAAATCAACTGTGATGTATGGAGGTAGAAAGAGTATATGATAGGGACACTCAACTCCACTGAAACCCAGTCAGGGAAGGCTTCTCTAAGGAAGTGATGTTTGAGCTGACATCTGAGAGGTGAATAGAAATTAATCAAAGTTGGGTGATTAGAGGAAGTTGGAGGAAGAGGTGCAGAGTGAAAGGAATGTTTCCGTTTGGGCGAACCTTAGGCTCTGCATCGCTTAACAGAAAAACCATGGTGCACACTACACAATGCTAATGATGACCCCATACCCTAGCTCAGCAAAATGTCCTGACCTGGCACCATCAGCTTACCCATGCATATCACTTCCTATGGGCACTGCGGTGTTTTCTTCTCAGGTTCCTTTCAGGTATTTTAGGACTGTCTTGAAAATTTAATATGCTATTTTTACTGTACCATCACCTTGTCTCCTGTCTCTTGCCTCAACTCAAAATTCTTTTTCTTTTTTTAACCACTATTACAAGAGAAAGCAACAGAGGTTTCACTGAGCTACACAATCCAGGATTATTGATATTTGGCAGGATTCCATACCATTCAATATATTTGCATTTTTGCATTTTATAAAACATAGAATTAAGCCCTCTTCAATCATTGAGTCATTTGCGCCAGAGATGTACATATTGTGTGACCCTCAAAACCCTTGGTTCAGAAAACTGAACACTAAAATTATTCCTATCCTCTATTTTTTTTTTTTTTTTTTTGTCAAGCAGCTCTTAAAAGCATGACCTAGAATTTCATTCCCCACTGGGTTTTTTTTTCTTCTCATTTACTTTGTACATTTCAACAATTTCTAAGCTGGCTACAAACCTTGAACCAACAATTGGAAACACTTTTATAAGTCTCAGCTGAGAGCTTATAAACTATTATGTAGCTCAGCAAGAAAATGTGTGACAAAGATGTACAGTTACCTTTCCACTGGAGTTCCATTTCTTTCTTCCCTCCATCCAGCTGAAGGTAAAAAGGCTCTCGAGGCCACCAAATAAAGAAATGTTCTGTTCTCAAAAGAAGAGGTACACATGTTCTAAGTAAACCAATATGTTCCCAATGAAAGCATTTCCTGGTAAAAAAAAATGGCATGAAAATGTTGAAACCATGTTTCATTTTTGGTTCAGGTTCTGCCAAGACGGCATTCTTTTTCACAAGGCTGGGAAGGCAAGCATGTTGGAGCTAGAAAGGTGAGAACTCCTGCTGGAGTCACACTGAAAAACCTGCCAGGTAATGATGCTGTTTCCCCTTTATTTCTGTTTGAGCAGCAATAAAGCTGGTACTTTTGAAACACAAAAGCCAGGTTCCTGCTGTGACTTCCCAAAGTGCTTCTTAAAATACTTATGCAGCAGCTGACCATAAAAAAAAAAAAATGTACATGAATGTCTGGATGGCTTTTCAGAACCTTTCTGAAAGCACACACCTGTTTTCAGGCAGGTTTTTATTTATGATGCTTTTGCCGTCCGTTTCCCAAGAGTCAATGATTTTCCTATGTAGTTTGAGGTTGTGTTCTAGCCTGAGTCCACAAGAAAATCCACTGCTGACTTTGGTTAGGATTGCTTTCCTATCCTGGAGATGACCAGGGATGGTGGGTAGAGTCTTCAGAAACCATCATGAATCCAGAGTTCTTTTTTTTTTTTTTTTTTTTAATTTTTTAAATTTTTATTTATTTATGATAGGCACACAGCGAGAGAGAGAGAGAGAGAGAGAGAGAGTCAGAGACACAGGCAGAGGGAGAAGCAGGCTCCATGCACCGGGAGCCCGACGTGGGATTCGATCCTGGGTCTCCAGGATCCTGCCCTGGGCCAAAGGCAGGCGCTAAACCGCTGCACCACCCAGGGATCCCTGAATCCAGAGTTCTATCAGGGCTCTGCTACTAGGCTGATGTTTAATGTCGATCTTTTACTAGATGTAAATTTCTTTATCATGAAAGGAACAGATGTAATAGGGCCAAGTATAGAAGAATAACAAGATTGCAGTATAGTCCACTAGAAACCCACCTGGTTGATGCCAGAACCATCTGGGCACCAGGAAGGCTTTATTTGGGCCAAGTTTCCATCAATGCCAATAATCTGAAGGAATCTTTCAATCCAAACTTTAAGAATACATCATAAGGATTCACTGAGAATGAATGAGAACTCTGTGCATGTTACTAATATATTAGTATAATATTGGGTTTCTGACACCTTGATGGATGGAATAACTATTTTAAGTTTTTCCTCTATAAAGAATTGATCTAAAACTGTACTGCACTTTTTCTTGTTTTTCTCAAACTTAAGCCATTTTTGAGTTGCTAACATAGCATTATTCAAAACTATTCTGAAACGGGATAGCACATTTGGAAGTTTGTTTTCTTTTTTAAAAAATTCTAACTACTAATTATGAATAAAATAGTCAGATCCTATAATATTGCTCAAAATTTCCTCCAAATATCAAGCTTTAGTATGAACATTTCTTTTTTTTCAAAAAGACATTTATTTATTTGAGAGAAAGAGTGCATGCACACAAGCGGGGGTGAGGAGTGAGGAAGGCCAGAGAGGCAGAGGGAGAGAGGGAGAAACAGGCTCCCCGCTGAACAGGGAGCTGGACACGGGCTGGATTACGGCCTGAGCCGAAGGCAGACACTTGACTAAGTCACTCAGGCGCCCCTTGATAACAGAATTTCTAAATAATATACTCTGGAAAATGCCTGCTGCCTACTTGTTCTCTAGTCCCCCAAAGACTTCATTTTCTGCATGGTGCCCCTCTCTCTCTGATAGCAGTCAGCATGTCTTGTGTCACTGTGTCACTTCACTTACTGATCACAACCCCATTAATTAGATATGATAGTTATCCCATTTTAAAGATATGCAAATGAGGCTCAGAGAGTCTCACAGGGTCGCACAGCTAGGGTGGGAGACACACATCTGACTGTAAAATAAGAAAGTTGAGCCGTCTTTCTGAACTAACCCTAAACCTTTACACTTTCTGGTTTTACCTGGGGGTGTGCCCTCTTTGCTTTCTGAGTTAGTGTTTTGATAAGCAATGAGTTAAAACTACTTTTTGTAAGAAATATAACTTCCTGATTAAGGGAACAACTGAAAACAAATTCTCTCATTGACAGTGCTATGACTGCCATGACATATCCTGTGCAGCATCATTAACTGTACCTCCCTTCCTGAAGCAACAACAATTCAGGGTGCTACTCTCTAACCTTTTAACACGGATTAACATGCAAGAAAAAAAAACTCTTTAATGAAAGTCACAACAAATGTACACTACAGTAATTTTCAAAGTGGGAAAAAAAAAAAAAAAAAAAACAAAAAAACAAAGTGGGGATAGACCCCACTGCATAGTTGCCATTCATGTGCTTCTCTTTGATTTGCTAGCAACCAACCACCCAGACTTTTTTGATAAGCCTTTGCATTAGAAATAGCTCCTGGGTTGAGCCCCTGTAGCTAATGGGAGTGTGCATCCTCATGTGTGGGGTAAAAGGAGGTGGAGCCTTCTGATATGTAGCAAATCTTGCTATTACCCACCATCAGCATGAAACACAGACCTTTACATAGCTTATAAGGACAGTCTGCTTATTCATCAGGATCTATGAACAGTGTCTGGGCTGTAGGCCCTCTTTCAGAGTCTACAAAAATGTTTATGACTAGAAAAAGCAGTTAATGGACCCAAAATACAAAAGGGAAATTGCAAAATAGAAAAGAATAAGTTTAAGTAAATATCTACACTATCACAGGTCAAACTTGTTATTTTTTAAATTTAGTGTTCATAAAAATTTCATTGCATGTAGAGAACAAACTTGTGGTCACGAGAGGGGAGGGGGATGGAGGAGAGAGGTGAAGTAGGTGAAGGGGATTAAAAGGTAGGTACAAACTTCCAGTTATAGATGTGTCACAGGGATGAAAAGTTCATCATGGCAAATATAGTCAATAATACTGTAATGACTCCATATGGTAACACATGTTGACTACACTTATCCTGGCAAACATAATATATATCATTGCTGAATCACTATGTTGTATATCCAAAATTAATATAACATTACATGTCAACTCTACTTCAATTAAAAAATTTAAAAAACTAAAATAATTTCACCATGCATACAAATAATTTATGGGTTAGATTTTTTTCCTTGGTATGTAGAATGATGGCTTAGAAATCATAGCTCATTATAAATTAAATGGCTTAATTATAGTCTCTAAGATCATCTCACTGATTTTTTTTTCCTATTGCTTACCTGTCTCTTTCTAAAGGAATATAAGCTCTATGGGAGCAGGAACCTTGTCTTTCTTTTTCATTCTTGTATCTACATTGCCTAAAATAGGACTAGCATATTTATGATACTCAGTAAATATATTTTGATGATGAAACTCACACACACAGACATAAACACACATGATTAATTGTTATAAGGAATTCTGTTCTTAGGAGGCTGTGTATGTCTGCTTAAAAGAGGCGGTGAATAGGGTCCGAGGGTAGGAAGACCCTGAAGATGATAAGGATGAGATGGGTCCATTCCTCATCCATTTCAAGTTTGTTACTAAGAATACAATATAAAAATTTGATTTTGAATATCCATAGGGCAATTAATTTGAAAAACTTCAGACAAGTTAGAATTTGACAGATTTTGACATAAATTAAAATCTGAATTCAAGCTGGGAGAATTTAGTTCAAGTATTTACTAACTTAAATCTTTGAGGGGTAAAACTAGCTTAGATTTTAAGTAAAATGCAAAGAAATGTTCATTAGTTTTAGATTTACCTGGAATTCTTATTCTAAAAGATTTTATTTAGGCCTTTACTCTTCCCTATGCTAAACCATGTTTTTTACTGTGAGCTTTAATCAGAGTTTTAGATGAGAATAATTTTTATACTTATTTAAGAACTAAATTTCTTGTTAAAAAAAAAACCAGATGCCATTGAAATTAATTGTTCCATATGAATATAATTCTTTTTAAAATAGGAAAAAGTAATGGGAAGATTACTTCTGGGAAAAAGAAGTTTAAGTGGTTTATGGCTTAGAGGAATATTTTATGTAAATTAACTCAAGTTACCTCTGGGCAAGAAATAAAATTGGGCAGTTGAAATTTTCCCAGAGGATCAGTGTGGAAATTTTTTTATAATGTCATTTCTGAAACCTAACAGGTATGTAGATGGCTAATCACAAAACACATGTCTTGGTAACTACTTTAAAAATGATTCCAACTTTTCGTGGAGGAAATTGGAGGGTTTGTTGGCATTTGGAGCTTTTAGTCTGTTAAAAGATTTGAATGATTATTTGGTTTATAATACTTCATGCCCTATTGCTCTGTAAAAAAAAATATGCATTTTGAATGTTCAAACCGCATCTTGGTCCATTGGTCTTAAAATGACAAGTCTCCTGTCCAACTTGATGAACACATGGAATCTAATGATCTTTAAAAGAGAATCATGGGGCTCTGTGAGGGGATCCCTGGGTGGCCCCAGTGGTTTAGCGCCTGCCTTCAGCCCAGGACATGAACCTGAAGTCCCGGGATCGAGTCCCATGTGAGGCTCCCTGCGTGGAGCCTGCTTCTCCCTCTGCCTGTGTCTCTGCCTCTCTCTCTCTCTCTCTCTCTGTATGTATCTCTCATGAATAAATAAATAAAATCTGTTAAAAAATAAAAAAAATAAAAGAGAGTCACATATGAAAAGGAGGGAAAATAATTTATTACTCCTAGGGCTGTTGGGAAGGAAGGTGGAATGAGCTAACTGAGGCAAGATTGATGATTTTAACCTTGGCCTTGTCGGCAATGTTGGGCAACTTGGGAAGGCACCTCACCTCTCTGGGCTTCATCATAAAATGGGCACACTCCTTTTAACCTACCTCATAGTAAAAACTAGGCATTATACATGGTGAAGGAAATCTAATAAATGCCACTTTGGCATATGGATAATTTTGAATTAAAGGCACTTAAGAAATAGCAGGTGCAAAGAAGACACTTTGATACTCCATTTTCTTCCTGAAAGTAGGAGATGAAACTCTCCATTAAAAGGTCCCCTTTCTGCACTGTGAGGAAGGAAGACACTCTTATCAGCTGAGGTAGGGAACTTGGGGCTGAGAAATCTGTACAAACAAATCTTGTTAAGCTAACTCTCATCTTCCCAGTTAATTCTTCATTTACTGCCCTAGCTCAAGCCCCTTTGTTTGTCAAGTGTTCACAAATTTATTGTTTATTTGTCTAAAAGGTATAAAAGCCCCTACTCTGGTTACTTCTTGGGGTCTCATTTTCTTGTGAAAGTCTCCATGTACATGTAAAAATTCAATGAAATTTGTAGGCTTTTCTCCTGTTAGTCTATCTTATGTCAGTCTAATTCTTAGGCTCAGCTGGAGACCTGAAGAAGGTAGAGGAGAATTTTTTCTTCCTCTAGAAAGAACATGTCTTGAAAAATATAAATGCTATAAAAGTTAAGATGAATTACGTGGGGTTGCCACTTTTACAGGTAACATAGGTCAAATAGAGGCAATTTTATAAATAAGGTTTTTGAGTCTATCAGAACCAGATACTATATTTTTGCCAAACTACATATGCTTTACTATTTTAGTTAAAGAATGGGAAAGCAGCATTGGGTGGAATATCATATTATCTAGTAAATGCTGTATCAGCAAATGATGCCGAAGCACTGATTTTGTGCTAGACCCTGAGCTGGGTACTAAGAATACAAAGTGAATGAGACACAGTTTCTGCCCTTAAGGAATCTGAGTAAGTGCTAATATTAAAATATATCAGAAACTTCTTTAAGCCGAGTTAGTGGCCGCTCTCTGAAAGATCTGAAGTTTTGATATGAATGAGACCAATTTGATGTTTCACATTTAGCCTTTGTAGTGGCTCCCAGAAAACACCTTCCACAGGATTGAGTACAGAGGAACCCAAGAAGCAGTGGATTTGGTTCACTAATGGGGCATCTTCCCAGCACAGGGCTTCTAGATGAGCTAAATCTAACTAGGTTGGCCCAGGCATTTCTCTCTGCATTATCACTCCTGGGGACTCCCAGCACTGCTCCTGGTTCTCTTTCCATAGCCCCTGGAAATAAACCCTGAATTCAGGTGTGGTACTAACCAAGGCGCTGGGAATGACCCCAGGTTGCCTCATGCATTTGGTATAACTACCAACTCCAAGATGGCAATTTACTCCTCTTAGTTTTCCCTGCCTGCACCAACTATGACTTGGATCAGGAAAAGCAGAGTCTTCCAATTGTTTCATCAGTTTTCAAGGATGGGGAAACTTGATATAGAATATTATATTACTGAAATGACTAATTGGAGAAATTTGATGGTCAATTGTATCAAAAAGTCGAACAGCAAAAAAAAAAAAAAAAAAAAAAAAGTCGAACAGCTAAATGTTCTCTTATATCCTACAGTGTTCATCAGTAAAGCCTTAGGTGTCTACTTGATGGTGTAATTCTTAGGTAGTTTTATAAGTAGCATTTGAGCATTTGCAAAAAGACTAAAATAGTTCATTGTTTTGATTTATATCCACAAGTATATGTTAAGTGTCAGAAATCTAGATGATCTGACAAAAAAGGTCTCATTTTATTTGTTTGTTTATACTAAGAAGCAAAGGTTTATAGCATTTATTTTTGAATTCACCACAACGTGGCACCCTAGTAATTTCTATATCCCCGGATGTTTCTGGTAGATGGAAATGCCTTCAGAATATTGGATTTTTGGCAAGAATTCTCTGCCTGAAACTGTGAGTCATTCTCAAAGATCTCTACTTATGAAGTCATGGAGGATGCAGTTAATTAAGTATGTGGACTCCACTTCTAAGGGTGTTTTTCTGTGCTTTGCTTAAGACACAAGAACAAATACAAAATACATTTGCTTGATTTCTTAATCCTTCTCTTTTCAGTTTCTTTCTTGGAAGCAATCAGGATTAAAAAAGATTAAACTATCACTGTAATGGCCATGGAAACAAACATAACATAAGAATGTGAATGTAGAGATGTGGTGTGGAGCAACCCTTTTTGTTCATGGAAGACATTAAAGTACACAGAGATAAAAAATGATTTAAATAGAAGAAAATATAGCAATTTTATTGCAGGAATTATGGTGGATTCTCACCAGATAACTTGGTTTTTTGACATGTCTTCAGGCTCAAAGACCTGGTCTCTTCACCATCTGTAGGCAAGATCATGCATCACATCTAGGGACAAATTATAAGAGGGAGGTGTCAACCTGCTTCTCCACCAAGGAGAATATGAAAGGTCTCCTTTTGGAACTTTGACTAAACCTGAAATGAAAGCAATTATGCACATGTTGTGTTTTGATTCTAAGTTAGAAAGAAGGAAACCTAAAAGTAAGACTAACCAACAGGAGGTAGTAGTCAACATGTCCCTTTCCTGCCATAATTACTATTGCAAGGGAATGTCCTATCTTCCATTTCATTTTTCTGTATCATATTTATATTTATATTTATATTTATATTTATATTTATATTTATTTATATTTATATTTATTTATATTTATATAAAAAGGAAATAGCAGGAGTAGAGAGAAATGGAGGAAGGAATTGAGAGAGGAAAATGTCAAATAAGGTTTTCTTAGCTTCTAGAATTTTGGCTTCATCTCCACTTGTAGTTCAACAGAATGAAATGGCCAGGATTTGCCAAACCAGGACAATTACCAGGCATTCCACACAGCATTTGTAGGAGGTGTCCATTATGCAAGAACTAAAAACAAAACAGAGAAATAAAATAGGGGTACTTGCTTTTACAAATTCAAATGTAAAGGAATTGAATTTGAAAGACGGACCTTCCTGCCTAGCCATTAGTAAGCCATCCCTTACATTTCACACTGTTTCCTTGTACAGGAACCACAAGTTCACTGACCCAGGCCTATTCCTTATTGTCATAAAATTGTGAGGTACTCTGTAATACCCAGCATAGTTCTCTTGATTTATTGCCAATGAACTGTGACTAAGGGAAGGCTTGTACTATATTTCCAACATCTGGTTTTAGAATCTTGCAAAATTCCTTGTATTTTGAGTATGCATATATGCAAGCAGTCTCCATCATATGAACAATTTCATTACTCTTGCTTTTTCTGTCTTCAAGATTCTAAGCTTTCACCCTAATTTCTCTCTGCTCATACTGCATCTGCTCTTCACACTGAGTACAGCCTTTGGTCCTTTGTCATAATTTTATTTTCCAATTTATCTGATGATATTTTCACTTCTACCTAGACTGGACCCAATAGAAAATTCGCTCTCAGACTGCCATGTTCTTTTGACCTCCCGCCATACTTGTTTTCCAGTGTCCAAGCCGAGGCCTCCTGTTTTCCCAGCAGAGTGTCATGGAGAGCTTGAATGTTTCCTGAAGTCACGGAGACCTGAATCACGTTCCAACTCTACTATTAATGAGCTCTTTACTCTCAGAAAGATGATTTAACTTTTCTGAGCCTATAACACTTGCCTCAGAATGATTGTGTGGTTTAAATGCAAAGGTTCATTAAAAACACCCTCTTAATGAGACATATTATAGGCACCCAATGCTAGTCTTCTTCTAACTTTACTCCAGATCTGATAGATGTTGCTGGAGAAAGTATAGACTTAAGCCCACTATAAATTCTTGCCATCTAATCATACATTAGATTGTTATTCATTTCTAATTTATTTTTGGTTTAGTCAGCGTTTCTGGTTGCCAGCAACAGAATTCACTCTAGCTAATTTGCCTGCCTTCCTTCTCTCCTTCCTTCCTTCCTTCCTTCCTTCCTTCCTTCCTTCCTTCCTTCCTTCTTTCCATCCATCCATCCATCCCTCCTTCCTTCATTCCTGCCTGCCTGCCTGCCTTCCCCTCATCCTCCCTCCCTCTCTCCCTTTTTTCTTTCTAAATCGAAGTATAAATATAGCTCAATGACATTTTACATATGTATACACTGTGTATTCAGCACCTCTGTGAAAACATAGAACATTTTCAGGAACCCAGAAGCCTCTTCTTGTGCCCCCTTTTCCTTACGTAGCTCTCTGCTGAGGTGACCACTATTCTGGCTTCTATCACTAGAGATTATTAGTTTTAGTTTTGCCTATTCTTAAACTTTACATACATAGAATCATATGGTAAATATTCTGTTTCTGGTTTCTCTTGGTCAACAATGTTAGTGAGATTCTTCTATATTGTTATGTGTGGTAGTAGTTTTTTTTTCTTTTTGGGGGGCAGGGGATGTGTTATTATACTATATGAATATATTACAATTTATCCATTCTATTTTTGATGGACATTTTGGTTTTTAGTTATTATGAATAGAGCTGCTCTAAATATTTTTTTACAAGTCTTTTGATATATATATGTATATGTGTGTGTATATATGTGTATGTATGAATGTGTATATGTATATATATTCATACCTATTGTGTACATACTTAAAAGTGAAGTTGCTGGATCATAGGGTAGATATAGTATAAACTTTAGCAGAGGCTTACATTTGAGCTAATTTAACCAGAAAGGAATTTATTAAGGGGTATCAGAGAGTTCATGGATTCAATGGACAGTATCAAAGGCTGAATTTTTAGGAACGTCTTCCAGAGCCACACTGTAGAGTTGGCCTGGGAAGAACAGTGCTGACCCAGAATCACGTTGTCTCTGAGGCAATTGGAAACCAACCTTCATTGTCACCAACCTTGGAAAACCCCTGCTGGGTTGAAAAGGAGGATTACTTTGCTGCCCAGTGTGTTTGGGGGACCTGAGTGGCTAACTTCTTAAGAAAAAGAAATGACTTTCAGCAAATATTCCCTTTCTAGCCTCATCTCACTATTCATGCCTCCAAAATACCTGGTATTTCATATTCCTGTGATTTTCTGTAATGAAACAATAGGGTACCTCTTATTTTGACCACTAAAAGCTTATGCTTCAGTTTTCTCAAGATTTCTAAGTCAGTTACCATCCATTTGCTTGCTAGCTTTCAATTTTTTTTTCTAAAACCTCTTTATCCTCTACTTAGCTTTACTCTTGTAGGTTATTGCCTTTTAAAAATTTCTTTATTGTCACTTGGAGGGGATTTAGGATGAAAATTTCCAGTGAATAGTTCACTATTTTTAAGTGGAAATCTTTTTATTGCTTTCTTCAAATGCTGCTCCAAACTTTGTCTATTCTTTCCAGTCTCTGCCTCTTCTTCCCCCACCCCAAGTCTAACAGATGCTCTCAACTTCTACTGTCTCATTTACCTCATCTTCACATCAAACTTCTCTGGATTTTTATAAATGTTACAGATGTGGGAAATTAAGAGGAATAATCTCTCTTTTTCAATGCTAATTCTTTTGTTTGTACCCATAGCTTCCTCTGGATTCTTGTTCCATCCCACACATACATCTGTTAGCTTGTATTGTACATTTTTGGAAATGAGGGTACAACTGCATCAGTGCTATATGTAGTGTGTATGGTATGATATCTTCGAAAGTTGTTTCTAGAATTGTCCTTTGACAGAATATCTTCTGTTTCCTTCAAATTCCTTGAAGTCATACTGGCCTTCAGGCACATTTTCATCAGCTACAATTCACATAATTGGTGCTCAGTCCTCTTAGGCTGCAATGAACTTTATGAAACCCTTCTCATAGGTCTTGTCTTCTGCTTATTACCTTCTGTTACCTTGACCGTTTCCGTCACGGTGTCTGGAATTGTTACATAGCTTTTATGTTTACATCCAGTATGCTTTTCTTTGTTTTGTTGTGGTGGATCTAGCCTCGGCACACTGTTCGACATTATTAGTTAAAACTGAGGGCTAGATATTTTGGTTTTCTCTGTCATAGAATATAAATGCCAGAGAGGGAGGTTGTAGTCGACAGAACTACAACACAGAATGCTGTGCTCACTGAGATAACTTAGTTTTTGAAAAATTTTGATTCCAATATAGTTAACATACAGTACTATATTAGCTTCAGGTGTACAATACAGTGATTCAACAATTCCATACATCATCCAGTGCTCATTAGGACAAATGCCCTCTTTGATCACCTTTACCTGTTTCACCCATCCCCCTGCTCACCTCCCCTCTGGTAACCATCAGTTTGTTCTCTATAGTTAAGAATCTATTTTTTTTGTTTTCTCTCTCTCTCTTTTCCTTTGCTCATTTGTTTTATTTCTTAAATTCCACCTATGAGTGAAATCATATGGTACTTATCTTTCTCGGATTCATTTTGCTTAACATTTTGCTCTCAACAAAAATAAAAGGCAACCTGATGAAGAGGAGAAGATATTTGCAAATGACATATCCAATAAAGGGTTACTACCCGAAATACATAAAGAACTGATGCAACTCAACATCCAAAAAACAAATAACCCAATTAAAAATGGGCAGAAGAAATGAACAGACATTTCTCCAAAGAAGACATACAGGCAGTTGACACACATGATAAGATGATCAACATAGCTCATCATCAGGGAAACGCAAATCAGGTATCACCTCACACCTGTCAGAATGGCTAAAATCAAAAACACGAGAAACAACAAATGTTGGTGAGGATATGGAGAAAAAGGAGCCCTCTTGCAGTGTTGATGGGAGACAACGTAGATTTTTAAGCACTTAAACTCATTGGCTAACAATCCAGAATGGCTCTTAGAGCCAGGGAGATCTGAGTTTACTAGAGTTCTGTAATTAATTGTTTGTGCATGTTATATAAGTTTACATGCATATACTCTGATTTTTAAGTTAATTGTTTCAGAGACAAATAGCAGTATAACCTGCACCCCTTTGGAATAAGGTATTCAGGAATTATCTTTCATCTTTTTTCACTCCACTGGCTACATTCCCTTTGCCCTGAAAAAATGGTTACATTCTCTTTATATGTATAAAAACTTCTCCTCTACTTTGATTCTTGTATCATTCCCCTTTTAAAATTCAAATCTCTTAAAATAGAAGTTTGAAAGCAAACATACCCCTTGCTTCTCAGTTACTTGGAATCTACTTTTCACCTCTCAGCACTTCACTTAAACTACCCTCACTGATGAACTGATGGCCCCTTAATCCTGGAATTCATGCCATCTTTATACTGTTGATTTCCTTTACCTTCCAGGAGCACTTGTCCTTTTATCCTTCCTCTCCTGCATGAAAATCTCTCTTCTCTCATCATCATTACACTTTTATATCCTAGTTTCCCCTTTCTTCTGAATCTTCACTTGATTTTTTTATCTTTGTCTTCTTTACTCTTAAATATGCGTTTCTTAAATCCTCTACCACCTCTTATATCCATTTCTTCCTGTCCTCACACTCTATTCTCTCTTGATATGTTTAACCCTGCTCCAGTCTTTGGTTTTCAACTATTACCACTGTGTGAATACAAACATCTCCATTTTGGTATGTCCAGCTGCCAGGTGAATTTTCTCACTCAAATGCCATGCCAGGATCTATGTCTGAAACAAATCTCCTTTTGACCCTGAAAATATTTCTCTTTTGACCTCTTTATTTGAGCACCTCATTCTCAGAAATTCTAACTTATCCTGTGTCCTCTTTCTGGTTTTCCTATATTGAGTCAGTGGTCAAGGCCCCATGGATTTTACTCCTCCAATGACACTTGGAGTCATTTCCTTCTTTCCACCCCCACTGAAACCTCATGTTCACCTTCATTGACTTTACTTTAATTAATGCATATGTTTCTTAACTGGTCTTCTTAACCTCCTACAACAGATGAATTCTAGATAGCTCCATCAGCTTCACTTCATTAAAACACAGATATGAAGGTATCTTTGCCTTGCTTGAGATCCCTATGTCTCAGTTAACATTTTTATTTCTTTAGCAATAGAAACCTTGATACAACTGCCTTAAATAATGATGTTTGTCTCAAATAATCAGGTTAAGAGATAGAGTAGTGTAAAGGCTGATTAATTTGGTTGTTCAGTGATGGGCTTGAGAACCTATTTTCTTTTCATCTTTCACTCTAATATCCTCAAATTGGGGCCCCTACTGGTCACAGATTAGGTGATTATCCCAGTCCAGTCATATTATTTAAATATAACAACATCTAGCAGAGGAGCTAAACACTTTTTTTGCATTTGTTTCTTTTAAAGTGTCATGAAACTTTCCATGATTCACCCCTGATGTAGTTCTCACATTTTGCTGGCTAGAATGACATGACATGTGGCTGCCTAAGTAGTTAATTGACAAGGGCCATGAAATTACAACAACTGTCTTATCCCCAGATTCCTATAAAATACTTCACTGTACAAACTTAGGTTTGGTTAAAAAGGAAGAAGAGTGTGGTGGGTGTTGGATAGGAAACCACCAGGTCTGAACTGCCATCTCCACACCATCCCTTTTCTTCCCCTGCTCCTCCTTACTCCTCTCCTTTTCTCCATCATATCCATTATTTTTTTTTCTTTATTCTGTTCTTGATAGTGCACATGTGATCATGTCCAGGTTTGATGAAATTTCTGAACCATGAAGAGTTGTAGGAAGAGGAATAATTCCTTTTCTGTGATTCTATAACATATTTTGGTATTATCTATTGTCCAGTGCTATACCTTGTTGTCATCTATAATCTCAAAACTTTACTCTAAATACTGTAGGAGTATGACTCCTCTGAAAAGTATGACAAGGCTCTTTTCCTCAGAGAATTTAAGATTGAAGTGGGGATATATGACAGGTGAAAGTATGAATCGACAGTATGCTTAGATGTGTATGTAATAGAGAGATATTCAATAGGAAAACATTGGCATATGAAATCTACATGGACTGTAGCAACTTCTCCCCTTTTGGAGTGGCAGTAAGTGAAGGCAAAATTTGTATCGGTGAGATAATAAATCTATGTCTCTAAATCTCTTAGGGATGAAAGGACAGGAATTTTAAAGTTTTCCAGAGAAAAATATATTAATAGAATTTTGAGGGAAAGAAAAGGAGTCAAGTCACATGGCAGGATGTTGAGCCTCAGTGAGAAAATATTGAAAAGTGAGAGATTCCCAGTGGCAGGAATGCTAAAGGTATTTTGAAACCAAGGAAATGGAACATTTACTGTTGAATTGTTTGTGTTTCTGTGGTTTAAACAGACTCCATGTCTTCAGTCTGAGGTACAATCTTTTTTTTTTTTTTTTTTTTTTTTTTTTTTTTTTTTTGAGGTACAATCTTTTTAAGTCCATGTTTTAGGGGAAAGCCAAGGAGTTCCATGTGTGGGTGGATATGGAGCAAAAACTACACACGAGGATGGAGAGACAAGAATATGTTGAAAGTTTCAGCAAAACCCACAAATTAAAGTCAAGACATGGCGTTGGAACTCTAAACCAGTGCAAGAGAAAATACTGTCTTGGGGCCATACTGTTCTTTCTGCAAGATGAGGAATAGAGAGTTCTGGCAATGTTTATTATTTCTCAAAGGATAGGGTGACCTCAATTGTCATCTGGATTATACATATAAGCACCCAATTAATTGGAAAAAATTGGGACCAAGTTAGGACCTGCATAAAGTGAGGTATTCCATAAATGCCATTTCCTTCCTCTTTTACCTTAACCTCTGAGGGGAATATGCTGAAATTAAAAATAAACGAATGGCACTAGCTTTGGAATTGGGCTGAACTACCTTAGAGTCTTAGGTCTATCTGTTACCAGGTGTGTAGCCTTTGGTAAACTTCCTAACCATTCAGGGCTTTATTTTTCTTACCAGTTAACTGATCATAATAATATCTGCCTTACAAGGTTACACCAAGCATAGCATTTGGGAAATAGTAAGTGCTTAATTAATTATGACTGTTGTCATTGTTGTTTCTACTAAATAAAATAAAACAGTTATCATATACTTAGTATGTGGTGGGCACTGCTCCTAGCACTCTACTTGATTTCTCTCATTCAATACTTACAATGAACCCATAAAGCAATTGAAATTTTGTTTCTGTTTTACATATGAGGAAATGGAGACAAGCTGGTTGGCAACCTTCCCAAGGTCATATAGAGTACAAATGAGGGTTTGAAACTAAATGGAGCCTGTTCTCCCAAATGGTATGCTGTGGAAGACAGTAATAGGTCTACAGATCATCAAGGTGGACTTCCCTGATGAGATGGGCTTTGGCTTGGATGGAAGAATCTAGAAAGTTTGCTAAGTCATGCTTCAATTCTAAACAACATAACGAGATAGGAATACCCATAGTATGTACGGATGAGAAGGGAAGACATAAAAATGGAGCTGCAGAGGTGTGTGTAAAGAGGTAATAGGAGTAAGGTAGGAGAGATGGCTGGGACTTCAAGCAGGAGGTTTGTAGGTGCTGTGGAAATGAGGTTGAAGGAAAGTACATTGTTTTGAACTTGTAGATTATTAACATACTATGAGTATGTTTTGTGATGAATTGACTGACTTAAGTTAGCTGAAAAACACTACAGCTTAGGCAACATGAGGCTAGATCTTAGTGGCTAGATGATTCAGTCCTTAGGTTGTGCAAACTAAGCTTTTCCTGAGGACTCCATTAGAAAGGTCACATGGACAATTAGCTGGAACCAATCTCAAGCAAAGGCCAATGAATGCAAATTTATGCTACTGACCCTTTAACAAGATCAGTTAAGTTCATATGGTAAGGGCAAGAAAACACAAAGAGAGGAGGGGAAGAAGGGGAAAAGGGAGCCAGCACAACACATCAGCTGGTCCCACAAATAAGCCGTGCACATTTCAGTGCCTCTAGCTTTTGCCTGTGTGTACCCTGGGCTAGCAATCTTTCTGCTCATAGCTCTTGTACTCTTCTGGACTGTACTGGAGCATCAGATCAAGTTAATAATACTTTCCACCATACTTTTTTGGTTGTATTCTTGGAAACATTAAACAGCAAGTTACACATTGCCTTTCAATATTATTACTGAAGATGTAAAAGTTATGCATTTGAGCTAAATGGTGTGGGCAAGTATGTGTCATTATTCCCATTTCCAGATGAGATTATGGGACTCACCACAGTTAGTGTTTTGACCTCTCACCACAGTTAGTGTTTTGACCTCATGCCGTTGTGACTGGAGCTGAAATGTACCGAAATGGAACACTGTGCTTTTATGTTGCATTGCAATTCTCTCTTTATCTGACCATTTCTCCGGTTTGTGTGCTGCAGTCACGGAGCTCAGCATACTTGTGACCAACACAAAGAAGGGGCCGGGTAAATCCTTATTGAACGAGTGAAGACAATTATATTGAAAAGTGGCTGCATAAAAAGTGAGTACGAGGTACAGGATGAAATGTTCAGCAATACTCCTGACATGACCCATCAGTTGCCTATATAAATTTGTACCATTGGTCTGTTAGGATTATTTTCTTAGTTCTCTCCTCTCTTGATTTCACTTATATACTTGACATTTCTTTCCATCAAATCTATGCCCTGGCTTTTACCACATCATTACACCAGCAAATGTTTGTAAACTCGGTATTGTGAACAGCTATAAAAAGTAGCAGTAATTCCATGGGGATAGAAGCTGACTTTTCAGGATATGTCCTATTTGTGAATCAGATTAATTATTTAACAAACCATAAAAATAAATCCTATAATCATTAAAGGCTGATCTCTCTTCTTCCTTAAAAGAACTGTCTGAAAGAAGAATTTTAAGCCTCAGAGATGCCCTACACTTGTAGCTGGAGGAGACCTTAGGGATAATTTAGTCTTATGATGACAATGCTTATTTTTTTCTCCTTGGTGTTAAATTCCACTCTGAATTAAAATTAGGAGGCTAATGCTAAGCCATTATTTCACAAAAAAATGAGATCTTAGTTTACAAGGTTATAGAAAGCATCAGTAGTGTTACAGGATTAAGAGCCACATAGAGATTTTCCTTTCTCAAAAATTGCTGCTCTTTCAAACCAGTAGAGATGGCCTATTTAAGTAGAAATTGCTTTTCACCCAAATGTGTCTAACATATAACTTTCAAATGCTGAATTCTTTTTTGAAGTGATGATAGATGACATAATAGATTTGTAAATGTTCATTTTCTTTTTACTCTCTTCCTCAAGTCATTTGATATATATGGCCATACAATCCGAAGAGAAAGTCACAGATGCTAGTGGATGCTAATGCTGGTGACCTGGAACAGGTGCTTACGTAGGTGACCTACCATCTCAACCCTCAGAAGCTCCATTCTTAGCTATTACCTGCTGAGTCCCCAAATCACTTCTCAGTCAGTTTGTGGCATCCTTTTGTTCTTCTCAATGTCCCACAGATCTCAGGGATTAAGTTTTATCTTAATTCCTTCTTAAATCTGCCCTGGGGTTTCTCTTACCTTCAAATAAGCTTGTCAGGGAGGAGTTACAGCTTTTTATCTCTTACCTTCTTTTCCATTTCCCTTTCTACCACACTGTAAAATGCAGAGGATCCCCTTCATTTTAATGTCTTACAGTTAATTATTAAAAGGAAAGAGATACCAAAGGCCAAAAAAATAAATCTCACACACACACACACACACACACACACACACACACACTTTCCCAGAATCACTGAATTAGATGTGACAAAGAGTAGCTTGCAGGGCACCTGGACAAAAACAGGCCTTGATAAACTCCCAAAGGAAATTTTTATGTTTATGTTGTACCATTTAAGACCTCAAAACCTTAAATCTAATAATCATTCATATATACTTACTATTTAATAACAATAATTGATGAAGTTTTTTTTTAAGTTCTGGACTTGTAAAAGAAAAGGATTTCTGGGAATAACTAAATTCATACGTTGTAATAAGAATCATATGTTGTCTACTAATTATGGTGAGTCTATGAATGGTCAATATATATATCATATATATATGATAATATCTATCACCTCATTAATCCTTATTATTGCAGAAATTATACTGAGTGGTAACCACCTTCCTCACAAACACTGGCTCCATACATGTCCACTTTGTAGATGACCTTGCCACCTTTCTCACAGAGAAATAGAAATCGCCTTGGTTTCCTACCACTGAACTACACATGTTTATTCCTTCCCATTATAGTTGAAAAGGTGTCCCTCCTTTTGAGACAAACCCAGCAGTGTTCTGATAAATGTTTGACAATCAGCTTTCTGGAAAAAAAGGTCCTGATTCATAATATCTGTTGATTTTTATGTTGTAAATATTTCTATCATGGCTGATTTCAAACTACCAGTATGACACGGTGGAATGATGGGTGGAAAGAAATGTACACACAGGCTCTTAAAAGCCCCTACTGGGTCCATCCTTCCTGTCTTCTGAAGAAGCAGAGAATGATGGTCTGTGCACAGATACTATAGTCAGATTTACCTGAGTGTGTGTCCTGGTTCTACCCATTAATATATCTATAGTTTTGGACAAATCATAACTTTTCTGTGTCTCAGTTTCCCAATTGGTAAAATGATAATTTTTTTAAAGATTTCATTTATTTATTCATGAGACACACACACACACACACACACACACACACAGAGAGGCAGAGACAGAAGTAGGTTCAATGCAGGGATATTTGCCAGTGTGTTAAATTCTATATCATAGGGGAGGGCTGATCCAATTTTGATAAACTCTCCTTTATCCAAGTTTCTGTTCCATTCTCTCACCTCCACCTTAATCTAACATCCCCAGGATCCTATATACACTCTTCTGACTCTTGCTGCTTCATGTTAGTTAGGTCCTAAAGCTTTGTTGTTATATAATTCCTTTCATCCTTTACAGAACTTTCCTTACAATATATGTAGTGAACTATCTCTAGTTATTGGCCTGAAATTTCAAAGGTGGTGCTAAGTCCCGATGGGCATGCGTGTTTTCTTGTGTAATGGTCAGTTTTATGTGTTACCTTGGTTAGGCAAGACCTAGTCAAGGTCTTACTGTTGGAGATATTTTATAGTTGTGATTAAAGTTATAATTGATATACTTTAAGTAAGGAAGATTCTACTTGTATGGACTTAATTCTGTAAGGTGAAAAGCCTTAAGAGCCAACTGAGGCTTCTCAGAAAAAGAAATATCACCTGTCTATTGCAGCTTTAACCATTGCCTGATAGTTCCAGCTTTTCCTTCCTGATGGTCTGCCCTATGGATTTTGGACTTGTCTAGGAACTCTGATGGATAAATCCTCCAAGATATTGCATCATCTTTAAGGAAGGAGGCACTGATAATCTTAAAAAGAAACAACTGATCCAATTTTGCAGGTCCAGAGGGTTCAAGGACTTTGGGGATTCTAGATTTTCTAGTGTATGTACCCAAATATCTTCATTCCAAGTCTCGGATCCCTACCCTTTTCCAAAAATGGCTCTCACTTTGGTATAACACACTTGAGGGGTTAAAAAAATTCAACTTTCTCTGCAGTTTCTGCACATAATTAGGTCCTGGGTCGGATCATCAGCTTATTCTGCTCTCTAGCTGCAGAGAATGGAAGTTTCTTTATATGCTACCAAAGGCACTTGCATTTTGCCTTAAGTTAGTGAATTAAGGTTTTCTTCCTCAGTCTTTCATTGTTCAGTATACTGTTCAGTGTGTTGATAGCCTCCAGCAATAGCTATCCAAATCTATAGTCTTTATAATGACTAATTTTTCGGAAACCTGAGCTATTGTATTCAACAATGCATGCTCTTCCATATTATCCAATCTCAGTTCACCATAGCTAACTGTTTTAATAGTCGCAAAGCTGTAGCATGCTATGAATTGTCTAATATTCCACCACCAGTAAGGAGATCTTCATCGACGGTTCTTATTTTAGAATCAAATTTCTAGCACTACTCTTAGCACTAAGTGTTTTAGGTTGGATAGGAAACAGACTCTAATATAAGATTTTGAGTGAAAGAAGTTTATTGAAAGAAGTCATGTTCTCATGACCAGCAAAACCTGTAAGGGAATGAGGGCAAAGATTTGGAAAGAGGAAGAGTTTGAAAGGTGATGGTATTGTACCGGAAGTCTCAGCTAATTCAATGGAAAGTCTGGAATAGGATGGCCCTTCTGAGTAGTTCTTAATTGAGCCAAGTGTGTCAGTCCTTTGTTCCTTAGCATTAACCAATCATGATATGTGGGATGTTCACAAAGAGTACTGCCTTCTTGACAAGGAGATCTGGATGGTACACTCTGTCAGCCATTATGCCTTCAGGGGAAATTTTCTCCCAGTGACCAAAAATTTTTTTTGTATTGATTCTGTGATGTCATACTTTCCTGGTTATCCTCCTAACCTGATATGAAATGTGAGTCCTTAAGGCTGGGTCCTGTGCTCCCTGCTCATACCATTTCATACTCTCTCCCTAAGTGTTCTACTCATACCATGGCTTTAGTTACTCTCCCTATTCTCTCTAAAATATATCCAACCTGTTCTGATGTCCTGAGGATACTTTAACCTTATCATATCCAAGAATAAACTTATCTTTCCCTCCAAACCTGATGTTCTTTAATTATTCCATAACTCTACGAAAGACTCTACCACCTATCTAATTCTAAAAACTACAAGCATGGATTATTTGTTAGTTATTCTGGATAAATCCTCTCCTTTATTGCCCTTATTATATCAACTTCTGAGTCTAAGTATCATTTCTCTGCTAAATACTGTTACAGGCTCCTAACTGACCTGATCTCCTCTGTACTCCAGTGCAACTAGGGTGGTCTTCAAAAACCCCACCTCTGATTATGTCATTCTTCTACTTGAAATTCTTCTCTGGTTTCTTATAGATCTTCAGGTATTGATCAAAAACCTTAACCTGATCAAGGCCCTGTTGAGATCTCCTGTTTTATCTTGGCACATGTGACCCCCTGCTTCTTCTGTGTCAGCTATACACTTAAGAGTTCCTTGCAATTGCCACTTTCCTACCAAGCCCTTATGCATTCTGTGTTTTTCCCCCAGAACACTTGTCCCAACACATGACCCCTTCACTTAGTCATATTTCATGTGTAAGTACCAACATCACTACTTTATGGAAATACTCTAATGAAATGAATTTATAGAAGGGGTGAGGAAGGCCTTTAAGTATGAAGAATCTCTTTCTATTTGGAGTCAATTGAAAATCTAAAAACGGATCCCTTATTTGAAGAGGCCTGGCTCTTGCTTGGGTGGCATCACTGAACATTTTCAGGAAACTAGAAAAGGGCATTGCTTTAAATCACTTTCTGATTACTATCATGTGGATTACAAACACATTCTAAAGTGCTGGCCAAATACTAGTTCTTACTAGTTTTTATTTCACACAACAAAATCTGTGATTCTAATGTGGATAAATATCTTATGAACTCTTTTAAACCCAAGAGAACTACAATGAAATGGGAATGGTTACTCGTGTTTTTCCTATTCTTCTTTTCCTGCAGACTGAGCTCTAATCAAGCATAAATATTTCATATCAGATTTGATATGCCTGATAAGACTCATGTTTCCTGGGCCTGGAATGTCCTCTCTCTTAACCCCTTTCTTCTGTGTATCCATCCATTCCCAACTTGCATGTATATTGGGTTTTCAAATCCTATCCTTCTTTACTTTTCCCATGGAAAATGTTTTCCTTCTGTGTCCCAAACTTCCTCTCATCCCAATAATCCCTTTTATCTCAGAACTCACATTGTCTGCACTTCTTTTATTTTTTGTTCATATAACCTTTTTTATTTATATTTCAGTCTTATGTGTATAAGTTTTGCTGCTGTACTGTGAGAGAGATCTTTGGAATTATCTTTGTGTGATTTAAAAAAAAAATTCTCCCTGCACTCAGAGGGAAATTAATCAAAATTTGTTTAATAAATAAATAATTCAATTTAATGAACAAAAGATTTTGAACAGTCAGGAACCAAGAAGCACACAGAAGCTGGAGATTGATTAGACCAACAGACAAACAAAAGAAGGCAGTGGATTAAAAGCTAAGTAAAGGAACTACGAGAAAGAGAACAGAGACAGCCTTCTAAGGAAAGGAGATCTTGAGAGGAAAGCTCAACATTATGAGATGAGTCCATTGAAATAGCTGAAATTGTATGAATTCCAAAATCAGGTGCAAGTTAGGTGACTCATGTATCAAGTCATGAAACCTTTCTGCTTAAAAGAAGGGTTTGAATTATTACATTATTTTAGGTGGTTTTCATTTTCTTATTGTCAGAGGAGGAAAATGGTGTGGTCTTTGGGAATTTGGCAGGGAAGATGTGAGGAGATACTTCAGCAGTGAAAGCAATCTTGGGAAGTAGAATGATAGACTGAAAAGAAGAAACAAAGGCAGAGTAAGAATTTTGTCAAACTTTTCAAGGATAAATGAGAATGTAGTCTCTCACGCAGAAACTTTGAATTCCCAAAGAAAGAGAGGGTACAAAGTAAAAAGATTCAGTGGAGTGGTATTAACTGGGAACCTAGTGAGGCAGAAAGTGTAGGGACAACAAGAAATAAAACATAAAAGTTTTCTGTGAAGCTGTAGGATTTATATTTTGTTATCCTCCATTTGTATTTTTGGCGTAACATAGTAAGAAATTTCTGGTTGACTGAATTCAATTTTCATCCTGACGTTCTGATATTATGTAGGCACAGTTTAAAAATCCACTGAAAACAATACCAAATATATCTTTAAAAAGCGCTAGCTGATTCTTCTGTGTTTTCTTTTGATTACAGTAGTCACTTTGGACAAAAGGTATTAAAAGCTAGAAAAATTAAACTTCAGATGACTGTAACCACATCATTCAGTCTTGCAGTCCTTACACTCAAAGAGTCAAGGGAGATAAAGATCTTTATCTCACATCAAGGCATACCAATTT
This sequence comes from Canis lupus baileyi, assembly GCF_048164855.1. Lineage (NCBI taxonomy): Eukaryota > Metazoa > Chordata > Mammalia > Carnivora > Canidae > Canis > Canis lupus. The sequence continues at coordinate 4,467,341 of NC_132859.1, forward strand.
TCAATACCTCAGTTCACACTAATACATTTTATGCATGAACTCATCTCTTCTTTCATATTATATGCATTCCTTGGTGCTTGTAAAAGTTTCTCAACACAAGACTCATTGTATTCTATCACTCTTACATTCTAGAATGCCAGCACCCAAATAGTAATGATCTCATAGTTGATGAATCAAGTCTTAGATGTAATATGAAAAGGACAGATTATTGCTAGAAGAATTAGGGAACATGAAATGCAGTGGCATTTTGAATTATACATGCACAAACAAAAGAGAAGCTCAATTTTGTGCAATATCCGTGATCGTGCATAGGAATGTCTTTCCTTTTCTTTGAAGATAGCCTTAATAGTATACATATTATTTACTTATCAAAGTAAAAATTAAAAGCATTAAGTATAAGATAAATAGCTGAAACGATTATTGGAAAAAGTATTCTAAATTGCAAAGTAATTTTTTAGGAAACAAGAAAGCTTTGGTTATAGTTTGGCATTTAGTCTAGTTGTGTAGAATATTGTATGAATCTGTTAAATGTCAGAAAAGAATGAAAATAGCTCCAGCAAGTACTTTCTTGGTCTATAATGTATATATCGTTTTTATATAGTATCTTAAAATTTCTTGTTACTTAGCACCAAATTCTTACTTGTTTTTAATCTTAATAATTTTAGGATACATCTTTTTTCTCTTTTTTCTTTCTTTTTTTCTTTCTTTCTTTTTTTTTTCCTTTTATGGGCAGAGAACTTGAACAGAAATGTGAGCTTATAGTGTCATTACAAATAAATAACTTGCAGCAGTATCTGAGACTTCTTGGAAAAATATTTCTCAGAATATCTATCATATTGAAAGTCCCAAGGAATCAGTGAAGCATAATCATTATTATATAACAACAAATGTTTTTCATTAGGATGCAAAGATCATGTGAATCAGCCATTTGGGATAATTGTTCTTACTGAGGATTAATGGGAGAATTGAATGCACATGGGGCAGCACATTGTCCAGGGCTGAACACTTTTTGAAATGACTTATTTTCTGAGTAGTTCTTATATTATGCCAGCCCCAAATTATTTTGTTTTTTGTTTTAATTTCATTTTTTTAAAGTTATATATATACATAATTTAAGAGTCAAAGAGTTGTATAAGATTTGTTACCAAAACAGCAGTGTTGACGCCTTTTGTTTTTTCCCTTGCCCAGATGAAACTACTTTTATTTTCTTTAGCTAATTTTCTTGGTGTGCCTTTTGTCTAAGCAACATGTTTTTAATTGTTGCTCTTGATTTTTTTAGTTTTAGCTATTATCTTATTGCATTTCCCTATGTATGGCAAGGATAAGGCTGTTTTCTCCCTGAGCCCTCACCATCCTCCCCAAACATTATAAATGTGCTTAGTTGAATATTCAGTATTTATATTATTATAACTATAAAATGTAATCCATAGCTGAGTCGTGTAGTCAGCTGCTATTTCTTCCTTTTCTACAGAGCTATTTGTTTTCACTGGAGATGATTATCATTCCCTATATTCTTTTTCTTTGTTTTTAAACGTAATCTCCAGCCCTTTCGGCAGACATTTTCCATAAAGACTTATACATCTTTTAGGCTTTTAGTCTTTTAAACCTTGTGGTCTCTATCACAACTACTCAACTCTGTTATTGTAGATTGACCCCTGGGGTGCAGTTTGCCAACCTCTGAAATCATACCTTGGGATGTTTCCTTGCTTCATATCCCATCAATTTTCTCTTTTCTCCAGAGAAGTTTCTCAGTGGGGCTCCTAGGATGCTCTCTACACCCATGTGTTAGATGTCATCCTGGGGTATCCTTTACCATTATTCTGGGGATTTCCTTTGCCTCTTTTCTCTTGTTGGCTCTCTTGTTACCTGTGTACCATGTCTTTTCTTTTCTGTGGCCAGGTCCCATATTTTAGTGGAAAACCATTTCCAGAAGCTTTTAGTGAAAGAGTACAAAGCAGATAATGCAAATTCTCTCTTAACACTCAGTCTTCCAAGAATTCATTGTGATGCAAGATGTTTTGGTTTGCTTTTAGCCACACTTACCATTGGACTTTACCAGAATTTAAGAAAAACTGAATGAATTTTATATAAAACATTTTATTTTATTTTTCTTATTTTAGAAAGATTAGGAAACAAAAAATCAAACATGTGTGGGACCTGTAACTACAACACTCTACTGACTCATAGTTTTCATCTTCAAGTAAAACCTTTTAGGAGGTAGAAGGGACATAGTGGAAAGAGTTGTGAGGATGGCAGCACATTAAAAAATGGAATGGAATTAAATTAACAGACATTTGTTCTTCTCTTAACCTTCTGATAGCTCCAAAATGACCTTCACTATGAGTCCCATTATAATGTTGGACTAAATGGTCCATAGTATAATTGTGCTGTGAATTTTCAGGGAATTAATATTGATGCTCATACAGATGTTTCCCCTGAACACATGAGATCAGCTGTGCATTTTGGGGTCTTAGGAAAGAAATAACTTCCCAACTTGAAATTTGTTGATAGCACTTAGAATAATTGTTGATTATAGTATTGATATTTTAAAGCAGTTGATTTTCTACGAATCAAATACTTAATATATATTAAACTAAAATATGTTAAATTGAAAGATAATTTTGTAACAATTACATTGGAAATCAACAGGGGAACATATGGTATTCTTGACACCAATGAAGCCTAGTTTGTGATATGCTTTTAAGAGAGCACTGCTGATCTAAGAAACATTCACATTAGGAATGGATTAGACAAAAACTAGATATATTCCTGAGTTCCACTGTTCTATGCTGACAACTTTGTGAGTAATTTAAATACAGAACTAAGTAAAAATATAGAGTTTCTGAGGTGGATAGGTGCCTTCAACTTTGACCTTTGTGGCCCTGGTAGGTTTCTTTCCTTTAATGTTATTTTTATGACCTTTAATTTTAAGTGCAGTATGGGTGTAGATGTGTCATGTAATTGTGACTTTTCTATAGTAATTGCTCAACATAATAGTAATTATGAAACCCCAAAGCTGTTGTGCAAATAGGTTAGATCCATCTCATTAAAGATTTCACCTGAACTATTTTTAATTTATGCACTTATATATGGTTTGAGTCTAGACCTAACATCCATCTCTCTTCTTTCTTCATGGTTAGGAAAGCTATGAAATTCATGAAAACCTTATTGTTCAGGATATGTTTTTCCAATTTTGATTCTATCTTTGAAAAACTTCTTGGGGGGGATTATTTTTAATTCTATTTTTTATTTTAGATGTAAGTAATAAAACTCTGGCTATGTGTTAGGATGTTATGCGCAGTAAACTAGGAGCATTTTTTTTAAATAATAGTTTTAACTACTTTTGGGTGAAAAATTACTCTGTATTTGGCAAATTATGGACAAAATCTAATTCTGTTTTTTGGGAAAATTCTGTTGACTTATGGAGGCTATCCAAAGAATCATATTAAAATGCATTGATAAAAAGAATCACAAATTTTAATAATATGACTTAGGAAAATGTAGCCTACTATTCAAATGAGAACAGGTAAGAGCTCTTTATTCAGAGCTTGCTCTATAGCAAGAGAGTCAGCCATTATTTGTGTTTTGGCAGAAACTCAAAGGCAGGCAGAGGGGTGGAAAATCTGTATAGTGGGGAAAATGGGGGAAGATTCAGGCATCTCCTGGTTGAAGGCTATTAGTGTGGGGAAGCTGCAGGACAGCTAACTATAAGTAGGACATTCTATGAGATTGGTTGGAAGAGCATATTTGTTTTTTTCCCATTGGTCCTAAGTTGGAAATAGGGACAAAAATTTGGGAAGTTTTCAGTTATTAAGACCTGACTTTTTGGGCTGATTACTGGAGAGATTGTGGTATACTGCAGGTAGTGGGTCAGAATTCTGCTTTAATATGTGGTCTGGCTATTGTCTGTCTATATATTCATTTTCCTCCAAGGAATCAGAAATATCTGTCATCATATAAAAAATTACCAGTAGTTCACAAGAACTAACTTAAAATTCAGACTAATTTTTCAATCATTGTATTGTTCTAGGTATTTTTATTCTTCTTATCAGTGGAATAAAACACAGTTGATTTGTTCCCTTTTTTCCAGTTAAGGAGGATTCTTGACAACTATGTCAAGTAGAAGTCAATTTCTATTCAGGAAAATCATGAATCAGTAAAATGGCTTAATCATAAAAGACTTTTCCTTGCTTCTGAGTAAGGATAAAGATGACACTCTCATCTATTTCAGGGTTTGTAAACACACCGTGCTTTGAATTCCTTACAAGAAAATTTCTATGCTAGTGAATAGAATGAAGCAAAGGTCATTCTATAAAACTTTCATCAGTTTTTTTCCCTCACATTTAACTTTATTAAATCCTTTAAATATAGAACTTTAAATGTTTACAAAGCCAATTACACATTATTTCTAATTGCAGTATAATTAAGTGTTACACTAGTGTCAGGTGTATAGTATGATTCTATAATTCTATAGTTGACTTGATGTTACCAATATATTTCGTGCAAACCAGAAACATTTTTACTGTGCAATTTTAAAATGTCCCCAACTGCTACCCTCTTGTCACTGGATCTGGAAAATCTGTTGTGTTAGATATGGGTAAATAAGAAATAATACAAAAGAAGACACAAATCATGTGTACAGGCAAAGTACATTAATGGTAGTTCTACTTTCTTGAAATACATCACTCTGACATGATAGTTAGCTGTAATTAATAAGTGATAAACAGAACAATAAAATGTCAGCCTGTAAGTAACCTTGCCAGACTCCTGATGCTGCTCTGACCTCTACCAATCAGTCAAGCTTATTAGAAGGATCAGACAGGCATTAATATCTTAATGCCTGTGAGACAAACGGCATGTTCTGAATACTGTAGAGCTAAAGAGTCTGTGTTAAGGTGTGAATATCCCTTGAGCAGTAACCAACAGAAAAAGAAAATGCTTCTCCAGTTGTTTCCTCCCTGGCTGCTATTTGTACCTCATTCAAATAATGTGCTATTCAGATTTTATCGTATTAGTGGCCCAAGGAAAGCATTATGTATAAATATTATAATTACTCAGTTGTATCTTTCATACTATAAGAACATATGAAATGTGTACTCCTTTCAATTTTCATAAATATTCAATATTTAGGTAGCTCTTAATTATATACGGTGTTAGCATCCACCTTACCTTTGTAACCTCTCATTTTAACAACAAAGGATGTGTATGTCAGTTACTAGCAATGAAAAATGATAAGCTCGTTCCACTTAGTATAATATGGATGATCAATAATTACTAATTGGAAAGTGTAACTTCCCCAGTGCATCTTTGAGACATTGTTGGGCTGATGACTTAAATAAAATCATTTCTGTTTGAATGTGGCAAATTTACATTGAAGACAATGCGTTCTTGGCACTAGCTCCCAACTCTGAACCTTTGCAGTAAATAAGACAAGGTGTTAATTAAGAGAACTGCCAATCCAAATGAATAATGGAGTGCTGGAAATAGCGTGGTGAGGGCTTGACCTTCTGCCTCAAAGAGGTGCTCCAATGCTGAAGTCTCAATTTTGGGATGATGACTACAGAATAATGAGAATATGGAAGGGTGGGGGGAGGAAAGGATAGTGGGATCTCCATTAACTCATTTAGCTGTTCCTAATTAGTTTTCAAAAACTGTCAGGCAATGTTTAATGAAAGGCTTTTCAGGAATAGGAAATGAATAAAGGTCACAGCACAGCAGTCCCCCCCTTTCCTGCAGAGGATCTGCTCCAAGACCCCCAGTGGATGTCTGACACTGTGGATAGTACCTAGCCCCATGGATACTATGCTTTTTCCTCTGCATACATACCTGTGATAAAGTTTAATTTATGATTAGGCACAGTAAGAGACGAACAACAATAGCTGATAACAATAACAATATAACAATATGCTGCAATAAAAGCTATATGAATGTACTCTCTCTCTCTCTCTAAATATCTTTCTGTGCTGTATTCGCCTTTATCTTGTGATGAGGTGAGATGGTAAAATGCCCACATGGTGAGATTAAGTAGGACGGATGATGCCAGCAGTGTGACGTAGCTTGAGCCCCTGCTGACCTTTTGATTTATCAAAAGGAGGATCGTATGCTTCTGGACCATGATCAGTGGCAGAGAACAGAAACCACAGAAAGCAAAACCAGTGCTAAAGGAAGACTACTGTATATACGATTTCTTTAGCCCACATGGGTGTTAATTAAATATTAAGGGGGAAGAGGTGCTTTTCAAGGGCGTTTCATAAATACCTTGCATTAAGCAACAACCTGTAAAGGCAGCCACCCCCTTCCTGACACTCACTCAGGCCACGTTAACTCTGCACCTCCGTGCAGGAGGAGAGGTGCATTCCTCGGGGGAAGTGGTGGCCACAGACAATCCAGAGGCCGCTACCTCTGACACTACACATGGCCTGCAGAGAGACCTGAGAGTTCAGGGCCATCCAAATCAGTGACCTTTAATTAAGCATTCTACTCCTGATTCTAACGTCACAATGAAGGCGGCAAGTCCCTCTGGGCTCTGGGGCTGTTTGGATTGTGGGAAGAGGTCGTCCAGAGGATGGGACTGCCAGGGGATCCTAGAGCTAAAACCCAGTGATTGGAGGGTCTTCCTCCCACCCCAACTCTTGTCCTTAGAGTGCTCATTCTGCCGATTGTACGGTGGAAGCCATTTGAGGGACCCAGTTTCTAGAGGGTCATGTGTGTTGAGACCATCTCCAGTATCATCCGATCGTACCATCTGACGGAACCCAGTTAGGGCCTCTGTGTATACTTTTAAGATGCAGGCGGGAAGGTGCAGAGGTCTACGTGACTTGCTGCTGCACAAGACAAGCCTAGTATGTCCATTTCCTTGCTTATTCAAAGTGCCACCTACCAATCTGGAGTGACCAGCCTCTTTTCTCAGCCTCTCCTTGCCCTCTGTGAGAACAGGGGCCAGTTTTCAAACCAGCACCACTTGAAGGAGACACCTGGTCTCCATTTAGTCAGGACATTGAATTATATACATCTTTAAGTTTTTTTTAAATGTTTGAATCCTAAATCATTGTGAATCTATTATCTATCTATCTATCTATATTTAATATTTTATTTATTTATTTGACAGAAAAAGAGAGAGAGAGAACAAACAGGGAGAGCTGCAGAGGAAGAAGGAGAAGCAGGTTCCCTATCCCTACTGAACAAAGAGCCCGATAAAGGGCTTTATCCCAGGACCCCGAAATCATGACCTCAGCTGAAGTCAGATACTTAACTGACTGAGCCACACAAGCATTCCATGAATATTTTTCTGAAGCTACTAAATACCTCAGGCCATGAGAATAGAAAACATTTCAGTGAGGCCAGTATGACAAATGACTTCGTTGCTCTAAGAAAGTTGCTTTGGCTTTGGACAATCTTCCTCCTTTTCTGGGAAAGCTCCAGATTGAACAGAGAATAATATAGTAGTAAGACAGTATGAGGAAAATCTTATTGTGAAAAATGAATGGCATTTATTGTTGGCCTATTATGAGCAGGTGCTGTTTTACCTTCGTGACAATTTTATGAGGTGAGTGCCATTATTATGCCCATTTCACAGATGAGGATGCTAGAGGCACAACAGGTAAAGCGATTTGCCCAGGAACACTCTTCTACTCAAGTGCCTGGCCTTAGGCATGAGTCATGTGTCCAGGGTATTACAGGGATACTTTGTGATCATTTGTTTTCACCTGGACTCCACAAGCTGTGATATTTGACTTGGCCTAAATCCTAGCCTATACCCAAACTCACAGGAATATCGGCTGTTTCCATCACACACCAACATGGATACACTGAGCAGTCACACATCCAGGATCTCAAAGCAGAAGCATGATTATTATAATAAGGGAAGCACCACCTTGTCCCCACCTGTGCCCCTAGTGATTTTCCTAACCCAACATCCTCTTCCAAGTTAATCATGAATGGAAACTGACCTTGTGGTAGTAATTTCTCTAGGACTACCGCTTGGCCATTGCTCAATCTTTGGCAAAGATTCATGTTCTTTTCCTCTCTTTTCTTTTCTTTTTTGTTTTCTTTTCTTTTCTTTGCTTTGCTTTTCTTTTCTTTTCTTTTTTCTTTTCTTTTCTTTTTTTTTCTTTTCTTTCTTTCTTTTTCCTCTCCTTCTCTTCTCTTCTCTTCTCTTCTCTTCTCTTCTCTTCTCTTCTCTTCTCTTCTCTTCTCTTCTCTTCTCTCTTTTCTCTTCTCTTCTCTCTCTTCCTTTTCTTTCTCCCCCTGAGCCTTAGCCAGTGACCAGGGTTTAGGAATTTTAAAATCAATTTTCCCTAATTCTGTGTTAAAATATTTGACTACTTAATTGTCATTTCTCCCAGCATGCCCTATGAACTTGGAGACTCACTGCCCTATGTTTTTTTAAAAAAATATTTTTATCCATTGCATATTTTACACCTAGAGTTACCAGATAAAAAGCACATGACACTTAAATTTAGCTTGCAGAGAATTTCAGAGAAATTCAGGTTTGACTGGGCATCATGTACTTTTATGTGTTGAATCTAGCAAGCATTTCCTCTAGCTTACCAGAAGTGAGGCGAGGGGCAAGCTACTTCTTACTGGATAAACCATCTTGTTTAGCGTAGATTCATTTAATAACTCTAGAAGCTAAGGCATTTTTATGTTTAGCATCTGCGGGCAGGTGCAAAGTTTTCTCTAAGTTATTATATTCAGGATCTAAATCTAAACGTTTTTAATATGATTCCCACGGTTCATTTTCTCAGGGTAAGACAATCACCATAGCAATTTCTAGGTACTTTTCCCTATCACTTGTGATTAAGGTATCCCATAATGATGAATTTCCTTAATACCCAAACTTTTAAAGTTTGATTTTTTTTCTCATATAAATCTTTCTGAAGGGTATTTCACATTACTTTATCCACTTGAGGGTGATCTATTGAACACGACTTCCTCTGGAAAAAAAAATCAGGGTTATGTTTATTAATACAAATTCTTTTGCCCTTTAGCACAGTGATATACCCCCAACATCTGCTGGCCTGTGTAGGACTATAATTCCTGTCTACAGACAGTCTCGTGGTGATTGTCAGCATGCTGCAGTTTGCTCTCCTTTCTGTACACCACGGGGAGACCTATCTCATCACCACCAGTGGGCCTCGGCTCCTGAGTTGTAGCCTTAATTTAAAAACAGTTGTGCTGGTGAAGAACTGAGGGAAGTTCATTTATAGACCCCAGTGCATTTGCTTTGTGCTAGCTATTTTTCTTGCAGTACTTCAGAGGGCTGCTCGTACTTCAGGTCTATGCTTTGTTCTTTACAGATGAGCTTGGCTATGTATGTGAAATGCTCCTCTGTGCTTGTCATTATTACTGCTCAAGATATGTTCTGTAGGATACAGGTTTGATAAAGTGTTGGTAGATGCCTCAAGAAAAACTGCTGTGGTTGAGCTTGAGAAACAGTGAGCTAACCTCAGTTAAACCCGTAAAAAGTTAAAGCTGCTTTTACAGAGATTTTCATATGCTAAGGGAGATTATGAAGCCCCAGGTGCAGAACAGGAAAGATGGCAAATTTTGATCTTTATCTGCAATCCCCTTGGTTGGAAGATCTTACTGGAAATATTGTGACATTTTGTCATGACTTATAGTTGCCAGGTTAGCATGGGAGTTGTACACAGAAATAAAAATCTTAAGCGTGACATAGTTCCATTCTAAAAACTTAGAGGAGAAAGGAATGAAACGTGGTGAAATGATTTGTAATGGGGATAAAATTAATACCCTTTATGTAGTCAACTAATTGTGTATGGGAGATAGTTCTTTGAAGTTAATAGATAGCAAGTGTACAAATCTTTAAGGACATTAATTAGAAGACAGGTTTCTCCTTTAGAAGTGAAGGGTTAAGTTTCCGAATGGTAATATATTAACAGGAAGTAACATGTCAGAGTTTGGGAGCCATAAAATATAATAACAGAATTCCTTTCTGCTCTCTGGACAAGTTCAATGAGAAGATAAAATTAAGGTTAAATGGAATTCAGTGCTTCAAAAAAAAAAAAAACTTAAAAAAAAGCTAAATGATAACTTCGCTTCTTTTTTTTTTTGAAATAGCACCACTTTCTCCCTCTGCCATTAAAAATATATTTTTTTGGATTAATGTTATTGCTTTAATCAAGTGTTTTGATACAATTTTGTCATTGCTTTTGGAAGTTATTACTACTAAGTTTTGAAGGAGAGGAGTGTTACATTTTGTAGAGAGGAGCACACAGATACTTGGCCTAAGTACGTATGCCATTTGTCTTTGCCTAAAGACACACAAATATATTTGTAATAATTATATTGTAAAACACCTTGTCGTGTATAACAGTGCCTTCTGTTCTCTGTTTTGTCTCATGTCAGAAATATATTTTAATGGCTTAGCATCAATGATAAATTGTAACTTGGGTATATAATCTGTGTTTAGACAGTTGCTGCAAAGACAAATCCATGACTGCCTGTAGTTATTTTGGCACCAACCAGATGGACCCTGCATCTTAAATGATCTGTGTAGAGAGGTCAATTTTAGTAATAATAGCTAACACATATATCAGCCATGCTTCTTAATTGTTTTCCATTATTAATTGATTTTCACAATAATGTGTTTATGTTTTTTATTTTAAAGATGAGAAAATCAAAGTGTACTTGCCCAAGATCAACAGTTAGTAAGTGGCAGAGCTGGAATATGAACCCAAGTAGTCTGATTCCAGAGGCTGTTCTTTTTTTTTTTCCCCCAAAGATTTTATTTATTTATTCATGAGTCACAAAGAGAGGCAGAGACATATGCAGAGGAAGAAGCAGGCTCCCTGCGAGGAGCCCGATGCTGGACTCGATCCCAGGACTCTGGGATCACGACCTGAACCAAAGGCAGACACTCAACCAGTGACCCCCCCAGGTGCCCCCCAGGGGCTGTTCTTAATAACCATTAAAAATGGAAATATGGGAATGGTACTTAGGTTAGTCCACGAAACTGTAATCCTGAATTTCTAGAATGTTGTCATGTGTTTTCTTGAATCCATATAACCATTCGACTGAGTCCTTACCTTCTTCACAAAAGTAAGAGGAATGAATAAAGATTTCTTCCCTGGGCTGGGGATAGCTGATGAGGTTTGACATTTCCATTAAAAATAAAGAAGTGCTAACTTTATCAGTAACCAATGTTTTTGTTTCCTGGAGATATTTCCTGGAATATTATATTTCCTATTTATTTCCTGGAATAAAAACATAGACTGTCCTAAATTCTTGGTGGGGGGAGTGTGGGCTCTATCTTATACTTCTTTAGTATCCTACAGTGCTAACTAGAGAACTATAGAATGCAATTGCTTTAGTTGTTTGACAAGGGCATTCTGAATGATCCTTAGTGTATTGATGAAAATGAAGTCCAGAAAGCTGAGGTCTCTAAGTTCTCATAGTCCATGGCAGAAATTCCTCTCACGGAGGCAGGTCTGTTTCATTTCTCACACTATTATGTTGACGCTTGGTATTCATTTCTTAACAATTCATAGAAATGTTAAATCACTAGAATTATTGAAACTCATATTGATTTGTCAGGCTTACTATGACCGTATTAGAATATATATATTTTTCTTTATATGACTTGATCTTACTGGTAATTAAGCTGATCCATCTAATGGTTGCTAGAGAAAATGACTGTATTTGAGCCATATTTTTATTTTATTATTTTTATTATCATATATATATATTTATATATTTGAGATTTCATTTATTTATTCATGAGAGACAGAGAGAGAGAGGCAGAGACACAGGCAGAGGGAGAAGCAGGCTCCACACAGGGAGCCCGACGTGGGACTCGATCCTGGGACTCCAGGATTATGCCCTGGGCTGAAGGGAGCACTAAACCGCTGAGCCACTTGGGCTGCCCTTGACCAATTTTTAATAGGTGACTATTCTTTTTGTGTGTTTGAGTCTTATCCATCCTAATATTGAGAAAGCCAAAAGTATAGGCATCAATACTTTCAAATATTCCATTATTCCAGCCTTTTGCTGTTTTAGGAGCAAATGTGTACAAAATAATCTCATCAGATTTCTGGAACAGACTATGCATAACAGAGGGTTTTGGTATCACTGACTTTGCAGTCAGATTAAAGTTGGATTAGACTTTTGGCTCTGATAATTACTGTGTGACCTTGGGCAAGTTATTTAACTGTTTTACAGTTTCTTTATCTGTAAAATGGTACTGATAATAAAACTTAAATTGTAGGGCTGGTGAGCATTAAAGGAGATAATGAATGCAAAGTGTTCAGCATGGTACTACTTTGTACTAAGCATAAGTGTTAATTACTTACATCTTCCACACTGACTAACACAGAGAGTAGTTTTTTGAGGTCTTTCAAATGGGAAGTACTTGGGAAGTACTACAGGCCCAGAAATAAGGCTGAAATATCACCAATATAATAAGGAAAAATACTGAAAGGAAAAGTCTATCTATAAGAGCTTCACAGGTGTTGTGAATAAGTGTCAACGGCACTGGGCAGACAACTCAGTGTGGTACATACACATGCATACCCACACAAAATAGAAGCAAAAGTTGGTATTTCACGAGCATTTGGGTGGTGCAGTCGGTTGAGTGTCCAACTCTTGGCTTTGGCTCAGATTGTGATCTCAGGGTCGTGAGACTGAGCCCCTATACTCTGCGCTCAGCTCGGAGACTACTTAAGACTCCCTCTGCCCTCGCAAAATAAATAAATCTTAAAAGTTGGTGTTTTGACAGTCAAAAATGCAAAAACACAAAGAAAATGTAAAATCTCCATTATATTTTGGGAACTGTTATCTTTCTAATCTTATATACTTAAATATGATTCATGCTTTTAGTTCCTCTTGCCACGTTAAATGCCTGCCTTTTTGATTCTACTTGTAAACACCAATATAAAATTCTGTCTTTGTGACTGAAAGCGCACATTCATTTGTGAAACATCCCACACTATAATTAAATTATGAAGGTAAGAAATGATTTGTGTGTGGATAAGGAAAATGGCTTGGCGGTGGGCATGTATCGTTTTGTTCTTTCTTCTTCTTGGAGTGTAATAGACAACCTAAACTTGTAGGTGCCACCTTATTCTCCTCCCTCGCCCCCCAGGCTTTCCTCAAAAATATATTCTATTTTATTTTACCGAGTTCATGGGCATATATATGTTTATAGGTTTATTTCACTTTTTTAAAAGATTTTATTTATTTATTCATGAGACACAGAGAGAGGCAGAGACACAGGCAGAGAGAGGAGAAGCAGGCTCCCTGCATGGAGCCCGATGCGGGACTCGATCCTAGGACTCCAGGATCACATCCTGAGCCAAAGGCAGATGCTCAACCACTGAGCCACCGAGGCGTCCCTATAGGTTTATTTCAGTACCAGCACCCAAAAAACCAGTAGGAAATTTTAGGTCTAAAAAAAAAAAAATTAGATGCTGGGCTGTGTAGACATTAAAGATCAAGATCTTTTAGGAGAACTTCACTGCCAATCTCCTGGTTTATTCTTTTTCTCAATTGCTTTTTGGAGAAATCACTTTTGAAAGGCTCTAAAAACATCTGATCTTTTCTTCTAGATGAGACCATATTGTCTAAACAAAAATTAGTAATTATGACTGCATAAAGATTTTGCTTCTGGGTTTCAAACAGTCTCTCAAAAGTGACATAATGGACACTTGAAATGCCCTCCAGATTTATGGGTGTGGTGTCCAAACTTATTCTGGGGAGTGATAGGAATCCAAGATGGACCACTGAACATACCACCAGGAGTAGAGGAGTTGGTATGGGGCTTTAGGCCTCCCTCACTGTCTTCAATGAGAATACATACGTTTTTATTTAGTTTACATATTGGGATTCTGTGGGTTTTTTTAAATTGAGATAGAAGATTCACCATTTTAAAGTGTACAATTCAGTGTTTTTTAATACATTGACAAGGTTGTGTATACTGATCACTGTTACCTAGCTGTAGACCATTTTTAATCAACCCTCAAACAAACTCCGTCTATACTCATTAGGAGTCACTTCCTGTTCTTCCCTCCCACTAGTCCCTGGCAGTCTCTGTAGATTTGCCTATTCTGGACTTTTCATAAAAATGAAATCATATAATATGTGACCTTTTATGTCTGGCTTCTTTCCCTTAGCATAATTTTCAAGCTCCAGCCATGCTGCAGTGTGTATCAGTACTTCATTCTTTTCTATGGCTGGACACTCTGTGGTATAGATAGACTGCCTTTTGTTTGTCTAGTCATCAGCTGATGGATGGTTCCACTGTTCTTGCTTTTTAGCTATTAAGAATGTTGCTGCTGTGGGGATTCCTGGGTGGCTCAGTGGTTTAGCGCCTGCCTTCAGCCCAGGGCATAATCCTGGAGTCCTGGGATCGAGTCCCAGTTTGGGCTCCCCGCATGGAGCCTGCTTCTCCCTCTGCCTGTGTCTTTGCCTCTCTCTCTCTGTCTCTCATGAATAAATAAATAAGATATTTAAAAAAAAAGAATGTTGCTGCTATGAACATTCATGTTCATGAAAACGTGTTTCCAGCTCTCCTGGCTATATACCTAGGAGTGGAATTGCTGGGTCATATGGTAACTCTGTTTAGCTTTATCTGGAATGGTCAAACTGTTTTCCACAGAGGCCAGAGTGTTTGCATTTCCACTGGCAATATGTAGGATGTATATAGAGGATGAACAAATTTTGGACATGGAAAATGCAGCCAGGAACATTTTTTTAATCTTCCAATTTATAGGTAAAAATGAGAAATCGGTTAAAATCAGGATGATCTGATAATAACGAAGACATAACTCCCCATCACCACCTTTAGGGCTTTCACAATAATGCTGCCTAACTGCATGTGTTATATGTCAACTTCCTGTATGGTTAGCAGTTCATATTTTATGGATTAGCTCACAGGGTCTGTTTTCTCTCTCTGCCCCAGCCCAATCCTCTTCTCTCTACTTCTGTGAATATTATTTAATTCTTTTCATTCCATAAGGCTCAGCATAGTTGTTTTCAGAGTCATTTGTGATTACTCCAATTTCTGGGGTGAGATACCACTCTTTTTTTAAAAAAATTATTTATTTATTCATGAGAGACAACACAGAGAGAGAGGTAGAGACACAGGCAGAGGGAGAAGCGGCTCCATGCAGGGAGCCTGACGTGGGACTCGATCCCGGGTCTCCAGGACCATGCCCTGGGCTGAAGGTGGCGCTAAGCTGCTAAAACCACCTGGGCTGCCCGAGATACCACTCTTACCTGTCTAGTACCTGGTCTATCCATTTGGCCTTAAACATGCTACCTAATATTGCTTGTTTTGTTCATGAGTGTAGATGCTTTGTCTTCCTCACTCTCAGAACAGTACCACATGTAATATTTCTTTTGCTTCCCCAAGGTATATGTTCCGGTATTGTGATTATTGTATGCCTATTAAATACTCAGATGATTGGCCTTTTTGGAAAAAAAAGATTTTTGAGAAGTGAACAGGGAATTACCATTTTGTTGAGTACCTCTTATATACCAGATTCTAAGCCAGGGAGTTATCAGTTAATCCTCCTCATAACTCTATGAGCTGGCTATTTACATTTTCTCATTCACTGGAGGAGATTGAAGCTTAGAGAGCTTTCCCTCAAATTACACAACCAGTAAATGACAGATATGAAATTTGTATCCAGATTTGATTCCACCATGTTACAAATCTTCATTAGGTTTTAAGGATTCCCCCCAAACTCCATACTCCACGTGGAGTCTGCTTGAGACTTTCTCTCCCTCTGTTCCTCTACCTTGCACTCATGCTCTCTCTCTCTTTCTCAAATAAATAAATAAATCTTTAAAAAAATCCCTCCCCCCCAAAAAAAAACCCTATTTAGAAAAAAAAAAACTTTTAAAACAGTAGATTCCTATGCATCTGGAATATTTTAAATATAGGGATTCCTAGAAACATGGGGGAAGAATCCATATTTTTAAGACTCTGCAATCTAATTTTAAACAAATGATGCTAAATTCCTTTTTTTCCCAAACATAGGGCTCTCATAAGAGCTCTAATTTAGAATATTGGCATAACTAAATCTATCAAATAATTTTATTATTTTCTTTACAAGATATTAAAAATTTTGGATCATTGATTATAATAATCTGGCTAAACATGTACTAAAAGCTTCTCTACTGCAGGATAAATGCAGACATGACAGTGATCAAGGGTAATTTTCTTGTTTCTTTTAAAGTATATTTGCACTTCTTTGCACATCGCGTGTGGTGTATAATCACAACTCCTGAAAGTCTTGACACGTGAATACAATTTATCAACATAATTCATATTTATGATTTTGAAAGAACAAGGGAAGCACTTAGATGTAGTAGAAATAGCACTGTAGTTGAAGGAAGGAACCCTGGGCTTTGTCCTTGCCTTGCCACCAAGTGGGCTTAGAGGTTTGACTAATCCCTTCTCTCTTTCTGGAGCCCTGTCTCTTCAGTTACAAAATTATAGATTTGGACCAGGTGCTCTGCAGGGTCCTTCTAGTTTTAACGTTAATGATAACCATAATGACGGAATCCTAGAGAACAAACACTACACGAAAGAGGTTTTGCACACTCTGAGCTGCCTTTTAGAAAGTTGACAATAGCCTTTAAATCAATCATAAACCCGAGGGCAGAGCTGCAATGGGTGAACTGACAAGCTTCTTGCTCTTAGTTTTTGGGTGCATTTCTGACACTTCTGGGTGGTTTAAATGTCTCTGAGTGCCCTAATGCCACACAAAGCTCACATCACTCTAATCATTATGGAACCGTCACAGATGTGCACTGGAAAGATTTTCTGAGGAAGTTGGAAAAATGAGACCGTAAATGCCTTCCAGCTGGCATGCCTAAATGTTCTTCATCTCATTGGAGGCATGTTCAGGTTAATTTCAGTTGATGACTGATAGCTTATCCAAATGTTACTCAGGATAATATGGAGCAATTTTTCTCTCCTAGTGATGAACTCAGATAAGAGGGTGATTATTGAAAAAGAAAGTAACTACACGTCTCAACTGAAAAAAAAATGGTATCATTACAAAAACACAAAACTAAATCATAACATCTTCTAAAAAGAAGGAAAAGACTCAAGGTTGGGACATAAAAAGCATAAGGCTAATTACACACATGCATATGGTGTAGATTCCAGTTAAGTACTGAGGGAGTTAACACCTTCGTGCCCAGCTGGTTTAGGTCATGCCATTTACATCCTGCTGTTCACAATGATATTGATAAGAAATGGGCTGCCTGCTATCGCTGAGTGCCAGATATAGACCATATGGCAACAAGGCAACATGCATTAAAAAAAAAAAAACAGTTTTCTTGAGATTTAACATACTTTGATAGTTTAAGACATGCAATCTATTGCACATTTTCTTAATTCCTTTAAATTCCTCTTCTAGTCCTGGCATTGCTGCTGGCTGCATTTCAGCTGTGTAATGTGAATGTGAAAACAAGCAAAGAGCATGATTACAAAATCACATATTCTAGAATCTAAGTGTTTTACTTTAGATGATATCCTTCTTTAAATGATAGCTACTCTCTTTATAGAAATAGTAGAATTCCAGAGAGAAAAACACAAAAAGGGATGACAAGCTATTCATATATATGCATATAGGCATATTCATACAATAGGAAGTGATTTCTTAAAAGTAGAGATAAAAGTAATGTTAAAGCTGGAAGTGATCTCAGAGCTCTTTAGATTCACCCTTCTGCTTTATAGAAAAGGAAACTAAGGCAGAGCTATTAAATCATTTGCCCCAGAGCACATGGGACTTACTAACAGAAAAGAATCTGTAATTTAGGTCTACAGGCTTGCATTCCAGTATTTTTTTTTTAAATCTATTTCATATGTTGAGAGAGCTAAAATAATAAGATTTCAAAGAATTAATAATGATGGTTGATTGAGAAATTGTTTTGATGTGTAACAGAGAAGCAAACTCAGGACTTCATCATTTTTTAAATGGTATATATTTTGAGGAAAAATTGAATACTACTTTAATGTGATTTTGTTAATTGAATTAGTTGGCTGTCCTTAACCACCCCATGCATCAAAATTTTTTGGTATTGATTTCGGAGTCATTCCAACAAATCCTCTCTACACAACCTAAGAATAGCATATTTCACATGGTCTGATGATTGATATCCTCTTTTATAAAATGGCCTATGTGAATTCATAGATCCCTTTTAGCTCCAGCAGCTTATGGTTCTAAGTACCTTGTTCACAGTGAAGCATACATTCTGAAGCTATGGTCATCTAAATTCAAGGTAGCTTGAACCTTTGCTGGTTTGGAAAAGGCACTATATATATGGACAACTATATAGTCATGTTTAAAATTACTTTTTTTGTTATTGTTGTTAAAGACAGTTTTTTAAAAAAAATATTTATTTACTTATTTTGGAGAAAAAGAGTGTGAGTGTGGTAAAGAGGGGCACAGAGAGAGGGAGAGAGCATTTCAAGCAGACTCTCTGCTGAGTGTGGAGCCTGACATGGGACTCAGCCTCACCACCCTGACATCGTGACCTGAGCTGGAACCAAAAGTCAGGCACTCAACCAACTAACACCACCCACAACCGACTGAGCCACCCAAGCACCCATTAAAGACAGTTTTATAACTTCAAATTATACTGAGATACTTTAGAACATTGTCCTCAAGATAAATGTTCAGAATTTTCTATCTACTATTGATGGAAATATTACCTGTTGGAGTTTATCTGTAAGTCACACTCCAATACATATAATAGGAAGCCCTTGAGACTCTCTATCTGTGCAGGACTTTTTGTACTTTTTTTGTATGTGAGAGGCAATGTATTTTTGAAAGAATTTAAAAGGAAATATGATATTTATTATTGAGATTGCGTTAGTCTTTTTATCTATGTTTTCGTATTTGAACTCCATGATTAAAACAAATCTGAGATATCAGAGCATCAAGAGGACAGGTAATGGAAGTGAGGGGAAAACCATGGGTAACAGAATTTATAGTTACAAAGCAGAGTGAAAAACTGAGCGTAGGGGTTTAAAGGTAACTTAGGTGATTTATTGAAAAGTATTTTGCTATTCAACTTTGATTGTAAACCACTCAAGGTCTTCAGAGGATAAAGAGAAATGATTATGAGAGACCACAGTATGAATTATGATAAAAATCCTTCACTGAATTCCAGAAAATGTATTACCTTTTTTTATGCTGGTCCTTTTTTTTTTTAATTAAAGTGTAATTGGCACATATTATTACATTAGTTTTAGGTGTATAACATAGTGATTCAACAAATTTATACATTATGCTCTGTTCACTATTAGTACAGCTACAGTCTATATCACCATATAACATCATTAAATAGGATCATGCACTACTTACTCTCATTGCTTGTATATGTGTTTTTTTAAATCTGACTTCTTTCACATGAATTTCCTAAGAGTGCTAAGCAGCACTCTTAGGAAATTCATCCACGTTGTAGTGTGTATCAGCACGTTGTTCCATTTATTTATTTATTTATTTATTTATTTATTTATTTATTTATTTATGATAGTCACAGAGAGAGAGAGAGAGAGAGGCAGAGACACAGGCAGAGGGAGAAGCAGGCTCCATGCAGGGAGCCTGATGTGGGATTCGATCCCGGGTCTCCAGAATCATGCCCTGGGCCAAAGGCAGGCGCCAAACCGCTGCACCACCCAGGGATCCCCTGTTCTTTTTTATTCCATGTATGGATATAGCAAAATGGTCGCATTCATTACCTGTTTATGGCCATTGGGACGATTTTCCAGTTTTTGTTGTTGTTGTTGTTGTTTTTTTTATGATAGTCACAGAGAGAGAGAGAGAGAGGCAGAGACATAGGCAGAGGGAGAAGCAGGCTCCACGCACCGGGAGCCCGACGTGGGATTCGATCCCGGGTCTCCAGGATCGCGCCCTGGGCCAAAGGCAGGCGCCAAACCGCTGCGCCACCCAGGGATCCCGATTTTCCAGTTCTTGATTATTACAGGTAAAGCTGCTGTGAACACTGTTGTACACGTGTTTATATGAACATTCCCTTCGATACTTAGGAGTCAAGTGGCAAGATCACATATTAGGGTGTATATTTAGCTCTGTAGTAAGTGAATGAACTATTTTCCAAAATAGTTGTACCATCTGCATTCCTACTAACAGTGTGTGAGAGCTCCAATTTCTTTATGTCCCTAGTGATACTTGTTTATAAAATACAGACGTTCTTATTGATGTATAGTGGTAACTCATTGTGATTTTAACATGCTTTCCCCTATCAATGAATGATGCTGAACATCTTTTTTTTTTTTTTTTGAACATCTTTTCATGCGTTTATCTGCTCTCCATATATTTTTGGTGAACTGTCTGTTCAAATTTGCACATTTTCATTATCGGGTTATTGGTTATAATTTTGGAGATTTCTTTATTTCTGATTCAAGTCCTTTATCAGGTATATGCTTTACAATTCCACCCCCCCCCAAATTTTTTTCATGTCCTGTCCTTTAATTCTCCTAATGATTTATTTAGAAAAACAGAAATCGTAATTTTGCTGAGGTCCCTATTATCAGTCATGATTTCACAGTCATATTTAAGAAATCTTTACATAAGATAATGAAGGCTTTCTTCTAGAATTTTCATGCTTTTAAGTTTACACTGTAATGTATATAGCACTTCAAGTCAATTTTTGTATATGGTATAAGGTGTGGAGGGAAGTTCACATTTTTTGTATATAAGTATATAATTGTCCTAATAAGAGTTACTATAAAATCTATTTCTTTTTTCTCAACTGAGTTGCCTTTGTACTTTGTTAAAAACCGTTGTTCAGTGGGTATAGATCTATTTCTGAAATTTCTGTTCTGTTCCATTGACCTATTTCTTTTCTCTTGATTCTAACAGCATATTGTCTTGATTACTGTAGCTTCACAATAGGGCCTTGGAATCAAGTAGTGTTAACCCTCTAACTGTTCTTTTTCAAAGTTGTTTTAGCCTATCCTAGGTTCTTTACATTTCCATGTAAATTTTACAATAAGTGTTTCTATTGCTACAAAAAATGTGTGCTGGGGTTTGGACAAGGATTGTATTCAAACAGATTAATTGAGGGAGAACTGACATCTTAATACTGAGGTTTTCAACTGTGAACAAGTTATCTCTCTATTTTGGTTTTCTTTAATTTCTCTCAGCAGCACTTTGCAGTTTTTGGTGTACATGTTTGCCTATCTTTAGTCAGATTAATCTCTAAGTAGTTCATATTTTTTGTTACTATTATAAATGATATTTAAAAAGTTTTAATTCCTACTTATTCTTTGTCAATTAATATAAATAAAATTAACTTTAGTATGTTGATCCTGCAATCTTGCTAAACTCACTTACTAGTTCTTTTAGTTTTGTCCTAGAATACATTGGATTTTCTATGAATAATGACAATTTCCCTTTTTCCTTTCCTTTCTGGATGGTTTTTATTTATTTATTTTTTAAAGAACCTTGATGCAATGGCCAGAACCTCTAGGACAATGTTAAGGAGAAGAGATGAGTAGGCAATCTTGTCTTGTTCCTGATGTTAGGGGCATTTGGTTTTTCACTATCAAGTATGAGGTTAGCTGTATGTTTTTCATACTTTGCTTTTTAAATGAGGAAGTTCCTTTTTATTACTCCTTTTCTCAGAATTTTTAACATGAATAATGCTGAACTTTGTCAAAAGCTTTTTTATCTATTGATATGATCATATGGTTTATTTTTTAGTTTGATAATATGATAAATTACACCGTTTCACTTTTGAATAGTAAATTAACCTTGTATTTCACGTGGTTACAGTGTATTTTAAAAAATATATAGTTGGGTAAGATTTGTTAAAATGTTATTTAGTATTTTTGTATCTGTATTCATTTTTTTTAAATTTGTTTATTCATATGAGAGAGAGAGGCAGAGACATAGGCGGAGGGAGAAGCAAAGCAGGCTCCATGCAAGGATCCCGACGTGGGACTTGATCCCGGGTCTCCAGGATCATGCCCTGGACTGAAGGTGGTGCTAAACCACTGAGCCACCTGGGCTGCCCCTTGTATCTGTATTCATGAGGAATATTGGTCTGTAGTATTCTTTTTTTTTTTTTTAAGATTGTATTTATTCATTTAAGAGAGAGAGAGAGAGAATGAGTGGGGGGGAGGGGTAAAGGGAGAGGGAGAAGCAGATTCCTCTGGAGCAGGGAGCCCAACGTGGGGCTGGATCCCAGGGCTCCGGGATCATGACCTGAGCTGAAGGCAATTGACTAAACTACCCAGGTGCCCCTGTTGTATACTTTAAATATATACAATTTTATTTGTCTATTATACTTCAATAAAAAAGGAAGAAACAGATAACCTGTATAGCCTTATATCCATTAAAGACATTGAATGTGTTATTTGGAAACTTTCTCATAATAGTTGCCCATATGGCTTCTTTGGTGAATTCTGCCAAAAATGTAAGGGAAAAATAATACTAATTTTCCACAAAGTCTTCTAGAAAATTGTAGAGGAGAGACTATTTTATAAGGCCAAGATTACCCATTTGTTTATCATTGCTTTTGTTGCTTATGCTTTTGGTCTTATATCAAAAATATTATTGGCAAGGCCAACATCAAGGAATTTTTCCCTTTTCTTTTAGGATTTTTATGATTTCAGATCTCACATTTAAATCTAATCATTTTTGACTTATTTTTTGTGAGTCATAAGTTGTGAGATGGGGGTCCAGTTTCATAGTTTTGCATGTGACTATTTATAAATTGACTCTAGTGTCATTATGAAATCTCCTTTTCTGATATCCATACAGATACTTGTGATTAGTGTTAGCATGGTATATCTTTTTTATCCTTTTACTTTAGCCTATTTGAGTCTTTATATTGAAAGTGTACATCTCACAAGTAGCATATAATTTTATTCAGTCTGACAATCTCTTCCTTTTAATTTGGGTGTTGAGATCATTTATATTAGTGTGATTATTAATATTTAGGTTTAAATAGATGGGTTTAAATCTATCCTTTTGCTATTTGTTTTCTCCTTCTTCTGTATTTTCTTTTTTCCTTATTTCTTCTTTTGTCTTATTTAGGATTAATTAAGCATTTTTTAAAATGATTCCACTTATCTTCTCCTTTGTTCATTAGCTATAACTCTTTGTTTTGTTATTTCAGTGGTTGCTTTAGAGTTTATGGTATACATCTTTAGCTTATCACAGTCTACCCTCAGCAGTGGTCAGTCAAGTGCAGCCAAGAGGCCAAATCCATCTCACTGCCCAGTTTTTGTAAATGTTTACGAGTGCTTTCTTAGGTGATGCTGCTGAGGCTACTAGTTCCCAACCAAAATCTGTTTCCCAGTTCTTCCACAGTTTTAGCATTGTAGTTGGCACATGGCTGCCCAGCTGAGGGCTACATTTTTGGGCCCTTTTAGAGTACATGTGTCTTGATGGCTAGTGCTCACCATTTGAAATGGAGTCCAAAGGAAATGTGCCAGTTCCAGTATTGACCTTACACATGCTCTTCTCCATGACCTTTCCTCTTTCTATTTGTAGACTACGGGCCCATCTTCAACGGGGTAGGTGAGAACATGTTTTAAGGCCATAATTCTCAAACATCTAGGTTTCACCATTCCTTTATATTTTACATATTAATGAGGACCCTAGAAGTTTGCTTACATAGGTTATAGTTACTGATATTTATTATATTAGAAATTAAAAGTGAATAGAATTTAAATATTTATAGTTCATCTTAAAATAACAATAGTAAACCTATTAAAATTTAATATGAAATACCCATTTTTTTGAAACCAACTGTATTTTTCAAAATAAAAGTTTGAGAAGAGTGACTTTTCTTTTTAAAGATTTATTTATTTATTTGAGAGAGAGAGTGAGAGGGAGAGAGCCGTCACAGGGGCAGAGGGAGAGAGGGGGACAAGCAGACTCCCCGTTGAGCAGGCAGCTGGAGCAGGGCTCCATCCAAGGACCCTGGGATCATGACCAGAGCTGAAGGCAAACGCTTCACCAACAAAGCCACCCAGATGCTCTGAGAAGAGTGACTTTTTAAAATATTTCTGCTGTGGTTGGCTCCATAGCTCAGGGGTTAGAGCACTGGTCTTGTAAAATATTTCTGCAAACTTTTTTCATGTCTGCTTTAACAGGAAGAAACTGTATTCTCATGTCTGCTTCTGAACTCTATCCATTGTGAATGTTGTTTTGGTTGAAGTATGCGAAGATAGTCCAGGCTCATGCAAATATGCATTTGGAAAAGAGAAGGGTGTTTTCATAGCCTTTTAGATAATTTGTGTATTCTTTTTTTTTTTTTTTTTCTTTTTTTTTTTTAATTTCCACCAAAACCCAGTAAGTGGTAATTTGTTAAAAGTAAGGTTGTAGAATTCAAAACCATGTCAAAGAACTTTTCATATTTTCTTATGTTAAAATTCATTAGTCTATCTTGTACTTTTAATGTATTTCCCTGCATGATGTTATAAGATGGGGCTGTAATATAATCATTTGGAAAACATTGCTTCACTGAATTAGGTGGTCTCCAAATGTTGACATTTTTCATTAGCTAATATAAAAAAATTATGACATTTATTAACATCATTACCAATTTCATCAGAAAAATTTTTAAATACTGAGAAGTGACTACAATTACAATACTTGATAAAAATTTTCCAGAATTCTAATTTTTGCTTAAAAGCTTAAATTTTATTATTGGCAACAAATGCTGTCAGTTGTTTTACTTAAAATGATAAACTCACTTTGCTCATTTTCAAGAAAATGTTGACAGATATTGAAGGATGAATAACTGGTCTCTCAGCCCTTCTTTCAGTTAAATGCCATTCCATGAAAAAAAGTGGGTAGTTTATCTTGTAACTAAATAACCACAGAAGTGTTTTTTTCTTTTTTTCTTGAGACAGCCATTATATTTTGAGATGCAACAGAAGTGTTTTATGTGTACTTTCCATTTTGTCACAAAGAATATTAAAAAAAGACAACAGATACTCAATGCTCAGGATTTAATAAAACTAATAATATTTACTGCTTCATTGGAGGTATTCTTAAGTAAAGTAAATGTGGATATTTTTTTAAACTGTCAGTATGTGGTGGTCAAGAATCCAATGATTACTAGTGCAGTTTGTTGCCATTACTTTTTATTACACCATTAGAGCTAATGTCAGCACTAGGCAAAAGGCAAGGAATGTCTTGTTATTTGCATTATTATGAAGAGTATTAGTAATATTAATTATCATCACCTAATTAATTTATATGAATTATTAATTACTAATTAATCACTAGTTTAGATGAATTATTGATAATATTATTATTATGAAAATAGCTTTTACATCATAATTCCCTTGCAAAGGTCTCCTAATTCCTAGGGAGTCTATAGACCACATTGAAAACTACTGCCCTGGGGCACCGGCACCTGAGTGGCTCAGTGGTTGAGCATCTGCCTTTGGCTCAGGTCGTGATGCTGGAGTCCTGGAATGGAGTTCCACATCGAGTTACCCCTGCAAGGAGCTGCGTCTCCCTCTGCCTGTGTCTCTGCCTCTCTCTCTCCGTGTCTCATGAATAAATAAATAAATAAAATCTTTTAAAAAAGAAAGAAAAGAAAACCACCATCCTATGTATTGCCAGAGAAACAAGATGGAAGTACCCAATTTCCAGAATGATCATATAGAGTAGAGCTGTTCAGTCTCTGGGTTACTCACCTGAGACTTAAATCAAAGGGGAATACATATCTGTCTTTTTAGATATCACTGAATTTTTTGGGGATCTCTTTGATGCAGCAGCCTAAGCATACATAAAATAATAGAAAAACCTTTGGGTAGAGATCTTTATTTGGTATCCTCATTTGGAATATTGCCATTTTTGCTTTTCAGTTCTTATGGTTAATTTTCTTGAAGCACTTGAAACATGTTCCAGGGATAGTATCATAGGAAAAAACACTAAACATATCTTTACTGATGCTCTGACTTGGACCCAGTACATCTTGATCTCTTTCTTCTGCCCTAAAATACTTCCTGCCTATTCAGTATGTCCACTAACCCACATGAGTGATGCCCCCTCATCAGAACCTGAGACATTTATTTGAGAATATTAGCCCTGAGATACCAGGAGGCTGATTTCTAGTTCCAAGTTGCTCTTTACCATTTAAACCAAAAGATGTAAGATTCTTCATGCAAATAAGACTCATAGAGACTTATTTTGATATCTCCAAATTCCTGAGGTTAGTATGTTATTAATTTCCACCATTACCTGGCTAAATTAATAAGGTGTTTCATGATATCAATAATTGAACTTAGAAAAAAACACATCAAATTGATTTACTGGAGATGGTTGTTTGAAAGGTAAAGCATTGGTAAAATCAGTATGATTATGTTTTAGACTTGAGTTTGTACAAAATATTCTGAAATAGTTGGTACTTAATGCAAACTAATACATATCAGTGAATAAGTGTTGAAAATGCACTTGTACTTCAGATTATGACTTCTATCTATATTCCCCAAATACCTTGCATTTCCCCGAAGTAAAACCTATCTGTTACAAAAAAAAATTGAAAAAATATTTTGTTAGTGTGGAATTATAGCTTCAACTATTTGCCTTAGCTAAGAATCTAGAAACACATTTCAAATAGTTGTTATTTTCTATTGTCTAGTCATTCACACCAATGAATATTGTTGCCTACACGGTTTACCTTCAGGTCATTGCCATGGATATAGGTTCGTTTCACATGCTTTTTTTAAATTCACATCATTTCATATAGCTTTGTTTTGCTCCATGAAAACTACGGTAGTACACAGGGCTGTGGTATTAAGCAGGGCTAGACAAGGGTTGGAACAAATCAATAAACCTAAATATACACTCTCCCAGTAATGTGTAGTCAACTTGACAACCTCATTTTCACCTGTATCTATTAACATGGTGTTAAAAATTCCTCTTAAATTTTGTTGATTTTAAATTAGTATTTAGTTTAGGAACCAAATAATATTTCCTTTTTTTTAACCAAATAATATTTCCAATATCTGCATCTGTTTTAGGTCATTATTTTTCTCTTTTAGTTATTTCGAATATAAAAGTTATCATTTTCCTCCCTGCCTTTCCCTCAAATATTGGAGGTAAATAAAAATTGCAGTAGAGAGGGGCACCTGGGTGGCTCAGTGGGCCAAGTGTCTGCCTTTGCCTCAGATCATGATCACAGGGACCTGGGATCAAGCCCAGCATCAGGCTCCCTGCTCAGCTTAGAGTGTTTCTCTCCTTGCACCTCCAACCTGCTCATGCTCTCTTTTTCACTCTGCTTTCTCTCTTTCTCAAATAAATAAATAAAATCTTTTACAAATTTACAGTAGAAGGAAAAAAAACAGGAGTAATACTTAAATTCAGGGTACTCAAACTCTTTGATGCTAGTTCTGAGTATAGTTGTGGGTATTCAGTAAATATTTCATAACAGATTGAAGAACACTGTGATACTCTAATATCAATGAGAGAAACCAAGTAAATTATTCTCCTATGAGATCTCCATGACATAAAAAGACCAATGTGGCTATTAGTGTTATAGATCTGTGTCCCAGATTCAGTAAGTAAGCTTGCACATAATAAATTGTATATATAGTGAAATCTTGCAGAGTGTAAAGTTAGGACTGTAAGGGCCTTAAAGTCTAAGTCATAAACATTTCTTTAGTTCTGCTCTACTATTCCAAGTATATTGTGAATCCTAAGGAGAAGGTAATGGACATTTAATTCTATATTGGATTCAATAAGCTGGTAATGTTTTTTCTATTTTCTATTACTAAAGGCCTTTAAACAAGCATAAAAATTTGCCAACTCACTAATAGCTTTTGTTTCCCTTTGGAAATACACCTAAAAATATATGAAGTCAATATTTCTTGTATCACCTAGTAAAAAATTATTAATCTTGATAAAGTTATTGAGGTCTAGTGTCATGGCCACATTAACTATCCTTAGTTATAAATTATTATTCAAAACTGTTGACCAAGAGCCCACTCATGAAATAAAAACTGCTGACAGGTCACAGGGAAAGGAGTTCTCTCACTTGTACACACATAAAATCCCTAAAAACTATGGTTTGATGTGGCAACTGCTGAACTACTTTTCTACAAAGGCCTTTAAGCACATTCCTACCCTTATACCTCCTCCCTGGTTCTTTCCCACTTCTCTGATCGGAACCAAGAGATTAACTAATTCTATGATATTTGATTCTATTCCAAGAATGAGAGGTCATTTTAGGATACAGCTAGTGTGAAAGGGTTAAATGCGCCTGTGAATATGTATATGTATAAATAGCTTTGTGTGTGTGTGTGTGTGATTAGAAACCTGTCAAATCATAATTGATTAAATGTCAGCTCTTGTAAAGAATGAAGTATTATGAAATATTAATACATTTTGATGCAAAAGATTATTAGAAGGGAAAATTAATAGATTTTATTAAAAACTCTTTTTAGCAAATATAAAAACCAAGAGATCAATATCTACATGTGATGGTCAACTTTATGTGTCAGTTGACTGGGCCATGAGGTTCCCAAGGCATTTAGTCAAACATTACTCTTTGTGTATTTATAAGGGTGATTCAGGATGAGATCATTTGAATTGGTAGTCTGAGTAAAGCAGATTGTGGGTGGGTCCCATCCAGCCTGAATAGAGCAAAAAGGCTGACCCTCCCACAAGTAAAAGGGAATTCCCCTAGCCTGACTGCTTTCAAGCTGGGACATCATTTTTTTTTTTTTTCCTGCCTTCATACTTGGAGTGAAACATTAGCCCTTCCTGTATCTAGAGCCTACTGATCTTAAAACTGAAGCTATACTATTGCCTTTTCTGGGCCTCCAGCTTGCTGACTGTAGTTGTCGAATATATAGGAATTCTTAGGAAAATACTGCATAAGAGGAAAAAAGCTATGTGCATAAAGAAGATTGCACTTTTATATGTAACAATGAAACACTGGAAATAGACTAAGAAATAAAACAGAAATGGTTTAGGAACCTAGTGAAACGAATTTCGTGTATCTACTAAAATGATAATTATGATGGTAATTTTAAAAATACCTCTTATAATCAAGCTTTTTTTCAGGAAAGAATTTGAGGTCCATATAAAGATATGTACACTATTGTAAGAATAAAATAAGCTAAAAATGCATATGAGTTTTAGGGGAACTGGAAATTAAGATAGGAAAAATGAGATCTTGGGCTAGCTAGAAGCCCAGCATACCTACCCTCTTATCCAATTTGCTTAATTAGAAGTGGGCCACAGGTTTAGCTCTGCATTTATAGCAGCTAACTTGGTGGTGGGGGGGCAGTCTACATTGTCTAAAAAAGCAATAAGAACAAACCAGCTGTTAAATAGCTATTTTTAGTATGAAGTCTGAGGGAGATTTTTGCTAGTGAGTTTCTGCAAAGAAGACATTCTATAAATATAGTTAATAGGGTCCTACATTTTAGCAGGAGGGATTCTTCTCCATTTCCCCATGTTTCCATGGAGAAAAAGGAATATCCACTCTCCACTTCAGGGGGCAGAAGCAGAAGACCCACACTCGAAACTTCTCTCTCACACCCTTATGAGTATGGAGGAAAGATTTACCTGATTAAGGAGTTTGGGAGAAAGTGTAGGTATAGCTCAGCCCCTTCCTTGTTTAGAATTCTCAGAACCAATCTGTCTTCTAGGAGTCTGAGTTCTCTGCAACCCCAGAACAAATTTCAGGGTGCAGCTCAGCCTCAAAGAATGGGGGATAGGCTACAGTTGTCCACCTTCACCTGTGATTCAGTGGTAGATCTCTCTCATCAGTCTTGGGGGAAGCTTCAGAGAGCCCATTTTGCCAGAGAACAAAGCTCTTCCTGTTGGTTTTCTCAGTAGAAAGCTAATATATTTATCTTCATCCATCAGATGCTTCTGCCTCTCTTGCAGTTGGTCAGGTCTTGGGTTTGAAGAGGAATGTTATTTATTGGCCCTGAAATAACATTCTTGCAGTAGATACGTTGATGAAATTTTTCAAGGATTTTTTAAAATAATATCCCCTCAGGAATGTTATTTGAGAAATTATAGAGAAACCAGTGTGGCCAGAGAGTAATGACTGATGAGGAAAGTGACAATGTGAGAAGAGGTAGAAAAGTTGGTTAGGGACAGCCCATGTGTGTAATGAGAGGACACTGGAAAGTTTTTAAACAGGGACCAATGTAATTAAATTTTTGTTTCAAAAGGATCTCTTTGGAGGCTGAGTGTAGCATGAATCAGAACTGATGACTTTGAATTCCACAGACTAGGATTGAGTGTTTGTAATTTATTGGGAGATTCAAGGAAGCATTGATAAGGAAGGGAAGAAGGTGAAGTGAGATGGAGAAAGGAGAGAGCAACAGAGGATGCACATAGACACAGAGCATTCACCACTGTGGGCAATAGGGGCTCAATCTCCATGGGGGACTCTGGAATCCAGTAGAACATACCTCGAAGCTGTCCCACTTGAACTACATGGAAGCTGGAAAGTTTACTGCCAGTTCTCATCTCTTATTGGTTGAGGGCTATTCCGGGGTTGGGGGGTGGAGTTCACACCTCAGCATTTCAGACCATGCTTCTGCATCCAGAGAAGGCCTTAGCCAAGTGGGTCACAGGTGCTTATGGTAGGAGATTTTGGTAGAATGGGAACAGTGAGTGCAGAATTGGGAAAATGCTCCCTCTCTGGGTCATGTTTTGTCACTGGGTATCAAGTAAGAAAGCTTGCCTTCCCCTCAGCATCCACAATCCTCAGGAAACTCTTAACAACCTCTATTTCTTACATCTCTCTCCAGTGAAATTCCCTGGGTCAGGCAAAGGGACTAATCATTTTCCCTAGGTTCCTCTGGAAACTCCCCTTTTAGTCCAGTTTTGCTCATAGAAATTAACTCACATCACCTTCTAGAATCCCTCACCAGTTCAACTGATAAAACTCAAATAAAGATGTTTCCATGAAAGCTCAAGTTATGACACATTCCTGCTGACATAATGCTTGAAGCTAAGTGCATATATTAAACTGAAATATCCATATGTCTACTAAAAAATAGAATCTTTGATCAGTTTTGAGGGAAAAATGGAAAATACAGTAATTAAAATTTCAAATGCATTACTGGGTTATACTACTGTTTATATAGTAACAATATAAAGAAGAATTTCTATTGTTTTTCTTTTTTTTTAAATTAATTAATTTATTTATTTATGATAGTCACAGAGAGAGAGAGAGAGAGAGGCAGAGACACAGGCAGAGGGAGAAGCAGGCTCCATGCACTGGGAGCCTGATGTGGGATTCGATCCCGGGTCTCCAGGATCGCGCCCTGGGCCAAAGGCAGGCGCCAAACCACTGCGCCACCCAGGGATCCCGAATTTCTATTGTTTTTCGAAAAAGTTTGAAATTAACTTATACTGTTTTTAATCAACAATTTATTTTCTCCCCATAACTGAAAAAAATGAGATTATGTCTACAAGCAGAGTAGATTTTTGAAAGGTAGTTATTATCAGTGCTTGAACCAGGGCAAAATGCTGCCTGTGGAAAGATACCAAGAAATCTATACCAAAGACAGACATCCTTCTCATTAACCATTCTTCTAATTGTTGTATTGTAATTTTGGTTAGACCAAAATCTACTGTTTACATCATTATAACTATTAATGGCTAAACTATATATAAATAATAATGACTTTTCTTTTTCTACCCGACTTTTTACTCTCCTGGAGATCTTAAATTTTTCTCTGTCAGGGCTTTTTTTTACACATAATTTTTCCTCAGCTTGCAACACCTGTCTTCCTACTTTCCACTTGTTTTACAAATATATGTTATTAGTTTCCCTCCTTTTGAGACAAAAGTTAGCATGCTGTTAAAATGTGATACATTCTTGGTATTAGAATCTGCTTATCTGTGGATAAATATTCATCATATGACAAATATTTATTGAGTGCCTACTTGAGGTAGGCACTGTTCTGAACCCTGGGGATCAAGCTGTGAATAAAATAAAGTCCTGCATTCTCATAGAATTCAGATATTATAGGGTTCCAAACCAACTGGGACAATCGCCTCTATAAATGCAACACTTTTTGTTGTGTTTTTGCTTTTAAATGAGAAACTGATTTAATATTACCTAATGTGGAAATATATGCTTATCTGTATTGAGCTCATAAATATGCAGGTAGAATGTTTACCCAGCTGAGGTTTATCATCTCCTTTAAGCTACAGGTTTTTAATGAGTCAAGTTCTTAAAGTCACTGAACAGAACTAGAGGGTCCTAAATTAGTGCACATCAGACCCAAGCCAAAAGCATTTGGAGCTTTACAGAGTAATTAAATATAGAAATAACTAGTTTCAATCCCAAATCCTCTTAGTGCAGTCACTGTCCTACATAATTAAATGCTTTATCTTTTAAATTTATTTTTGAAAATAAGGATGAGGTGACATGTGTTTGACAAAACTTGATTTTTTTTCCCCTACTCATTGTGCCCTACCTAAACCAACCCTTTTCCTATCCTATGTCCGTAGACTTTATTATTTTCTACAAACATGCTGAGAGCCTTACCTACCTGTCCATCATCTTAATCTATGTAGTTTGCTGTCCATTACCCAATTCTCTGACAGCCTATGGGTGACCGATAACATAGCTGGCTAGTTCAGGAAGACCCAGATCATTGATTCAAGACATGTGACAAACAAAATGACTCCCATATTTTACTTCCACTTCCAGAAGAAAACAGCTCCTCATTACCACTATTGATTCTGTAAACATGTCAGTGCTGGTAAATACCTTTCTGACAATAACTGCCTAATGAAACTCTGAGAGAAATGACAAGCCTGCCAGTAACCTTTAGAGTAACCGATAGTAGTGGAATCAAAATTTATCACTTATAAAAATTACTTGTCATTGTTTCATAGATCATTTATCTAAGAGATAACTATTAATGAAGTAGGTTTGAACCTTGAAGAGTTAAACCTGCAAGTAGGTTGCTAAAATAATTAAGAGAACAATCATTAATCCTAATACTGGGAAAGAAGCATAGATACTTGCTATCTGAATTCAAAATTTCCTGGCTTCAAATTCAGGGACACATACTCAATATGATACAATTTCACCCTGATTGCACAGAAGCTCTATCAGAAAAGCCATATAAAGTATAAATAAATACTTTATACTTTTAAATTTATACTAAAGTATAAATAAATAAAGCATATATTTCCACATTAGATCATATTAAATAAGTTTCTCATTTAAAAGCAAAAGCACAACAAAAAGTGTTGCATTCAGAGACAATTGTCCTGGTTGGATTGGAACCCTGTGGTATCTGAACTTCTTATAAAACCTGACATTTATCAGATTCTTTATAAATAGTTTGTGGATTTTACTCTGTTCCTTCTCTTATTTTAGTAGAATAGAAAATAGAGTATATCACAAAATCTGGTTACCTAGGATTTTATGTTTACCACACCTTTCCAATAACTGAACATAAGTGCTGTGGGATCCACTGTGAGGTCCTAAATACTACTGAAGCATTTCATAAGGTTTTAAAATATGTTTAATAATCCCATTCTTTTCATCATTTTGCAAGCCTCTCAACTGGTGGTTCTTGGACATCTAAGATTTTATTTAATTTTTTAGTTTTTATTTAAATTCTAGTTAGTTAACATATAGTGTAATATTGGTTTCAGAAGTAGAATTCAGTGATTCAGCACTTACATATAACACCCAGTGCTCATCACAACATGTGCCCTCCTTAATGCCCATCACCCATTTAGCCCATCCCCAGCCATCTAAGATTGTAAAGTCTCCCTCATTGATTCAATATGTAGCCAGAGTTGAGGCCAGGGGTCAATGTTTCTCAAAGTCTGGTCCCAAAACTAGTTGCCTCAGAACTACATGGGATCTTGGTAAAAATGCAGGCCCTTGGCTCCTACTCTGGATCTTTGGGGTACGGCCTTGGAATTAATATTTTTTAGAAGACCCCTCCATTACACTCAGGGTTGCTTTAAGGTGAAGTAGAAATGTCACAATGAATTATAATTTTTTTCTTTCTTATTATCAGAAGCTTTCTAAAGTACAAATGACAGTCCCAGCAGCTACAGCTTTACTTTGGTCTATAGTGATGGGCTTGCTATCAAGATTTGTTTCATTATTTATTCATTTACTTATTTTTGTCTCCCCTGCTCGCTTAAGCCTTTGAGATCCCAGACTGGTTGATTTCTTAATTCACGCATCACTTTTATCTTTCAGTTTTGGCATTAGCTTGATAAGAAATATAGAGTTGAATTCTTTGAGCAAAAGAAAATTAAGGTTTGTTGGAACCCAGCAAAATGGGCAGTCCCATGGACTTCTAGTTGGGATGTAAACTGGCATGGTCTTTGGAATATGGCCCTTTCATCTTGGGAAACTTAGTAAGATCGTGCTTGGCTCTCATGGCAGGTGGCTCTGTTCCTATGAGTCAGCCCTGCTTCCCGCAAACGCACCCCCTACCCCTGCCATATTGTAGATTCTGGGAATCATCAATCTCCAGGTTTGCTTCTGCCCACATTCCTGAGTCAATACGAATCAGAGACACTGTCCCTCCCAGTGGTTTAGTTTTGCTATCCACTGTTTCATGTTCCTGGCATGAGCTCTTGCATACGGGCACGGGTTACATGATTCCCTCTTTGTAGTGTCCTTAAATTACTTTGCACATGCTACTACAAAGATAGCTGATAAGTGTTTCTCTACAACTTGATGTATTTAGCAGTTCCCTGACAACTCTTTGTCACATAGATAGACTTGTAAAGGGGGCAAACACTTTTTACTTATTGAATTTTTTTTTTTTGCAGATTTTAAAGATACTGAAAAGCAATTTACAAATTAATAATATTAACCACTACTTATCTGTGACTTCTGTATTTTAGGCCTTATGTTGTATATTTCAAATATGTTATCTCTCATGTGTAAGATTAAAAACTGCAAAAGTAGGTAATGTTGTTTCTATCTTACAAGTAAGGAAATAGAGACCAAGATAGATAAATCCAATGCCATACAAGTGAGTAGATCTAAATTTTAATTTAGATGTAAGCCCAGTAGTTTAAAATACTATATCCAATTCCACTTTTGTTGTACTTTCATTGAATAGTGTTTAACAATTCCCGGTATATATGGTAACATTAAGGATTCATGTGGAGCCAGATACATAGGACTTTGATCACTGCCAATGTGAATTTGGGCAAATTTCTCAATCTCTGTGAGTTTGTTTCCTCACTTACAAAATTGGATTATTTGAAGATTAAACAAGAACATAGGTGCCATGAGCCTAGCCAATAGGGGTCTTTATGATTATTTACCTGTTCTCATTCATGCCCAATTTTAGTGTTTGCCATGTCCATATTATTATTATTTAATAGCAAATCAGAAACTGAGGATAAAACTCACAGAATCTAATCCAAAACTTCAGGTTAAATTAAAAATAAAAGATTTGGATTCCTACCCTTTCTAAGAAAGGAAATAATTCTAAAATAATCTCATACCAAAACCATAATATGAGCCCTTGCTTACAAAAAGCCAGGGCTACCTGACTGTCATACTTCTTTAAAAAACAGCTAATCGCCAATTGCCATATGAGGAAGGACGTGTTCTTTTCATCTAGTTCTTCCAGAAAAATTCTATTATCACTTTGCCAAAACACTGACAGTGTAACAAGGCTGGGAAGTGCAAACAGACAAAAATAATGTTGGTCTGAAGTAGAGAAATAGACACCTAGAGAATTTCTCACTTCAAACTTTTCTTCACGTATTTTGTCATTTAATCCACTATCCAATTCTCAGAATGTGGAGATGTGTTTGGAGGGCAATTTAAAGAAACATTAAGAACTAAATGAAAGAAGAAAGAGGCACATGTAAAAGTGCTTTGTTTTAATAAATTATGAATGAAGCAAGCAAACCACAGCTTCATGTAATATTTGCACAACACCAAGAAAATTAATGAGAGGCTTCTCTAACCTTCGGGAATTATAGAATAAATGACTTAAGCCTTGAGATCTTTTCACTGAAGTCATGGCAGGAGTCACAGTGAGCCTCAGGTGCTTGTCATAAATACAGTAATTAGTCATTACTCTTTACTACTTAACGAGAAACTCGTTTCTGTCGGAATGCTCCCCCCAGAGAAAACATTATATTAATTCACATCCATAAAACTGACAAGTGCTACAGTTCTTATCAGACAGTGTATTAGGCTCTGGTTTGAAGCGGGTTGATAGGGAAATCCTCAGTATTAGTTAGGAAAAACTCATTACAGAGTTTGTGTGTGTGGTGGTTAAGCAGTGGTCTGTAGAGCCAAGATGCCTGGGGTTTGGTCATAACCCTGACATGTACTAAGAGTGTGACTTTGGGGAGAATACTTAACCTCTCTATGCCTCTGTTTCCTCACCTGGAAAATGTGAATAATAACCTACTTTCTTCATTGTCATGTGGATGTTGTACATTGAGAACCGTACCAGGTATATGGCTGAGGCCATCCAAACCAGTTTTCCTTGCCATATGCAATTTGTCAGCATTGCTACCTAGGCACTTGGCCTTGACTGAGTTACTTTTCTGAGTTTGATTTCCTGAATCTTAAAATAGGGATAATATTTAGCTGAAGAGTGAGGATTAGAGACTGTCTTTGAAACTTGGATGTACAGGCTGTGGGCACTAACGGAAGCCTGCGGAGCTGTGCTAGCCAAGCAGCCCTTGGCGGGGTGGGTTTTTCTTTAACTTGGAGACTAATGGCAGTGGATGTACATTGAAATAAGTTCTGTCTTAAAGGTGATACAGTAAAGGCTGGCCTGATTGACGGAACTTGCCAATGACTGTATTTCATATTGGAAATAAAGCCTGAAGTCAAGACTTTCCCACTCTAAGTAATTTCGATGGCAGAAGAAAAGAAGGTCCTACAGCGGAGGGGAAGCCGTGGAGGAACTCATGGGGCCCAATGGACAAAAGTGGGCTAATATGGATCCAGAAGAACAAATGTTGGCAGCCGCTACAGCTTTTACCCACATCTGTGCAGGGCAGGGTGAGGGAGATGTCAGGAGAGATACCCAGTCTATCCAGTATGACCCTACAGTAAAACTTCAGTAACCCCAGGACAGCGACTTGCTCTTCCTGTGCAACTGCAGTAACCACATGTAGAAAATAATGCCACTTCAGAAACAGTCTCTGAGGCCTCCCAGAGACTCCAAAAGCCAGTGATGAAGAGAAAGGTGTTGCGGAGGAAGCCAGGTGGGGAAGTGTTAGTGACAGATGAGTTGATTATCAGTAAATCAGAGTCTGGTACAGAAAGTGAGATGGGTCTCTGGGACTTAAAGGCTTATGAGTTCCAGGAAGTTCAGGGAATCCCCAGCTGACATTCCACAAAAATTTACCCTACCACATGAATACCAAGGAATTTCTCAAGATCAGCTCACTTGTTATCTACGAAGAGAAGGAATGGGCCCTCCAGCTTATGAACAAAACATGATCGTTGCCAGCAGACCCACGTCCTTTATTCTTCCAAGGCTGGACCAGTTGAGCCAAAATCGGGGCAAGGTAGACTAGGTAGTCCAGTATTTTGAGTACAAAGAAGACTGGGACTCAATAAAGTTACCTGGTGAAGATCATAGAAAAGAATTACGCTAGGGTGTCCGAGAGCAGATGCTTTCGTGACCAGAACCCCAGGCCAAACCTCAGCACATGTATGTTCCAAACAATTACCTGGTAACACCTGAGAAGAAAAGATCTGCTCTTCTCGTTGGGGTGTTCGTTGTGACCTTGCAAATGGAGTCATGCCCAGGAAGCTTCCCTTCTCTCTTTTTCCTTAAGTATCTTTTAACCTCTTTTATGGGATTGTTTGAGGGTAACCTGGTTCTTTATCTCTGTCCTTCTACTTAAATAGAAACAACTAACTTGAAAGCCCATGGAGCATTATACAGTAAGGACTTCACCCATCATTGGTCTTTCCTAGGTCTATATCACATTGGTAATCAAATACCACTTCACTTCCAAAGTACCACTCTCAAATCCACTAACTGCAAGAGAAATAAGGCCAGAGAGAGAAAAACAGACCTAGTCTTTCTACTTTGTCAGATAACACTGTTTCCGTTCTATACTGTTTTTAACCTTTGGCCAATGTGAGTTGCTGTTTTTAAAGTTACTGGGCATTAATCTTATTCATCAAAGAGTTGGGATTTTGTGGACTTGAAAAAAAAAGAAACTTGGATATACATAGCACAGTTGTTCATTACAAGAGTTGTGGCTCTTTATCTGGGTCTTTATATCTCTCTTCCCACCTTCTACCTATGGGGTGTGTGTGTATGTGTGTGTGTGTGTGTGTGTGTGTGTATTCTAGATCATTAATTCCTTGAGAAATGGAAGAAATATATGTTTATACTCCATGGCATATATATCAGTATCTTAAATGTAGTAGGCTCTCAAAAATTTTTATTGGGTAACTGAAAAAAATAACAGTTTATTTCTTTTTAAAAATTTTATTTATTCATGGGAGACACACACACACACACACACACACACAGAGGCAGAGACACAGGCAGAGGGAGAAACAGGCATCCTGTGGGGAGTCCAATGTAAGACTTGATCCCAGGACCCTGGGATCATGCCCTGAACTGAAGGCAGATGCTCAACCACTGAGCCCCCCAGGCACCCCAACATTAGTTTAATTTTAGTACTTTAAGATGTGCTAAATTTCATGTGGGTTGCCTTAACTTTACGTTATTAATTGTAAAATACTTCTCAAGAACCTGGAAAATCAACATGGTGATATTTTCCATATCACCTTGGTATAGGAATTAGAGTATTTATGAAAATACTAAATATTTTATTTTTCCTTTGGTAGTTTGCTATCATTTTTTCCCCTCTCATAAACTCACAACCCCATGGAACCCAGATGCATTATTTTCCAATACTTAAAGTGTAACTAATCCATATTCATCTTAGATATTTCCCCAGGTAACTGAAATTGCTCACATGAACAAGAAAGCCCTGCTGCTACACCTTCAGTCAGCTTTCAAAGTGCTATTTTATCCCTGGGCTGTGCTGTATTAGAGTCCCACCTTAGTATACACATACTGGTTTCTCACTGTGGAGCTGTCTTGGCACAGACATACCTTTCCAATTCATAAAGTCTGAGGCCTTCAAGTATTCACTCAGTGTATCTTTTTATTTTTTTATTTTATTTTTTTTCAGTATATCTTTTTAAAAGCAGTCTTTAAGCAGTGTATTATTTTCCTATGGCTACTGTACACATGACCACAGACTCAGTGGCTTCAAACAACGTGATGTGTTGTCTTACAGTTCTGTAGGTTGGAGAAGTCGGACAGAGGTCCTGTGGTCTAAGACAAGTTATGGGCAAGGCTGCATTTCTCCTGGAAACTCTAGAGAGAATCCATTTCCTTGCCCTTTCTAACTTGTAGAGGCCACTCACATTCCATGGCTGGTGACCTTCCTCCTCCACCCTCAAAGCCAGTTACCAGCAAGTTAGTCCCTGATATATCATTCCAACTTTTTCTTCTGCTTCCCTCTTTCACGTCCAAGGACCCTTGTGAATACCTTGGGCCCAACTGGGTAATCCAGACTAATCTCCCTGTTTTAGGGTCAGTTGATCTGCAACCTTCATTCCCCTTCGCTATGTAAGGTGACATTTCCATAGGTTCCAGGAGTTAGGATGTGGGCATCATTAGGGAACCATTTGCCCACCACCGCTGTTCAAAACAATGTTTGACCTCTTTCAAAACTGTGCCAGGTCAGCCAGCACATGTTGGAAAGTTGATGTTTTACAATTTGGTTAAGTAACTTGGGGAAATCAGGCCTCTAGAAGGGAAAGACCGCTAATTGTTGGAAGTGCATTCCTAGAGCAATGCTATAAGTAGGTTCTCTTCTCTCAGAAGTCTGGTTTCCACGGTGATCAACACAGCATTATCTGTTGTTTTGCAGCCTGCATTGTAGGGCACACACCCTGATTCCAGCATGAACAAACAAGTGACAAAACACAGAGCTCTCCTGGCAAACATTCTTTATCTAAAAGTGCACAGACTGGGAAATTTGATACATAATTCAGTCTCCTCCAGTTTAGTGTGTATTCCACGGTGAGCTAGGCAACACGCTGGAGTGAACAGAAAGACATCCTTCACGTTGGATGGTTTCTGCTGATGGACGAGTTGACTGCAAAGGGTAATGTATGACAAATGGAGAGCACCTCAGGTTCACCTAAGGATATCAGAGTGCCTAGTGTCACAAATGAGCTACAGTCTGAATGTGGAGATTTGCTTTACGTGGAAGCCAGCTTTCTGGAGGCCCAATTTCCATTTTGGTGTAGCTTGTGATTAGTAGGATGGCCTTGGAATCAGACAGCCACATGCAAAGCTTAGCTTTTTTTTCTCAAGAGATTTGTCATCATAGGCATTTTACTTTTTAGCCCTCAGTTTCTGCATCTGCATCTGTAAAATTAAGGTAATTATTGTCACCATATAGGATGATTATGAGGAAAAATGAGGTATTATATTAATATAATATTTCAGTACAGGCCCTGGCACACTGTAAGCCCTTATTAGATAGCACTGCCTTTACCGTTTCTCTTTATAATCTGTTTGACTTTACTCCCATAAATTCCAGCTAAAATATTAGGGAGAACATGCCAGGTTGTATCTTTTACCCATGACAAAAAGCTACTGGATTTTTATTCCATTAATATACTATTTGTTAAATTATTTCATTAAATAACACCTTGATTGAACATCATATTAAATCAACAAAGTGAAAACTTAGTTGAAATGGCTTCCCAGAAGCATGGAGATGAAAATTCTTATCATATGTTGAATTTCATTATTTGCAAATGTAGTTTATGGCTACCGGTTTCCTCATCTCTGCCCGTTTGGGTCTCACACCTGAATTCCAAGTTGTGTTCCTCACATTGGTCTCTTATTTGTCCCTATTCATCACTCATACTCAGAATCCACCACATTCTTGGAGTCCATTCCAGATTGTCATGTTGTCTGTGTGACCGTGGACATATTAAAGAAGGAAGAGGAAGCTGGAAGAGATAGTTGATAGAGGAATATGTGTAGAGTGATGGGATCTATTTTTAAGGAAAGGACAGATTTTTAGGCTAAACTTGGTCTCAGTTGCCCTTACAGTCAAAAAGACTAGCTAAGCAGGAGCTAAATGAAAGGCCTCTGGTCATGAACATAATGTAGGGGTAGAATGATTCGGGACCATGGATATCAAAAGAGAAGTGGGTCGCCAGTAGGAAGTAACCCCCACCAGGCACTTGGCAGCCCTCTCATAACAATAGAATTGAGGAATATTATATGTACAGTGTTCTGGAAGCCAGAGCAATTTTAAATAGAACAAGGGAATGGATGTAATAGCAGCTCAAGATTGGTTGGTAGCATGAGACATTGGGAAGCCAAGGGGTATGACAAGGAGAACAATCTGTTCTGGCCAGAGCAGACCAAATCATATAGGTAGTGAGCAAGTTGAGAAAGTTCTAGAAATTCGTCTCAAAGTGTAGCTTACAACATTTGTAATTTCTTTATATATAAAGTTTTTATGCTAAAGTTATGTGCAAATATTGTGTATATAGTTCTTATAGTTCTTAAGCTGATAATATTATTTCTGGATGTCTGGACATCACATTAAGCACGATTAGTAGTTCAGTCCATTTCAGTCACTTCCTTTTGTGGTCTTTGTGAAGCCATCAGTTAAAGACTCTCTTCAGAAATTTCTCCAGATAGATATATACAGTAGGTTATGTGTCACACACACAGTTTATCCAAATACCATTTCCATGGGGCCAGGTGAGTCTGCTTAATCTATCTGCTTGTTTTTCCTTTTATTTATTCATTTTTTTTTAGATTCCCTTATTTCTTCTTTTGCTTTTTTTTTTTTTTCTTTTTCCTTTTTCTTTCTTAAGTCTATACTGATCAATGAGTTTGACCTCATGACCTCATCTGTTCGACACATCCACAGAGGCTTAATACAAAGTCAGGAAACAACCCTTATAATGAATGGGTTCCATACCGGCTCAGCTGGCAAACTTCTATCGTCCTGTGTTGATGGCCCCCCAGAATGCCTTTTACCTGAGCTTAGGTAATTAAGTATAGGTCTTCTTAAAAATTAATGATGTTTGTGTCATCTGTCTTCAAAAATATAACTGTAGTTCATGTAAAATGCAACTCCCTATCGCTTTGTCTACTGAATTGTCCCTGCTAGAAGGTAAATCCCCCCAGGGCAGGGATGTTTCTCTGCTTTGTTCACTGATGCATCCCAACCGCCTAGAACAGCACTGGGTGCATGGTAGGTAGAGAGATATTTACTGAATGAGTTGCTGTGGGGGAACAGGAGGCCCACAGGCGTTCAACATTATCCGAAAGGAAAAGTGATGGGAGTGAGATCACTAGAACGCTGTATTGTCGTTTGCCTGGCGAGTAAACCTAAAAGGGGTGCTGTGCTTGGACTGCCCACTCCAAATATCTCATGGTCTTGCTTTCATACTGTTTTCTCTAAGATTTTTACATCATAATTCTAAAAACTATTGAATTAACATAGTGTCTTAAACATTTGTCTGCAGATACCACTTTTGAAAATATATTCGGGGGCCTCTGGGTGGCTCAGTTGGTTGGTCATCCAACTCTTGATCTCAGCTCAGATTTTGTTCTCGGGGTCCTGGGTTTAATCCCCACATTGAGCTTCATGCTGTGTGTGGAGCCTACTTAAAAAAAAAAAGAGAGAGAGAAAGAAAGTATACTCAGTCAATGAGACTGTGGTCCCTGCTTCCACTATCACCTTAGCTTCTCATCTGTGCAGGATTATTTCAGGGAGATGATAGCCACTGTAACTTCACCAAAGTACAAATTATTAAAGGAATTATTAAAGCAGAGTACAGAAAAATATAGTAAATATCCATTTATGTGTAAACTGCTTAACATATTCATAAAAATTGCCCTGTTAACCTTCAATGCTTAGGCTAGATGTTGATTCCTACCTATGAAATCATCAGCTAAAAATGATAATTTCAGTCTTCGATATTTTCTTTTCTCCTCTTTCCTTTTTTCCTCTTGCTGTCTATATTTTCTCTTCCTCCATCCTATAAATATTCACTAAGAATATATAGTGTCTACAGTATGATAAATGTTGGCTTGCAGTACAGAGTAAGTGGCTTAGTGTTATAAGGCACTAACTCATGGTCTAATGGAGGGATCAGATGTTTTAGACAATGGGATCCTGTGTGGTAAGTTCTCTAAGGAGGTGTGTGTGTATGAGAGGCTGTGTGAGCACAGAGGAGATCAGCTAATGTAACTTGTGGGTTTGGGAAAGGCTGCCCAAAGGAGAAAACTTGAAAGATGAATGGGATTCCTTCATGAAGTAAAGGAAGATAAAAGGATTTTAAACAGAGGGAATATGTCCCTCGTCCCATTGATTGCTCCTTAACCACCATTTCCTCTAATTTTTCCTTGCTCTCAGAATCTTGATATTGTTTGTATTTCTGGTGGCTTCATGCATCATTTAAGGTTTGGGTGCTCTCTAGCCTTGGGAGTTAAATCTTGAGTATTATAAGATAACTCAATAGAAATAGTTTCTTTGTCATGGTAGGATGTAGGAAAGGTCACATCACACAGTTTTGTCCCATTAGATTTGAGGGAATATTGGCTGTGGGGATTCTGGGACATCCTACGTGAAGATAGGATGGTCTCATCTGATTTTTGTATGCTGCTATGTCACTGGATGAAGTTTGAAACTAATACAGACATTTGCCACCACAGAAAACAAATTTAAAGGTGGGAAAAAAAAAGCCATGTGTCTGAGAGGGCATTAGGTCATAAATTAACCAGTCCTGGAATCACCAACCAGAACTGACTCTGATATCTTCTTGTTATGTCTGATAACGAATCACTTTATTTTATGGCTGATTTTGAATTATGAAATCGTTCAGACTGATAAGTCTTTAATTTTTTTTATTATTATTTATGATAGTCACACAGAGAGAGAGAGAGAGAGAGAGAGGCAGAGACACAGGCAGAGGGAGAAGCAGGCTCCATGCACCGGGAGCCCGATGTGGGATTCGATCCCGGGTCTCCAGGATCGCGCCCTGGGCCAAAGGCAGGCGCCAAACCGCTGCGCCATCCAGGGATCCCCAGACTGATAAGTCTTGGTGGCACAAATTATCATAGTTTCACATACTTAATGCTAAGAACCTGGCCAGTGTTTTCTGGGGTCCTTCTAATTTTCGTGAGGCTGAGGACAGAGGAGCAGGGCCTGTCACAAACATGAGATGCCATTCGGACTTAAAGACTAGTTTGATTTTGTGGGGAAATGCAAGGTGCCCTGGTCTAAATATGAGTG
The DNA here is from genome assembly GCF_048164855.1 of Canis lupus baileyi. Classification (NCBI taxonomy): domain Eukaryota; kingdom Metazoa; phylum Chordata; class Mammalia; order Carnivora; family Canidae; genus Canis; species Canis lupus. The sequence continues at coordinate 4,511,635 of NC_132859.1, forward strand.
CCAAAGATAAATTTTGCTAAATTTATAATTATGTATTTCGGCCTCTCTGGAAGTGCATAGAGATTGCGTCTGGCAGGAAAAGATAGTTTGGACTCTCTGACTTTGGTTACTTGAAGCCAACAGTCTCACTAATTAGATTCATATAAAAATTCGTACTGAGACCATCAAAGCTTTAACCCTGAACCACTTGCATTGATTTTGCCCCATGTGAATCATCTTCAGTTTACAGTTTTACCATGATCTTGGAGTCTAACATGCTCAGGACTTCCTCACTGTTTTTCTCTCCTTTCTTCCCCTATACACATACACAGTTTAGAACTCCCTCTTTTGATATCCAAGACTGCTTCAAAAAATATCCCATTTTGGTCCAGTAGGACCACCTCCTCTGGCACAGACCTCTCTGAATGACAGATTTGCTCCAGCTTTATGCAGATTCTGAACAAGATCCACCACAACCCCTCCTTTTAGAGCCAGAAAAGTGACAAGGCTATTTTTAAAAAGCTTATCCTTTTAGTTTACCAATATTCAACTGTACTTGGTTTTTGAACACGTAATTGTAGAAAGTAATTATCGAACTTTTGCACAGAACATTCAGTTATCTCAAAGTATATATTGCAAAATTACAAAGGGATTATTGAACCCACATTAATTCATATGGACATATTTAGAAGATATACCAAATATTAATACATGGGTATGATAAATTAAAGGTAAATAGTATTTTTCCTAAAATGTGGTTCACTGGTGCATGTTCCTTAGAAATGTACTTAGATGTTAATAGGACAAAAGCATTGTTTCACAATATGTTCATAAAGAAGGTACAAATATTCAGGATAAACTTTGTTAATTTTTTCTTAAACATAAGAGAAAATTCCTACAAAATGGACAAAAACATATTTCCTTAGTTCTCATTGTTTCCCAGAACTGTAGGCTATAGGTGAAAAGCCATGTGGGCAGGAACCTCATCATCCTTTTGCTTCTGAAATCTTAGTGCTTAGCAGAATGTCTGACATAAAATGGGTGTGCTGCCCCCAAAATATATAAATGTTTTGGAATCAGAAGTCTGAATGATGCTTCTGATGTATGTCTGATGGTCTGAAAGCTCTGTGGGGTTGCTATGCTCCTGAAGATTATGTGACAGACCAGTTTCTGATTTGACCATGGACTCTTAGAGGTGAAGGGGTGGGAAGGGGTCATCTTCATTGACCCCCTCATCTACTCAGGTGAAATGCCAGTCTCTGCTCTTCTTAGCCTCAGGGTGCTTGTTAATAAATTCAATCATTTGTCTGAGGAATTCTTTCAGAAGAAAGAAGGGGATCCCTGGGTGGCGCAGCGGTTTGGCGCCTGCCTTTGGCCCAGGGGCGATCCTGGAGACCCGGGATCGAGTCCCACATCGGGCTCCCGGTGCATTGAGCCTGCTTCTCCCTCTGCCACTGTCTCTGCCTCTCTCTCTCTCTGTGACTATCATAAAAAAAAAAATAAAAATAAAAATAAATAAAAATAAAAATAAAAAAAAGAAAGAAGCAATCTACTGCAGTCTCCGTATGACTGAATTTCAGATCCAGAATAGTTGTCTCTCCTACATGTGAAGATTCCAGTTTTTTACCTAACCTTGTTTCTTGATCCTCTCACTGTCCTAAAATTTGATTCTCTCACCTTTCCCTGGAATACGGTAGTCTCCTTTAAAATGTGTTAAGAATTGAACTCAGGGGCACTTGATTGGTTCATTTGGCTAAGCATCTGACTCTTGATTTCTGCTCAGGTCATGGTCTCAGAGTTTTGGGATTGATCCCCTTGTGGGGCTCTGTGCTCAGCCCTGAGTTTGCTTGTCCCTTTCCCAACCCCTCTGCACCACTCACCCCTCGCACTCGTGGGTGCATTATCTCTCTCAAATAAATAAAACCTTAAAAAATAATGGAACTCGATATTCCTGATGTATTCTTTTTACCCCAATTAAAACAAAAATTTAATCCCAGAGAAGAGCTGATGGAATATTACACTGAACACTTGCATATTCTTCACTTGCATTCACAAGTTTTTCATATTTTGCTGCATTTGCTTTATTTCTCTGCATATATAGACAACCTGATTTCTTAAAAAAATTTATTTATTTATTTATTTATTTATTTATTTATTTATTTATTTATTTATTGGGGGGCAGCGCAGAGGGAAATGGACAAGCAGACTTCTTAAAATCCCCTCATTTTGCTTTTCTTTGAGTATTTTAGAGAATCTGGGAGTGGTTTCTTACAGAATGTTCCACAATCTGGATTGATCTGAGTGATTTTTCATTAGTAGATTCAGATTAAACATTTTCACCAGAAGACTACATAGTCAATGTTGTGTCATATCCGTCTATCACTTTTGGGGGCAGATGTATCAGTTGGTCTCATTATTAGTGGCAAACGTTTTGATCATTCATTTAAGACAGTGTTTCCAGACCCTCCATTAAAAAGGTCAGTCGTCTTTGTAATTAATCCGCAATATGTAGGATAATATTTGAAGACTGTGTGAGTATCCTGTTCTCCAACAACTTACACTTATAGTTTTAGCATCCATGATGATCCTTGTCTTCATTAGTTATTACACTGGCAGTTGAAAATATTGTTACTCCTTTAACCTTTATAAACCAGCATTCTTCTTTGTAGAAGAGCTTTGTCTTTTTGATACTTTTGATCTCCTTTACTCTGGATATTATACTCTCCTTATTGCAGCCTAAGATTATAGTAAATCATTTTTCACAGTCAGTTCATAGAGTTCATTCACTCAAAGAACAAATTGTAGCTCCATTTGAACATGTAGAATTTTAAATCATTCATCGTATATTAGAGCATGAAAGTGTAGGAATTAATTAGAAATGCTCATATAATTCATAAAAGATATTATTGCTTTAGCATCCCAACTTCTTTAGTTTTTATGTTTTCAAAGCCCTCTATTGACTTAGTGTATTTTTCTGGCCTCTGATATACTTCCTACTAGAGGTTTACCTACCTTCTGTCACTGGACTGCAGGTACATGCCAAGCAGTAAAAATGATCACATAATATTTATGAAAACTCTTATAATTCTACCCTTATCTACAAAGCCATCTGCCAGTGATTTTTCTCCATTTCAGTACTTACTGGATGTTAACATGTCAGGACATAAATTTTTTATCACATGCTAAAATTAAATGAGAATTATAAACACTAAACATAGGAATCAGATGATACAATATTGCAACTTACACTATGTAGAAACCCTTGAGATACTGTTAATATTTAAGCATATTAATTAATTAGAAAATGGGCTAAGTAATTTGAAATTAGAATCATCTGGCCCACTTTTTCTTTTTTTCCTAAAGAATACAATATAGACTGGAAAAACGAAAAATCATTTATCTTCAATGCTGATTGGTTTTTTTTGTTGTTTGGTTTGGTTTGGTTCATAAAATCACTTGAATTCCTGGATTGGTGTTTCTCTCATGAGTGTCATCATCCCTCAAACAAGCTTACAAAAGAAACAGATGTGGCTTTTCTTCCTGTGAAGACTGTACGAGGCTGCGGCAGTTAAACATACTTCTCAGCTGTGTCTTCATAACTGCAATTTGGCATTGCTTTTTAATTTATCAAATTGAAAAAAACATAAGGCAAAAATTATGAGTCATTTCTCTCGTTATTATACTGATTACACAGATTCAGCATGAGCAAGGCAGATGCTAATTTGTGCATAAAGCATATTCCTTTTGACAGGAAAATATACATAAGTTGTGGTTGAAAAAAAGGCAACAGGGGTACTGTTAAAACCATTTTTGGATTTATGTGGAAAGCTGCCAGTGAAAGACATGAGCTCCTGCACTATCACATCAACAATGATTCCTAGACATAGAGTGTCAGTAAAGGCACCCAAATAAAACTTTTCCCTTGGAGCCAGGTATCTTGGTGATTAGGAATTCTTTAACCAGTGGCAAATCCAAGCAAATCAGGGAAGGTGGGTGTGATAGAGAGAAAGCAGCAGCATGGTCAATTGGAGTCCCAATTTCTAGCGCCACTCTTCTACAAAAAAATCTCAATGTGACCTTTGGCAATTCCCTTAACATCTTTAGACCTCTGTTTCCTCATTTCTAAATTCAAGATATTTGGGTTATATGCTGCCTTGTGTACCTTTTAGCTATAACATTTGATATATGAATTCTATTTTTTGAGTTATGTAGAATGAGTTTGTGATCTAAGCATCTATGAACTGATATAAATTTAGAGTCAAATGACCCCCATGACAGGTGGAATTCCCCCAAATCCCATTATAACCTAGAAAATTTGGTATTAAAAGCAACTTCCTTCCTGATAATCTTATAAGTACTTAAGTGCCATAAATTCAAGACCCAGTCAGTGGAACAAGGATGATGTCTGCCAAGAATGATGGCAAAGCAGAGCTTTAGAGGAGTGTAAGATTAAAGCTTAAAGCTAGAAGAATGTCCGTTGTGATGGATGAATTTCTCCTATTTAGCCTGTAATAAAATCAAACTCTTCCTTCAATGCCTAGGCAAAAATGCTGTTTACCACATAAAACCTTCTCAATTGCTCCTCCCCCACCCAGTTTCTCATTATTTCCCTACCACTTTGTTCTTTGTCCCTTTGATGTGGTCTTAATCTACAATTAACTACTTCCATGTTAATCCTTCCCATTATTTTGTAAATTTCTTGAGCATCAGATCCTTCTCTTTCACTTTTGTGTTCTTTCTTCCCTTCTACCTTTGCTCACTATCCCCACTCCCAGACCATGAGGTCTAAATATAGGACATACTTAATATTTCCTTGTCAAATTGAACATATTTCAACTGACAAATGTGAATATATATGAAGAGCATCAAAAGTCATGAATTTGAAGAGTTTCTTGATTCAAATGATTAATTTGGCCAGTTGTCTTAGTGTTCCATAGAGGCAAATCTAAGTATCAGCCTTATGACTTGACGTAAACATCTCCCACTACTTATAAGAATCAACTCCTCTGTGCTACAATTGCTATTGATGAATAATTACTGACGTGTATTTTTTCCACTCTTTGTTCTCACTGTGATTGTGGATAGTTAAGTATCCTTCAGCCCCTGGCAGACAAATGCTAAGATTTACATGACTCTGAATTTCTTGTAGTCAGGGGTCATATCCTGTCCAGTTTTGCACTTCTAGCACCAAGCATGGCATCTGGCACTAGGTATGTGCTTTATCAATCCTTACTAAATGGAACAATTCTGACCTATAACCAAGGTTAGGATTGGGTAGAAAACTATGTACACAGAGATTAGCTTTTTGTTGGATTAGTTCAAAAGAGAAGAGACTTCCAAGAACATAGGCAAGGGATCACAGCTTTCTATGAAGCCCATAATATTTTTGATATTTTCAGGCTAATTAGTTTCTAACTAGTCTCAATTCAACAATTACATTTCTTTTTAATCAACTCACATGGTAGGGAGTGTGAGGCAGAAAGGATAAAGAGGTGTTAAGAAGCAAAATTCAACTGAGAAAATTTGAAGATTTAATTGCCTTTAGTCACTGATTCATGAATTGGGCAGTATCCCGTCTAACAATAGGAAGTTCAGAGGAGCTGTTTAAAATGGAAGATTTTATGGGCAGAAGGAGGAGGGGCAAGGAAGCTTCTAGCAAAGAGTGCATTGCTTTAGGCAAGGTCACCTTCCTTTGGGGAAAGGTGGGATCAGACAGGTTACCTCACTAATGGTGACCAGGTAATTCCAGAATGGTTAAAGGTCACATGCCTGGAGAGGCTGAAACTGCAATTAGTTAGGTATTAAGTCGTGGTTTGCTGACATGAGGCCTAGCACAAGTGACTCTTTTTGTCCCCATTGTTTTCCTTTCCTTTCCTTTCCTTTTCTTTTCTTTTCTTTTCTTTTCTTTTCTTTTCTTTTCTTTTCTTTTCTTTTCTTTTCTTTTCTTTCTTTTCTTTTCTTTTCTTTTCTTTTCTTTCTTTTCTTTTCTTTTCTTTTTTCTTTTCTTTTCCTTTTCTTTCTTTTCTTCTTTTCTTTTCTTTCTTTTCTTTTCTTTCTTTTCTTTTCTTTCTTTTCTTTTCTTTTTCTTTCTTTTCTTTTTTCTTTTCTCTTTTCTCTTTTCTTTTCTTTCTTTTCTTTTTTCTTTTCTTTCTTTTCTTTTCTTTTCTTTTTTTTTCTTTTCTTTTCTTGTCTTTTCTAACAAAGGGAATTATATTAACATTCTAGATCAAATCATCTGCTTAACTAAGGTTTTCATCTTATTTTCAGATTTATCTGGGCTGCTGGTGAAAATCAAGTTTATAATTATTATTTTTTTCTTTCTAGCATGTGATTCGGATTTTTTTTTCCAGTTAACAATCTTAGAAAAAGTTATCAGAAGTTTCTCTTAGTAAATATTTTCCAGTTTACAATATTATTTCTTAAGTTTCCATTAGATACTAATAAAGCTAGTAAAAAAGAGGCATTAGTTCTCGTATTATTGCAGGAAGAAAATTATCTCCAGGTTGACTCAGTAGAATCTGAACAATCCTTTGTTGCTGGAGTTAAGACTTTGGGTAAGCTCAGTAGTAATAAATATTGATTAATCTATTTTCCTGTTAGTCCTCCAGGTCTAAGGCCATGTATAGGTAGGATGTTTATCTGTCCAGCAGAGTATCTACCAATTTCCTCCTTTCCCATAAAATGAATATCAACTGTGCCATTCACCTACATAATGTCTAAATTACAAGAGGCCTCCCTCAGCATGTAAGGGGGCATATGGGAAACCACAGACTAGTACTGCTGGCTGTATATTGATCAAATGCCTGATGTAGAGCAATGATGTCTGTGGTAATCTTCAAGATATTCAATTTATTAATTGCTCAGTTTCCAATCATGTGATCTATATGGAAGAATATATAGACTGTTATATAGAATATTATTCCCTTTAAATCCTAAATGAGAATGTAGAAAAATATTAACTCTAAATGCTCAAAAAAATAGAGGGAACTTTGGGGTCAGATAAATGGAGGAAATACTACATGCTATGTGCTTCTCTGGGACATTCTACTAGTGGTGGGGAGGGGCAGAGGGAGAGGGAGAGCATTTTAAGCAAGGTCCAAGCTGAATGCAGAACCTGTCTCAGGGCTTGATCTCACGACCCTGAGGTCATGACATGAGCCAAAATCAAAGTTGGACACTTAACTGACTGAGCCACCCAGGCACCCCACTCTCTGGGACATTCCATTTTTTAAAAAATGATTTTATTTATTTACTTTAAAGAGAGAGAGAGAGAGAATATGTGAGCAGAAGGGAGGGCAGGGGGAGAGGGAGTGAGAAAATCTCAAGCAGGTTCTGCTGAGTATGGAGCTTGATTGATGTGGGGCTCAATTCCAGGACTCCAAAATCATGACCTGAGATGCAATCAAGAGTCAGCCATTTAACTGAGTGAGCCACCCACCTGCCCCACTCTGGGACGTTTTTAATGTATGTTATCATACCAAGAACCTTTGAGAAATTGTTTAACATTGTTATCCCAGCATTCCTAATGGTCAGATAAGTTGAGGCAGTAAGCAACAAAGGTCAGATAAGTTGAGGCAGTAAGCAACAAAGGATTGTTCAGATTCTACTGAGTCAACCTGGAGATAATTTTCTTCCTGCAATAATACGAGAACTAATGCCTCTTTTTTACTAGCTTTATTAGTATCTAATGGAAACTTAAGTATCTAATGGAAGTTAAGATAAGAAGTTCTCCTTCTTCCTTCCTCTCCTTGTCTACTCTTTCTTCTTTTTCAATAGACCACCTATTATTACCACAACATTTTAGCTTTGATGCATTCTTTGGGAAAACACTAGAAAAGTTAGAATTTATTTGGAAATAAAGTCATACTAGGAAAAAATATAGCATTGTCTAAATTGTATAGCCCTGATGGTTTGCTCTCTTGGAATTGCTTTTTGATGCTATATTCTCATAGAATTCTTATAAAATCTAACTCTACACTTGCTAAAAAAAATATTTTTAGGATATTGTCCATCCCAATGCTTACCACCTTACTTGTGAAGTTCTGTATAAAAATGTTTTTAAGAAAATTTTCAGTTAATAGTTAATTACTAGAGAAATTTCACTTCTCCCGAAGAACTGATATTTTCTCTTCCTAAACAATGAGCATTATCGGCAACACCCTCTCCAATAACTAAAGCATCAATAAATGTATAATCTCAGTTAACAAGACATCAGAAGATAGTTTGGTGTAGAGTATGATTAATTCGGCAGCTCAGTGATATTCATGGCATGCATGACTTCTCATTTTTCTCAGCTCTGCCGCCATTAGTGTCACACTTGTTATCAGGCCAACCTCAGTGATGATTGTTAGATGGTTGCAGTAGCATCAGGAGTCCAATCTTGAGGCAGTAACATCCAGAAGAATAAAATATGCCAATCTCTCTCTCAGTGTAGTCTTGTTAATTTCAAGGAAATGTCTCCTAGAGGCCTCCCAGGTACCCCCTACCATCTCATTGGCCAGAACCAGGCTAGGTACCCACCTCAAGCAACTACTAGCAGAGGGAGTGAGATTGCATGACTGGCTTAGATTTGTCAGAATCTGTTCCTAATCCACATAGTTACCTGAATAGAAGAAAGTTTTGTTAATCAGGAAGAGAGAAGAATAGATGTTGAGTATGAACTGTAGTGTCTACTAGAAACAGTTTAGGGAGTCTCCTTTTCATTCTAAAATAGAAAGCTTATAATTAAACTTGTAAGACACGCATGTGTCTTCATGGCCTTTCTACATGCATTCTATTTTTTTTCTCTTACTCTCGATATCAATTTAAATTTCTTTTCTCCTGCTTATGTCTTTTTGTATACCATTTTTTTGGCATTATTTTTGATGTTCACTTTGGATATTTTTCAAAATGATGTATAGAATATGAAAACTACAGCTAACATATCAGGTGCAAATTAAGGAATAGAAAGTGAGTGAATGACTACTCTGGGTTTGTACATATAGGATTCAGTGACATTCTAGCAGAATAGTTAGAGCTTGTCAGTTCAGAGTGACTTTGGTCCAAGCCTTTAAAAACGTGGCTATTGTAACTGACTTCCTAAGCATGGTGTAACACTGAATATTCTCATATAATTAATATTTATAATTTATAGACAAGCAATAGGGGTACTTATTGTCACAGGTAGAATTTAATTAGCCAAGACAAATAAATTAGATTTTATACTTTTATCAGTATAATGGAATTATAGAGGCTGGTTTGGAAATTTCAAGCCATTGAAAATACCATTTGTCCTCTCAAGGAAATTAATTTTCCAACTGTCATTTTGAAAAGTTTTAATTAGATTAAGCCATATCAGCATTATTGATTTATTTACTACAATGGATGCCATATAGGGTACTTAGAATTTTGGAAAGTCCTTCCAGTTGTACATTTTTACTTGATGTACAACTGTTTGCCAGGTGGAATGGAAGGTACCTTGGGACTGGGTACATGTTATTTGGACCGTAGGGAGAGAAAATTTACAGGGACTAATCATATAAAATTAATAAATAAAAGCATAAAATATGAAAAACACCTCACTTTATTCTTGTCACATGGGAGCCTAATTTATATTACATTTCTTTTTGTATAAGAGTCTTATAAAATACAGAATTCACAGTTAAATATATTTTGAAAAAGTAGCCTGTGTGGTAATGGGAAATATTGCCAAGGAAAGACAGATGTTGGAAAGGCTATTTTAGAGGGAAATAAATAAATATTGGGAAGACTTATGCAATGTATAAGAGTGACAGTAGTGATCTGGAGAGAAATGATTCAGTCATATAATATACAGGATAAGTATTTCAAGAGGATTTGTAGGTAAAGAGACATAATTAGTCATAGTTACGCAAACCTGGGAAGACCTTATAGACTTGGTTGCTTGAACTAAAACATACTGAATTAATACAATTACTCTAACAAAGTAAGAACATGTTGGAATCAACAAGAATCCTAGAGGCACAGATGTAATAAAGAGGACGACAAAATTTGGCATTTTACAGCCAAAAAAGAGGGAAAGGAAATGAAAGTATGATTGTTACTAAGTCACTCCTACGTGATGTGTAATGTCTGTTTTCTTGGTCTCCCAATGAAATGATTCATAAAAGCTGAAATTTCTGGCGAATGCTTTGTGAGTGGCTTGTATGTCAGGAGTGTGACAAAGACTGAGTCTTGCTCTCAGATTAGTTTAGTTGAAACTTGGGAAAAGAGCCATGTATGTGTTCCTTTAGTTGGATTTTGTCCTGTAAGTGGGCATATCTCATGTTTGTATTTATTTCACTTTTTTGGAAGAAGATCCTCCTTTTTATCTTTCTCCATCGCAGAGGCCTAAAATTATCTTGGGCTCAGCTCTGTTACTCTTTCTACAGTACTTATATAGGGAGCACATTCCCCACGTCACCACAAAACCAGCGCTCCTTCAGAAAGGCTTGAATGTTTGCCATTGGGGCAGCCCCTGCTCATGGACGACTTCCTGTGAACTCCTGGAGAACTTCTCTGGAGTTCCTCAGTGGACTTTTGGAATGCATAGCTTTTATCTTTGTAGTCATCTTCTCTGCCTGTTTCAGGTTGTGTATGTGTGTGTGTGTGTGTGTGTGTGTGTGTGTGCATGCATGTGTTTTAAACACTCTCTTACTGATTCCAACTGCCTTCCAGAAAATTCACATCATTTTTGCCTGTCAGGGTAATTTCTACTGTTTTCTAACTAATATCTGTTTATTTTTATTGAATTTTGAAGGGAAAGAGAAATATAAGCAATTAGTCAAGTCAGCCACTTTAAAATAGTCACAGGTGTATATTCTTGACACTTCAAAGTACCATATGTTCAGTGTGTGCATTGAGTCCATCCAATGAGCTGGTATTGTTTATTTCTTAATAGATTATAAATAAATGTAGTTTTTGACACACATTTTTTCGTACTAAGGGGAGAACATCCATTTAGCTCAGGAAAGCTTTTCCTGGAAATGACCTGAAATATACTAATTTTTGTGTAACCCAACTCATGTAATTCCTATTTTGGTTTTAGACATTAGCTTAAAAGTGGGCTCTGGTTTTATATTTAAATTTTTGTCATTATTGACTCATAGTATTGTGTCTGAATGTAGAAAGTATGATAAGTAAAAGGAAGATTGATGGAATATGAGCTGTACTTCCTGCTTGCTGTTACTTTTTCACTCTCTTTTTAAAGCTGAAATATTAAAGTTTGGCTCATTGATGGCTTTTTATTGAAGTATAATTAATGTACAATTTTATATTAGTTTTGGATGCACAACATATTGATTCAACAATACTGTACATTACTCAGTGCTCACCATGGTAAGTGTAGTCACCATACAAAATTATTACAACATTATTAATTCTATTCCCTATGTTGTATTTTTCATCTCCATGACTTATGTAATTTGTAATTGGAAATTATGAGTATTTATGAGTATTGCTAAATGCATATTCAAGCTAATAAAGAATTCTCAAATACACTTTGTAAAGAATCAATTTTCAAAGTGTTAGAGCAGACCAAGAATCATGGAGCAGGTTTTGAGCATGGAATTAAAAGACCTGGGACAAATCTTGATACTGTCACTCTTCATGCTTTTTTTTTTTAATTTAAACAAGATAGTTCTCTATGCCCTGCCCTCCTCCCAGCTTCCTCCCCTGGGAGGAATAATACCTTTTTCCCATTATTGTTGAGAATAAAATGAGAAAATCCCTGGTATTTAGTAAGTGCTCAGAAAATATAATTTAAATCTATCAGTAATTGCCTAGCAGTAATTACAATTATAGCCTCTGTTGCTGCCTTCTATCCCAACATTTCCCCATTCTCTTCCAGCTTTGGTTCTCCCATGCTTTGGGATTACTATGATATGAAGTGCTTCTTCTGTCACTCTGGTTCTTGGATTTTGCCCTATTCATCTTTTTCTTGACTTACTGATAAATATTAGATCAACCTTAAAGCCAATAATTTTATTTTTTGTGTTCTTTTTTCAGCCTTTCCTGGCCAAGTCCCCAAAATTATATTTGTGGTTCTTTCACTTCTCCTCCAATGTCTGCGAAGGCCAAACAGCATATTGGATGACAGACTTCCTGCATTTATTTCATTCCTTTAGATAGATCATCAAGTAACAGGTCAACTGTAGTCATTTAATTAGTAAAACAAATTTAAAACATAGGAAATGTAGAAATGTTACAACTCCTACTAAAAAAGACAATCATAAAATTGTGTATTTGAAAAGAAATAGATTGTTAGTATTTTCATGTTTTCTATTTACTGTACCATGTAAATTTTTAAAGTCATTTATGAACCAACTTTTCTTTAACTATTACTATAAGATCTGTTTTGACTTTAATAATGCCAAATGTGCATAATAATAAGAAATGGGAGTGATAATAACATGGCAAATTTGAAGTTCAAATTTCATACACTGCACTCCTCCCTACAAGATGCACACATTCCCTGAAGTCCCGTCTATGCAAACTCTGTTTCCATCTCAACTCCCCCGTCTTTTGGACATACACACAAATGCATCAGGTGCAAAAATTCATGATTCTTATATAATACTTAGGTTACACACACAAAAGTGATTGTGCTCTACTAATGTAAGGGTCAAAAAGTGATATCCAGTGTCAAGTTGGGTTATGAAACTCACACCGTCACTCAATAAGGTGAAGAAAAATTTAGGTAAGACATTCTGTACAAGTATTTTTGACTTGATTTAAAATTCTTTCTCTTCCTATATTCCCTCAGTATTTCGGGGGAATGGAAAACAAAGGTTAAATTATTGACCTACTTAGGGGTGCCTGTGTGGTGCAGTCAGTTAAGTGCCAACTATCTGTTTCAGCTCAGGCTCCACGCTCAGTGAAGAGTCTGCTTAAGACTTTCTCTCTCTCTCTCTCTCTCTGTGCCTCTCCACTTACCTCCCTCTCTCAAAAAAAAAAAAAAAAAAAAAAAAAACCACCAAAAAACCAAAAAACCCCGCAACTATTTAAAACTCCTAAACAAGAAGTAAAGTTATTACATTTCACCATAGAAGAGATAAAAAATGTTCAAAATGCCCATTCCCATTTGTATTTTACATATCCATTGGGGTAGAGAAACCCAGAATTTAAAGAAGTTTTAGAAGAACACAATTTGAGAGAGGAAAAGAAATAATTTCTGTTTGTCATAGACCTATATGTCAAGTATTGTTCAAACTCCAAAATATCTGCAAGATTTACACATAGAGATATTCTGGTAGATTCCTGGAAAAAACTCTCTGATATTTGTTCTCTATATAACTTGGATCCCTGTCTTGGATCTAGATAAGTAACTGCTACCAGTAAATTGGCAGTTCAGTATGAGTTTCTAGAAACCACTTAAGCTGATTGGTATGTTTACAAACTCTAGAGATTTCTATATGAGCAAAAAATTGCTTAAGCAACACAAACAGGCAAAATTTATCTTTAAAGTTGGTCTAATCATTGTCAGTGATTAAGAAATAGATGGACGAGCCTAAATGCAAGAAAACCAACAGCTGTAGAACATACGTGTTCTACTATGACTATATTCTCTAAGTTGTATTTGCACATAGATATCAAATGTTTTAAAACTAAAAACAATGGGGTGAGTAAAGTAGATATTTTATGTGCCATTTGGGTGGATATCTTTCCTAGGTTTGGTGAATTCCTTACTTTATGCATCCCACTTTCATAAGATAAAAGTCAGAAATTTCTTTTCCAGATTCCCTTGCATCTAAGGTACAGGTGCATGACCTTGATTTTGCCAGTCACATGTTAACATAGGAGGTCTCTAATTGGTAGAGAGTGATGTGAAGAAGGCCATACAATGGGAATTTCATTCTGATGACAAGCATAGTGGAGTGTGGCAAGGAGAAGCCCAATTTCAGAAGTGGCAATGGTGGATGACCCGCTTCTAACAAGATGTTGGAAAAGTGAGGTATAGTGCCTGTGCCCAGACTGCAGGTCATAGTGTTTCCCAGAGGAGTTGTCCTATTTATTCCTGGTCTTATAGCTTTTAAGCCTGATTCTTCAGAAGATTGTGAAGTGCCTGACTTCCTTTATTTAATTCATTCTCTACTTAAACCGTCAGAATGGATTCTATAGTTTGCAACTTACAATTCTGATGAGTACAGTACATAAAATAATGGTTTTACCATTACTATTGCCTTATATTTGCATAGAAATTTTTGAAATTCTGAAATGGTATCTTTAAAACCTTGTTTTAAAAATGATCTATTTAAGTTCTCTCTCTTTTTTAAACATTTTATTTATTTTAGAGAGAGACAGAGAGATTGACAGTGCACACACGAGTTGGGGGATGGACAGGGACGGGGAGAGAATTCCAAGAAGACACCCAACCCAATGAGCCACCCAGGTGCTCCTCTTTCAATTCTCATATCAACATTAATATTTGGGGTATGGAAGTATTCAAATTTTCATGCAACATATATGGAAGCTGTGAATTAGTGAGGCTAAGTGACTTGTCCTGTCACAGAGCTACTTGGTAGGGATAGGAGTAGAAACTAACATCATTTTTGTTTTGACTCTATTGACTTTACCATAATTTAGTTACACAAAGAAATGAGCTTTTCCCCTATGCTTGCTTAAGCTCCTTGATTTCGTACATGGTTAATAGAAAATATTCCACCAGAGAGACATTTTGAAAGTAGAATTATTGGATATGTAAACATTATGTGTTATAAGTGGCTTACATCCAGCATCCATTCGCCTTTCTCCAAAGCAAATTTCCTCTAGGGTTTTACCTTATTTCCGCCATATGTCTTGATCTGACTCCTTCTGGCTCCAGGGATGGGTGAAAGTTATACCTGCACATCACTTTACGTTAGTGATTAGTTGAGGGAGAAACAGACACATGATCCAATGAGATGCCTTCTGGATATTTCTACCTCCCCTCAGAGAGGCATGCTATTTTCTTCTGGTTTTAAACATGCAAAGTTGTATGCCCAGATTTCTGGAATCTGTGTTATCCTTATGTGGATAAAGCCAGCCCTTAGGAGAGAATTGCTGAGGGATGGCTTCTGATGCTATGGTGTGAGCGCTTGAATTCATCTGTGCAGGCTCCCTACCAGGAGACTGATATAGGACTCAATCTCAGACCCCAGGATCATACCCCGAGCCAAGGGAGGATGCTCAACCATTGAGCCACCCAGGAGTCCCTAATGCCTTTAGTCTCTAGTAATTATTCTAGAGGTCAAAACTGATAAAGCATGGCTCAAAGGTCCCTTATAAATCACATTTTTAGACTTTCTGGTGGCCAAAGGCCCCCAGCTACCAGATACTCCTACCAGGCAGGATAATGCAGGTGCCTAGGTATTGCCTCTCAGGAACCAAAGGCAAAGAACAGACTCTTTGAGTAAGGTTAATTCTTCACCATACAGCCCCAAAGTATGATTTCTTTAGTTCTGATTATCCTAAACATTCGTTAGCTGATTCTAAATCCTCATGAGTTTGAAAGACATTACACATTTTGGAAGGTAATTACTGTCCTAGCATACTAAGATGATTTTCCCCTTGGCTTTTCACTGGTTTTCAGTGTGAAGCTGTGGACGTATTAGGCAATTCTTACTGTTCACTAAGACAATTACAGGGGATCCCTGGGTGGCTCAGTGGTTTAGTGCCTGCCTTCGGCCCAGAGCGTGGTCCTGGAGTCCCAGGATTGAGTCCCATGTTGGGCTCCCTGCATGGAGCCTGCTTCTCCCTCTGCCTGTGTCTCTGCCTCTCTCTCTCTCATGAATAAATTTTTAAAAAAATCTTTAAATTAAAAAAAAAAAGACAATTACAATTATTGGCTTTGTCTTACAGCATTCTAGATTTGCATCAAATTTAGAGTTGGCTGGATTAATATTTAGAGGAGTACCATGAGATCCACAGGCAAAAGGGTCTCTATGGGTAAACAGTGCTCAGACTCTGCGATATGGCACATAATGTTGATCTTATATTATTAGCATGCTCTTTGAAAGAGGAACAGTAAGTTCTCATCCTGCTGCAGTGTGAGTGAATTCTTCGTAAAGCTTACTTAGCAGCCGCAGTTTGGACGTAAAGAATATTAATAACGCTTTGAGGTAATTTTGCAACATAATAGAAAATCAACATTTTGGGATGCTCTGGTTTTTGAAAAAGCTTAGAGATTTATTTCTAAAAAGCGTGATGACAACATGCAGCTGCCATTATGTGCTCAAAACAAAGGGAAATCACTTGATTGGTGAGGACTTTGGAAATAGCACCTAAGCACACGGTTGGACAAATTCTGCCCAGATGGCTGTATGACACAATTCATGGTGTGTTTCTTGTCAATAATATAGCAGGATGCCTCCAAGAGTGGGAAGCTCAGTTAGCAAACTCTTCGAGCTATGTCTTTGTGGTTAGGGAATATATTATGTACTCAGCCTCTTATACTCCAGAAACCAATTGCAGCATAGCTGATGATTTCACAGATTTACATATGCCTCTCTTTTTCCTTAGAGAAATCGTTTCCTAAGAGTAGATGGTGAGGTTTTAAGAAATACATTTATTCATTTATTTACTTATTTATTTATTCATTCATTCCTTGCTTCAGACCCTTTTGTTAAAGAAGAGCTTCATTATCATTGTGACATGTCATAGGCAGTGTCAGTATCAAATATTGCCAGCATGTCAACCTATCATATTCAAATTGAAGTAAACAGGGTGTTACAGCCATGTGTGCAAAGTAATGTGGAATTTAAATGGAATAATAACTATCTGATATTTTCTATGCATAGAGCAAATGCATAGAATTACAAAGGAAGCCCACTATATGGGAATACAGGCATCAAAACCCCAAATTTGTAATATAGGATATGCTTTCTATTAAAACGGTGAGTAACAAGACCTACATATGGTAGGTCTAATAGCCACCTTAATTTAAAAGTAACAAGGAGCATTAAACATTATTTGCGACAATTATGAAGTGACAAAGACTCAAATAATGTTATTGCTACTGTGGTAATAAATAAGGAAATGCTAAATTTTTACTTAGAAGTTTGTGAAAATATGAGGTGTCTGGGTGGCTTGGTTGGTTAAGCATGGGACTCTTAGTTTCAGCTTAGGATCTTAGAGTTGTGAGATCAAGCCCCACACTGGGCTCTGCACTCAATGCAGAGTCAGCTTCAGATTCTTACTCCCTCTCCCTCTGCCCCTCCCCACTTGCCTTCTTTTTTTCTCTCTCTCTAAAGTAAATAAAATCTAAAAAAAAAAAAAGAAGTTTGTGAAAATTAGGATGTAGTGTGTGTGTGTGTGTGTGTGTGTGTGTGTGTGTGTTTTGGGGGTGGATGATGTTGGCCCAAAACTGAATTCTAGGTAAATGCATTTCAGAAATTTTCAGAAACACAAACTACTCTCTTTTAATAGGTGGCTCTCTAAATGGATTTTAAGAGAATGTCTTACACTTTGTAGCTTTTCCCACTTGTCTCTGCTATTCTCATCAAAACTGTTGAGCAGTAGAGAAAAAGAAAGAAAAAATACCGAGGGCCCTTGAGGGAACTAAGGGAGATTATTTTGCACCTTACACACAGCCTGGGCGGTGGAGAGAGTCAAGGGACGAATAGGATGATTCCTTCAGAGAGGAAGAGAATAGGATGATGCCTTCAGAGAGGCAAGGCTTTCAGAAAATGATAGTAAAACAAATGGAACGCCTGCAATCTGCAACAGAGAAGGAAGGAGAATTGGGGAAATTGGTCCCAGAAGGTGAGCAGAGGGAAGGCCTACAGCACTTCCTGACAACAGCTGAAGATTCTGGGATGATTTCTGGAATGCCAGCAATCATCAAATATATGAATTTTATCTATTATAGAAACATTGTGTATGTTTGTGAATGTGTGTTGTGTCTGTCAGTGTCTCAATATGTGTTTGATCTTCTTAAAAACACTTATTGTGGGTATTGTTACTCCTTGTAGGTATAAGGAGACTGAGGCACAGAAATATTAAATGCTTGTAACATATTTTGTAAATAACCGAGCCAGGCTTGAAATCTAGAGCTTATTTCTGAATACCTTCCCATGTAGATAGTTGAAGGGATTGGGCTGCGTGGGCTTAGTTTTGGTATGTGGAGTGTTTCTGAGAAGCTTCCAGAATGTCCCATATTTTTCAGTCTGCTGGGTTTTCCATCCCCCCCCCTCAACTGGCATACAAGTATCTTATGCTACAACGTACTTAAAATCAGATACTTCAAGTATGAACTTTTTCTGAAGTCATTCGAATTTGTGGATTTCTCCCTGAGCTAGTATTTCACATGCTTCCAAAGTCTAAGTCTGTGCAGCGTGAAGTGAGAACACTGCTCCAGCTATCCATGGGTTCCTCCAAATTACCTGCTCAGCCCCACTTAGAGTTGGATGTGTGAGCTAGCAGTGCATGAAGAAGTTCATTAGAAAACGGAATTGGATTTGATTAATTTTTTTCTAAACACTGATTGACTAAGACAGTCCATTTTGCTAACATTTACCTTGCAGTGAAGTTTAATTATGGATGATTTTGCCATAAGGCAAACCAGACTGACATAAAACAGAGAGTGAAAATTTACAGCGCTGTATAAATATCTTATTTCTAATTTTCTGCTAATTGCTTTTCTATTTTATTTATGGTTGTAGGGAAACATTTTTATAAATACACACAATTGTATTCCTGAAATGAGAAATTCAGAAAATTAATAAAGAAATACAAGAAATGCAGAATCAGTATCCAATATGACAACTTTTATATGTATTCATTAATTTTACTCTATTGGCTTGGCATTAATGGTCAAGTCAGTCAAAAAATTGATAAACCAGTATCCCATCGGGTGTAGCTGTTTCAGAGTTTTGATTTTGCTCTTGCATGTCATTAGCTGTGTGGATGGTACAAAGCTTCTCCAACTGCAGGACACGAGCCTAATATATTTTGTCGTTAGAACTTGTTTTTTGTCCCCCCAAATGCTTCCATATTGGTTTGCTTCTTACAGTGATTAAGGTATTATAGATATGCTTATGCTTTGGAATGAATCAGGCTCATTAAAGATTTTTTGCTATTAGTTAGAGAATAGTTTTTTAGTGTGAAAAAGAGCTCAAAAATATTTTTTTTAAAAAGGTGATCGGATGGGGAAAGGAGATGCCGAGGAAGATATTTATAATCAGGGGCAAAAGTCCAAATTTTAATTGTGTATCCAAGTTCATACTTGGTAATTGCTGTTCATGTTGCTTTTTGACACACACGACTTTGGATAGGTGTGCCAGTCAGACAAGCATCAAATGGGAAGTGCAAGCACATTAATCTCAGGTCCAAAAACAATTCTGTTTTACTGACCTACCTTGGGTAATGCAGGTTGTAAAATAATGAGTAAGAATATATTAAATTGTAAATCTGCAGTTCTCAAGTTTAACTCAAATCTTGTCCTTACTTGATCACCAAGACCCCCAATAAAAATGATTTCCTGGTTTGTAGCAGCACAATAAGGCATTTGAGGAGAGTCAATAGGTTCAGTTCATCATTATAATTAGCATCTGGGCTTATAGCTGCAGCAATAAAAATTCTAGTTTAACAGAAGAAGGAACTAACTTGCTCAAAGGAGTAGGTGCATGCCTTTCACTTTTCTTTGGAAGATGAGTTTTTGTGCTAGCATCTTACTAGTACTTCAAGTGGAAACTGATGTTTTCAAACTTTCTTCAACTTTGTTTTATTGTACGCAAATATCAGTTTGCTCTAGAATCAATTTAAATAAATAATTGAGATCAAAATAAAGAGGAAAAAAATTGCCTGAGAACTTTCTCCTGCCTTTGTTTCATCTGAAATAACTGTTGTACACATTTGGGTCTATATCTTCCCAGACATAGACACAGGAGTATAGAATATTTCCAGATTTAAACATATATGCCTGATACAAAAAATTCAATATGTACATTTCAGAAACAAATTCAGGAAGTTTCATCTTTTAGATTTTGATTCAATTTTCTGGTTTCCTTCTCATTCTTTCCTAATCTCTCATCATTTAAGCCTCCATCCAACAAAGATACAACTAAGCTAATGCTTATTAACTAGCTAATGGCAAACGAAACATCTTTTTCTTTTGGAGAATCAGACATGCTTCAATTTCCTCTTAACTTTCCTGAGTTCAAATCAATATATTTAAATATAGACATTGGATATTTACAATAAGTCTAGAAATACATTAGAGGCTGGGAGCGATAACAAAGTATGATAATGGATCACTCTCTTTAATAGTGATGCTACTGTGCTAAGAAATACAAAACAAACAGGTTTGAGAAGACAGAAGGAGCAAACACTGGGAGTTAAAGGTGCCTCTGAGAAGATGTCACCGCTGGAAGGAGGCTGCCAGCCTGAGAAATAGAAACTGTAGGAAGGAGAGGGAAACCATTCTAGGCAGAGAAAGCAGCACGAGCTAACCCATGGCATCGATAATAAGTCTGGCATGATGTGCCTTCCTAAGCTGGAGGATGTCTAGAGGAAAAAGGCAGTTCTGAAGTTTTGATGAGAGAGGTTATAAACACAAAGTAAATCCTTCTTAGTTTACAACATTTTGACCCAAACCTATGTTTTGCCCATCTGCATGATATCTCGATTGATTGATTAAATATTTACTTAGTTGAGAGGGAGAGAGAAGGGAGAGGGGCAGAGGAAGGGGAGGAGAGAGTCTCAAGCAGATGCCACACTGAGCGTGGAGCCCGGTGTGGGGCTCAATCTCACAACCCTGAGAACATGACCTGAGCCAAAATCAGGAGTTGGATGCTTGCCTGACTCAGCCACCCCAGTGTCCCTGACTTGATTCATTCAAAGCCTTTGAGGGGCACCTGAGTGGCTCAATGGTTGAGCATCTGCCTTTGGCTCAGTGTGTGATTCCGGGTCCTGAGATCAAGTCCCACATCAGGCTCCCTGCTTCTCCCTCTGCCTGTGTCTCTGCCTCTCTCTCTGTGTCTCTCATGAATAAATAAATAAAATCTTAACAAAAATTTAAAAAAGAAAGCCTTAGAAAATATCTTTTTCTCTATCATCTCTTTAGCTCTCTGCAATTTCTCAAGTACCTGCTGATAGCCCACAGGTCTTGCAAATCAAATATGTCCCACCGTGCACTCATGTTCCCTCTTTTGAAGGCCCCACATTATAACCAGGGCGTCTATTAATAAGCACAACTTAAGTTTAACTTGTAATAAGGGAGAGTATGGACCTGTCAGAGTCTTAGCATTTCTCAGAAGTTTAGCAGTTTCTCAGATCTTTGCAGAATTATGACATCTAGGCTTATGTGGTTTGAGGCCGGCCTTTAAAGACGGGAACTGATTGGCATTGCATGAAGTCTTGATAAGCAAACATTTGTTGGAAAGTGGGCTGTTTGCTCAGGTGTACAAGCTCTTATCTTTAATAAATTTATCTGTAGGAACTTCCTAAAACAATTGGTGGAATTAATTTTTTGCTTTACAGTCTTATCTTTTTCTGGAAAAGTTTTCCTGGAACAAAGAACAATGTCATGTTGACATCGGTGGTCTTACAGACGTGTCTAAATCATGTGGACACAGATGGTCTCAGTTCTCACCTCCCTAAACCAGGTCCCACTAAGGTGTTTCCTGCTTGCTTCGCAGGTGACGCCCACCATTCCCCTTCTCTTGCAGGGAGAAGGATGTGCTATTATTTCCACCTCCCCGTCCTCTAGATGCGGGCTCTCACCCTCAACTCCCATACTTTGAAATTGCTTCCCAAATACTCTTCCGGTATCTCTTTCATCTACACTCTTTCTTTCACACAAAGGTTAGAGTTTCATTTCTGAAATAAGTAACTTCTTACATTTCTGAAATAGGGAACTTCTCTCCTATAGATTTTAAAATAGTTTCGCCATGTCCATGTATACACATCAGGTTGGTTTAATATACGGATACAATATACAATACGTATAGATGCGATTCCAGCAGACAATTTTCATTTGTCGATTATGCTTCAGTAAACCTGGGGGAAAAAATTTCTACTTAAGAATAAGACCTGAACTTAATCACACTGACTTCCAGACCCATCCTGAGCTGATTGCAACCTCTTAATTCACTTCATACTATTTTGTGTGTGTGTGTGTGTGTGTGTGTGTGTGTGTGTGTGTGAGATGATTTCCTTAACACAGCATAGAGCTTTCAGGGTTTGCTCCACTTTATATGTTCTTATCCCCTTTCTCTGCCCAGAAGCCAACATTTTGGTCCCCTTTTCCCCCCATATGATATTGTTCTCTCTTTGTTCACTTCCTCTTTCTCTCAGCCTTCCTTCTTGTCTCCTCATTCATCAGTTGTGTTGATTAGTGTCCTGGGATTATGTCCTTGGCTCACCACAGTTTGTACTTTCTGTCTTCTTATCAGATGATTTCAGCTGTTTTATTGCATCTGTATCATTGTATTTGATGGCTCTCCAATTCATGTCTCTCTTCCTTAACTCTGCTCTGAGTTTCTAGATGAGGATTCACGCGTGTTGCACATGTCCGCTGGGATTCCTGCAGGTATCTCAGAATCAGCATGCTCAAACCAAACCTTTTATCCTCCTTATCACAGCATCACTACCCAGGGAACAAATCTGGGTGGTGTTTCTCTCACCTATCATGTCCCATCACCCACATTGCCTAGCCAATTTTACTTAGAATTTCTTAGCCCTTTCCCATCAGCTGTATCCCTCCATGTTTACCCTACGTTAAGCCTTCCATTGCTTGCTTGAGATTATGTGACAACTTCTTACTTGCCCTCTCTGACATTATACCATTTCCAAATAAAACTGCATTGAGCCACCTGTTTCTAAGATGCAAAATTGCTATTTCTTAAAACCCTTTGATGGTTCCTAAGAGCCTACAGAACAGAGCCAAAGCTTCTGAACATGCAATATTTTTTTTTAAAAAAGATTTTATTTATTTATTCATGAGAGGCAGAGAGAGAGAGGCAGAGACACAGGCAGAGGGAAAAGCAGGCTCCCTACAGGGAGCCCAACATGGGACTTGATCCCGGGTCTCCAGGATCACGCCCTGGGCTGAAGGTGGCGCTAAACCACTGAGCCACTGGAGCTGCCCAATATAAAATATTCTATAAAACTTTAACCCCCAGGATCCCTGGGTGGCTCAGTGGCTTTAGTGCCTGCCTTCCACCTAGGGTGTGATCCTGGAGTCCTGGGATCAAGTCCCACATCAGGCTCCCTGCATGGAGTCTGTTTTGCTTCTCCCTCTGTGTCTCTCATGAATAAATTAAAAAAAAAAAAAAAACTTTAACCCTCTGAATCTGTCCTATCTTATCTGTCTCATGTTTGCTTTTCACCAATTATGACTTTTTAAATTTTTTGCCTTTGGGGTTGTATTTATGATGTCTCCTTTGCCTGGAATGTATGTATTCCTCACTTTCGAATGATTCTGTTATTCTTCAAGACTCCACGGAGTGTCTTTCTTAGAGAGACTTCTTTTGTGATAAGGTAGCCTAGTTTCTGTATTCTCATAGCACCAGTGTCATATTATTGAAAACACTGTAATGAAATTATTGTGTGTTACAGGCTGCCTCTGGGGGATTTTTTTTAGAACTTTGGCCATGTCCTGGTTTTGTCTCTTTCAGTTAATCTTCACGAACATACAACAAAATAGGTTCTTTAATTATTATTATCACTTTACATATGAGAATTTGAAGTTTACAGAAATTTAGTAATTTTCCCAAGTTATGTTGCTAGCAAGTGACGGAGCTTGGACTTGAACCCAGATTTCCTTGACTTTAAACTACTGTGCTATACTGAGATGATGTTATAGTGAGATCAGTGTTAGTGCACTGTAAATGCTCAATACATGTTATTTATTATCACTGACAAGGAACATTTTAATTATTTATTTTGTATTTATAGTACATAACCTATTATAGGGGCTCAGTAAATGTTTGTTTCCTTGAAATAATAGATGACTTTCGTCTTATCCTGAGTTGAATAAATAATTTCTTAGACTGTACTCCAAAAGCACTCTTTTTAATGTCTACTGCACTAATTTGAATTGCAGTAATGTGAATTGTTTAAATATTTGCTCCTCATTTGATCACAAACTTGATGTCAGAGTATGTCCTTCAGATTATTTGTCCATATACATTCTGTGTGCTTTTTTTTTTTTTTTTTTTTTTAGTGCAGGGCTTGTGCTCATGATGATGAAATCAGGACCTGAGCTAAGACACCCAGGCACCCTTCTATGTGCTCTTTGTACAAAAAAATCCCAGTAGAATTAGATATCAAAGTATAATTTACATACTTAAGTATGTAAGATCCTAAGTGTGTGGTAAGTGATGATAAACACAGACACTCACACCATTTAGTTACAGAACACTTTCATTAACTCACAGAGTTGCTTTATGCCCCTTTCTGGTCAATTTAATATACGCTGTTCACTGTTGAACACTATTTGATTTCTTTAATCATGAATTGATTCCTGTGAGTAGAAACTTCTTATCAGTAGAACTTCATGTAAATAGAATCAAACAGTATATATATTTTTTGATATTTTTTTGTGTTCTGCTTCTTTTGCTCACCTCAATGATTTTGAGGTTAATCCCTCTTTGTGTACGTTCTGAACCTTTTCATTGCCAAATACCATCCCATTTTATAAATATAACACAAATTGTTTATCCATTCTTCTCTTGATGGAATGTTTTGGTTATTTCCGGTGTTGGGCTATTAGAAGTTGGGCTGCTATGAACATTCCAATACAATATTTCTTATGCATATGTGTATTTATTTCTCGGGTAAATGTGTAGAATTGAACAGTTGTGTCACTGAGTAGGTATATGTTTGAATTTATGAGAAACTGCCAGCCCAGTTTCCAATTTGATTGTATATTTTATCCTTTCAATACCAACACTGAGAATTCCAGGACTCCTTATGTGTGCCAGCATTTTATCCTTTTTTTTTTTTTTTTTTTTTTTAAGAAGTAGAGAGAGAAACTTAAGCAGGCTTCATGCTCAGTGCTGAGCTGGACGCTGGGCTTGATCTCATGACATGACCCTGAGATAATGAATGACCTGAGTCAAAATCAAGAGTTTGCTGCTTAACCGACTGAATCATCCAAGTACTCTTTTACTCTTCCTCTTTTTAATTTTATTCACTCTGTTTCAGGTATCTCATTATAGCTTTAATTTGAATTTCCTGATAATTAATGATGGTAAACATACTTTCATTAGCTTATGGTACATGTGGTATATTTAGCTTCATTTAAGTGTCTGCCAAAGTATTTTGTTCACTGTTTATTGAGTTGTTTCTATTATTATTATTAATTTAGTGTAATTGTTTTTTATATATTTTGGGTATATCTTTGGTCAATATATATATTGCAAATGTTTTCTCCCAAGATGTGCCTTTCTTTGTCTTTTTAACTTGTCTTCAGAGGAATAGCTTTTGAAAAAAATTTTGATAAAGTCCAATCTATGTACTTTTTTCTATTATGATTATTGTTTTCTGAAAGCTTTGGAAGAAATCTTTGCTTACCTCAAGTTCACAATATTTTCCTACTTTTGCTTCTAAGTGCTTTATACTTTTAGCTTTTATGTTTAGATCTATGATCTATATTAAATTCCTATTTGTATATAGATTGAGATAAGTATCAAAGATTATTTTTTTCTATATGAATATCTAGTCTCAGTAGCATTGGATAAAAAGACTTCCCTTTACCCACTGAACTACTTTGGCCTCTGTATTGAAGAATTCAATTTATTATATAAGATTGGCTCTATTTTGGACACTCTATTGTCTTCCATCGACATATTTGTTTAATTTATGCTAATATTACACTGCTTTGATTTCTGTAGCTATACAGTAAATCTTGAAGCAAGTAATGATATTACCCCAATTGGTTCTTTTTCAAGTTTTTTTGACTTTTAGTTTCCTCGCATGTCTATAGAAATTTAGAATCAGCTTGGAGCTTTAGAGAGCATTCTGGAATTTTGATTAATATTGCATAAGGGACGGGATGCCTGGGTGGCTCAGTGGTTGAGCATTGGCCTTTGGCTCAGGTCGTTATCCCAGAGTCCTGGGATAGAGTCCCACATCAGGTTGTCCTTTTGGGAGCCTGCTTCTCCCTCTGCCTATGTCTCTACCTCTCTCTGTGTCTCTCATGAATAAATAAATAAAATCTTTAAAAAATTGCACTGAATCTAAGATGAATTTGGAGAAAACTGATCTATTTTTTTCTGTTTTTTTTTTAACTTTTATTTTTATTCCAGTTAGTTAACATATGATGTAATACTAATTTCAGGTGTACAATTTGGTGATTCACTTACATACAACATCTGGTGCTCATCACAACAAGTGCCCTCTTTAATCGCCATCACCTATTTCACCCATCACCCCCCCCACCTCCCCTTTGGTAATATTGGTTTGTTCTCTATAGTTAAGAGTATGTTTCTTGGTTTGCCTCCCTCTCTCTCTTTTTTTAAAATTTTATTTATTTATTTATTTATTTATTTATTTATTTATTTATTTTTTATGATAGTCACAGAGAGAGAGAGAGAGAGAGAGAGGCAGAGACATAGGCAGAGGGAGAAGCAGGCTCCATGCACCGGGAGCCCGACGTGGGATTCGATCCCGGGTCTCCAGGATCGCTCCCTGGGCCAAAGGCAGGCGCCAAACCGCTGTGCCACCCAGGGATTCCTGCCTCCCTCTCTTTTATTCCCCTTTGCTCCTCTGTTTTGTTTTTTAAATTCCACATGAGTGAAATCATATGGTATTTGTCTTTCTCTGACTGACTTACTTCATTAAGTATTATACTCTTTAGGTTCTTCCATGTCATTGCAAATGGCAAAATTGCATTCTTTTTATGGCTCAGTAATATTCCATTATATATACTTTTTCTTTATTCATCCATTTTTATCTATCCATTAATAGCCAAATTAGGGACTATTTCCATAATTTGACTATTGTAGATAATGCTGTTATAAACAGAGTGAATGTATCCCTCTGAATTAGTATTTTTGTATTCTTTGGGTAAATTCCTAGGAATGCAGTTGCTGAATTATAGGGTATTGCTGTTTTTAACTTTTTGAGGAAATTCCATACTGTCTTCCAGAGTGACCGCATCAGTTTGCATTCTCACTGACCATACAAGAGGGTTCCCCTTTCTCCACATTCTCACCAACACTTTTTTGTTGTTGTTTTATTGATTTTAGCGATTCTGACAGATGTAAGGTATTATCTCATTGTAGTTTTGATTTCCCTGATGATGAGTGATGTTGAGCATCCTTTCATGTGCTTTTTGGCCATCTGTGTGTCTTCTTTGGAAAACATCTATCTATTCATGTCTTCTGCCCAGTTTTTAATTGGATCATTTGGTTTTAGGGTATTGAGTTTTATAAGTTTTTAAATATATTTTGGGTACTACCCCTTTATCAGATATGTCATCCAGAACCTGTCTGGCTCAGTAGGTAGAGCATGTGATTCTTGATCTTGCAGTCATGAGTTCAAGCCCCATGTTGGGCACAGAGATTAATTAAAAGAAAAAAAAAAAGACACCATGGGATCTCCAGTTAAATGATGTAATTTAAAATTTCATTTTCTAGTTTCTTTTTACACACACACACACACACACACACATATGCATAGAAGTAATTTTCTGTGTTGACCATGTACCATATGGCTTTGGTAAATTCACTAATGAGTTCTAGTAAATTAATTTCTTACCAATTCCTTAGAGTTATCTGCACAACCTTGTCCTCTGCAAATATAGTTTTACTTTTTTCTTTCTAATCCATGTGACTATCCCTACTTTTCCTGCTTTTTTGCATTAGCTAACACCTCTGTTACAATAAAGGTGATGGGAGTAAACATTATTCCTAATCTTATGGGGAAAATATGTCTTTTACCATTAAGTATGATGTTTGCGGCAGGGTTTCATAGACTCCCTTTATTAAATTGACAAAGTTTCCTTTAACTCTTTGTTTATTGACAGTTTTTATATCATAAATGGGAGTTAAATTTATAAAATGCTTTTTTGTACTTGTCGAGATGATTATATGATTTTTGACCTTTATTCTGTTAATGTGGTGAATTGCATTGATTAATCTTTTAATATTACATCAACATTTTATTCCTGAGGTTCTTTCATCCCAGATATATTTGTTATATTTTGCTGGATTTAAATTATTTAATGCTGTTTTTCAGTGTCCTCATCTATTAATTGAATCATCTTTGTAATTTATAGTTTTGTTTTTGCTTACTGATTTTTTTCCTGATTATGGATTTATTCTGCTTTGTTGCATGTTACAGAATTTCTATTGGATCCAGATATTGTGAATGCTGGATTTTGTTTCCTTCCTTAAAGTGTATTGAATTTTATGTCACACCCTTAACATATTTGAGATAAGATTTATTCTATTGAGGCTTTTCCAAGCTTTGTTACTGCAAGTTTAAAGTAGCTTTTGCTGAACTAGCCCTACTCTTCCACAATTGTCTTTCTGGGGTCTCTTCTGAATGAATGTCCTGGGTGTTTAAGAAGGACTCTCCACACAGTTGGTCAGAACTCAGATGTCTCTCATCCTTATGCCATTCCTAGTGGTTTTTATGGTTACATAACTCTAGGTAGTTGTTTCCTCCCCAGCCTTTTTTTTTTTGCCTAGTGTCATGTAATCTCACTGCATAGGTTTGTGATTTAGTATTGAACCAAAGATCTGAGGGGACTCTTACATTGATTTCTGGAGACTTTTCTCTGAAACGGATCTCTCCTTGCCTCTCAAATTCTGGGTGCTTTCACCTCTCTCATCTCTGATCTCTGTCTGCTAAACTCAATGGGAACACTGCTCTACTTCATTTTGGCCTAGAACATTTTGGTTCTAAAAATGCATTCAATAAACAATCTTGGTCAAGTATGGGGTTTCTCTCATCTGTTTACCTTCTCTCATGGGCCAAAGTCCTGTGATTCCCATTGTTTAACACCTGAAAAAAATATATTTTCACACCCCCTTTATCAGTTTTCTAGCTGTTATAGCAGGAAAGATAATCCAGAATCTGTTAACTTCATTATGGCTGAGATAGGGGGTCTCATTAAAATTAGATTAAATCATAAAAAGTGGATGCCAGTGGTATGAATTTATGGACTAAATAGAAATTTGTGGTGTCAGGGAATCAAAGCATTATTTATTAAATCATGTTTTAAGTATATATTGATTACTTCTTCATTCTTATTATAGGGACTTATTCAATAGTTATTTTTTCTCTGCTGTCATTTAATAAACACTTCAACTTCGACAATGTCTTTCTTTTGCTCTATTAAGCAAGTTATTATTTAGCAACAAAGCTGCTGAAGAATACTGCTCATTGATGAGTGGGTGGCTTTCTGCAGTTTTTGTTTGTGCTAAAGCTACTCCTCATTAATCATGAAATAAAAAACATAGCTTGTGCATTAAAAATACTACCAGAGAGAGTAGATTTGGGGGGTATTGATGGACAGGATGCATCTTGCTAAACTCATCCAGCCCACTGAGCTGTGATGAGCATCTCCCTTCATCTGGATGAGTGAACACATGGTGTGTCTCATTTAAAAACCAAAACAGTTTTCAGAAATGTATGGTAGCATGAAGCCATAGTTTTAATAATGTCCTTTTGATGATAAGCATATCTATAAAAAATGGCTTGAGTTGACTAAGGGAGGACCTTTGGGGAAGATTTTAAAATGCTGATGTTGCAATGATATTGGCTCTGGTCAGTAGCAGACGACAGCCAGGAAATCAAATATGTGGCAGAGAAAATGAACAAACTGTGATACCTACTCTGGACCTTGACCATTATCAAATATTTTATGATTGAGGCCAAAAATCTTTTTGACTTCAGGGAGAAATACAGAACAATCAAAGTTTTGAAAATATAATATATTAGGGTAGGTTTCATGGCCTGAGGTTGCTCGGAAATTAGAAGCCTTAGAGTGGAAGGTGTTGGTCTTACTCTATCAGCTTTGGAGGTTAAATGGTAGACATTATGGAAAGCCAGTTATGTGCTTTCAAAGCCTTCTGCATACCAGAAAAGAGAAATGGGATATTAGAATCCCTATCACAGGTAAATCTTTGCTTTTCAGATGTGCCTGTGACCCCTTTCAGGTCTCCATTTTAACAGACTCTTGAGGAGATAGATTATTCTGAACCATTTGAACTAAAGTGAGAGTGGAATAATACTTGAAACCTTTTGCCATATTCAGTGGTTTGGTGATAAACTGGTTCTCTGAGGTGGGGTGAAGCTCTTATTTGTAGTGCTTATTGAGTTCAGTGGTGTAAATATTCCCACCATGGCCAAGTTGAAATGACCAGATTTTAACAACTGACTTGCAAGATAGCTGGATATTCACAATTGGCATAGGCCCATATGGGCAGCTCTAGCACACCAATGGCTATATGATATTCTACAGTGCAGAAGAGGAGTTGTGATGAACTTAATTTAGAATTCTGGCCCCATTTTTTTTTTTTTTTTTTTGTGAAGTATGACTGAGAGAATAACCTTTCTGGCTGTATCAATAATTTGTGATTTATTAATACCACAGAGTGTTGCTGTGAAAATTGAATGAGATAATGATTGAGTGCTTAACACAATTCTTGAAACATAGTAAGCCTTCAATAATTGGTAGCTATTATTGACTGGAGGTAATTTTGAGATAATCTAGTGCAGTGACATGACAATCACTGTTGTTTTAATCTGAGGATTGAGAAAACAGATTTAAAAACTACTATGAATTTTCTTGACTTTTTGAAAATATTTTTTTAAAGATTTTATTTATTCATGACAGACACAGAGACACAGGCAGAGAAAGAAGCAGGTTCCATGCAGAGAGCCTGACGTGGGACTCGATTCCAGAACTCCAGGATCACGCCCTGGGCTAAAAGCAGTGCTAAAACATTGAGCCACCCGGGCTTCCCTGAAAAATATTTTTGTTTTAATTATACCAGGTTCTGTCTACATTTGAAAACTGGTTTCTATTATCGCTTATTTATTCTAACTACAGATAGTTAGATTTTTAGATATGTTTTAATAAATTAATGACCTCACAAGGAACCACCATACTGATAATTGTGCAGTGGAAAGTTGGTAAGAAGGATCAGTTGTCAGAGAGGTGGGTAAACCCTCTGGGGTTTACTCTGGAGCCCCTTGTGCTTTCACAAATGTAGTTTTCCAGTCCAAACATCCAAGCACTTTTGTAGACTTGATAATAGAATTGCAAGTAAGGCCAAATTTTATGTAAATTTGGTGGGACTGATTTTACTTTTCTAAGATTATGTTTTCATGAAGAATAAGTGCTTTTATTTTTATTTTTTTCAGAATCCTATTCTTTTGAGGAGAATATATATTTTGACCTCTGAAGAAAATACTGATGAAAGTGGCTTATGTAGTAGTTTCTTAGGATGGAAATGTCTTTTTGTCAGAATCCTTGTGGAGTTTTGAAGTTCACTCAATTATTATCATTAAATATTTTGTTCATATCAGGTTCAACCAAAAGAATCTCTAAAATTTTAACTCTAAATAACTAATATTTTGTTCTTTTAATAATGCAAATACCATGAAGATTTTATTAAAAATATTTCAAGAGATATCATAAGAATATTTCTAATGCTCTTTTTTTTTGGTAGAAATAACAAGATCACCTTTTTTAATGTTATTGTGCCAAGCCTATCAAAATACATATACTACATTTTTATTCATACTTAACAAATGACTCTGATTGTATTTGAATTCAGATCTGTTGGTGGTAACAAGACAGCAGCTACAATAATTCAAAATAATACAGACAGCATCCATAGATTTCTTTAGCCTTCCACTTTTGTGTAATCTTAAAGCTTCCCTTCCCAATTACGCTGTTGGAAAATCACTGAAAAATGCAAATGGATAAGAGGTTGTCAAGCAGTTGTGTGAACTGGCAGGAATAATAATGTTGGCAGTTCTGTAATCACTGAGCATACAGAAGCTGACAGGACAAATACTTTCTTTCCACCAATTGACTAAATGCGTATTATTGCTGCATGCTTTAGAAAGCACAGGTGAAAACACACCGTTCTCTGAGTTGGCCTTTTAAGCATTTTCAGACTCATCATGGCTTACTGACTTAAGAAAAGAAAGAATACTCTTTGATATTGAATTAGTTATTCCATAATTAGCTGTGTGAAATGCAATATAAGGACAGAGTTCTTTTTCAGCTAAGGAACAAACAATGGCCAAAATATCTTACTGAAAATGGCCTTTTCAGAGTCAGTCTATCCTTATCTATTGATTGCACATCCTCCAAGGAACTGCCAGGACTGCTGCTCTCCCTGGAAATTCCTCCTTGCCGAGTGAGCCATGTGCAGGACCTGGAGGGCTCCATAATTGGCTCATTTATCAGATAGCCTGGGCCACTGGTGCAATGATTCTCAGGTATGATGGGAAAAAGGCAAGAAAGATCACTGAGGACCAAAAGAGATGATTCTGTTGTTTGATCACTTCTCAGGCTCTCATTTTATCTGCCTCTGATTACTTTTTAAAATATTTGTATTAGTTTCCTAGGGTTTCAATAACAAAGGACTATGAGC
The DNA here is from genome assembly GCF_048164855.1 of Canis lupus baileyi. Taxonomy (NCBI): domain Eukaryota; kingdom Metazoa; phylum Chordata; class Mammalia; order Carnivora; family Canidae; genus Canis; species Canis lupus. The sequence continues at coordinate 4,544,154 of NC_132859.1, forward strand.
TGTGTAGTTTAAAAGAACAGAAATGTCTTCTTTCACAGTTCTGGAGTCCAGAAGTCAAAGTGTTTCTCCCTCTGAAGCCTCTAGGGGAGAATCCTTCCTTGCCTCTTCCAGCTTTGGTTAGCTCCAGGTGTTTTTTGGCTTGTGGCAACATAACTCCCAATTTCGGCTAATGCCTTCACATGGCATCTTCTATCTATATCTGTGTCTTCACAAGGTGTTCTTCTGTATGTATATGTCCAATTTTCCCTCTTATAAAGATACCTATCATATTGGATTAGGGCTCATTCTAATGATCATTATCTTAAATTTTATTATATCTGCAAAGACCATAGTTCCAAGTAAAGTTACTGTCACAGGTACCAGGAGTTTAGAACTTTAACATATCTTTTTAGGGGTCATAATTCAATCCATTATAGGACTCAAGGAGACAAATTACTTCTTCTGACACTACCCAAGAAGGTTAAGTCAATTTTAGCAATAGGCTATGAGTGTCGCAAGTGTTTGTGACAAAAAATAAATTAACGGGGTGTGATTCAATTATTCATTCATGTAGCCTTATATTATTGTGGACCTACTATGTGCCAAATATGCACTGGACTTACCTAGGCAGTGATAAATGAGACAATACGGTACCTGCCTTCATAGAGCTTGCAGTTTTGTGGGAAATTATATAAATACTTGAATAATCATGGTAGAGTTAAATTTAATGAAGGAAGAGCTTGGGGTGTAATGAGAGTGTATGGTGAGAGGTTTGATATAGTGTGGGGAATCAGAGAAGGCCTACCTGAAAGGCAAGATAATTATGGCACTGAAGGTAATAATAATATAATGATGCTAGCATCTACTGAGGGCTCAGTATATCCCAGGCCCCATTGTAATTGTAATTGTAAACTCTATTTTCACAGCTACTCCACTTCACAGATAAGAAAGCTGAGGCAAAGAGAGGTTAGGTAAATAATTAAAGGCTGTACGAGATGTAGGATTTTTGCTGAGGGCTGATTAGGAATGAATGAGGTAAAGAGGTAGAAACAGAGCTTTGCATGGAAATAGGAAGGATGCCTGAAGGCTCTGAGGCAGGATGATCTCCTCTATGGCTACAATGAGTTCAGCAAGGAGGGGAGAAAAGCAGTTGAGTATTATAGAACGGATGAAGATCTTTGTCTTCATTTTAAAAGCATTGTGAAGCTATTGATAGGTTTATATAGGACAATGTCTTAAAAAAAACAACAACAGTATTTTAAAAGGGAAAAAAGAGTTGAGTTGTAATGTGAAGGATTGGATGGAGACCAGAGTCTCTAGGAAGACTCTTATTGTTAAAATGTTTGTAGCCCAACGCAACCTACAGATTTAATGCAATCCCTTTCAAAATATGAATAGAATTTTTCACAGAACCAGAACAAATAATACTAAAATTTGTGTGAATAACCAAAGACCCAAAGAGCCAAAGCTGTCTTGAAAAAGATGAACAAAGCTGTAGTAATCAAAACTGTATGGTATTGGGACAAAAATAGACACACAGATCAATGGAACAAAATACAGAGCCCAGAAATAACCCCACAAATATGGTCAGTTAATCTTTGACAAAGCAGAAAGAATATCCAATGGGAAAATGATAGTCTCTTTAACAAATGGTGTTGGGAAAACTGGGCAACCAGATGCAAAAGAATGAAACTTGACCCTGTTCTTACACCAGACACAGAAATAAATTAAAAATGCATTAAGGACCTAAATGTGAGAGCTAAAACCCAAAAAGTCCTAGAAGAGAACATAGGCAGTAGTTTCTCAGACATTAGCTGTAGCCACATTTATCTAGATATGTCTCCTAAGGCAAGGCAAACAGAAGAAAAAAATAAACTATTTGGACTACATCAAAATAAAAATCTTCTGCAAAGCAAAGGAAACCACCAAAAAAAAAAAAAAAAAAAAAAAAAAAAACCTAAAAGGCAACCTACTGAATGGGAGAAGATATTTGTAAATGACATATCCCATAAAGAGTTAGTATCCAAAATAAATAAGGAACTTATAAAACCTAATATAAATAATATAAATTTTTTAAAAGATTTATTTATTCATTTTAAAGAGAGAAAGCACAAGCAGGAGTGGAAGGAGGAAGGGAAGAGGAAGAGAGAAAGAATCCCAAGCAGACTCCCCACTGAATGTGGAGCCCGATGCGGGGCTTGATCCCATGACCCTAAGATCATGACCTGAGCTGAAACCAAGAGTGGGATATTGAACTGGCTCTGCCACCCAGGCACCCCAGATAAAGAGCAGGTTTTATAGGAAAGATTGTGGCTTTGGTTTGGACACATTGAATTTAAGAGTCTATGTGTAGCCAAAAGGCTACACCAAATTAGCAATGGGAAATATAGTTCTGCAGTTGAGAAAGAATGTCAGGATGGATCTATAATTTCTGAGGCCATTATAAGAGTGATAACATTTGAAACTATGGGAGTGATTTTCACCAGATGGAGAGAGAAGACTTTGAGGAAGATAAAGGTTTTGTATTGGGTTCCCAAAATCTTTAGTATTTGAAGAATAAGTAGGGAAAGGGAAGCAAGTTTTGAAGAGAGGCTGAGAGGTAGGAGAAGGTAAATCAGAATAGGTGACATGATGTGACCGAAGCCCAGGGAAGAGAGAATTTCAAGGTGTAAATATATTTACAGAATATAATCCACAAACAAACAATATTCCCAAATAAGGTGGCAAATGAAAAGTGTTGAGTAGACTTAGTCGCATCAAAGTCATTGATGGCCTTATCAAAAATAATTTTTGTGGTGTGGAGAGGGCAATGAGTATATTGGAATGCACAGACTGGTGAAATAAAGAAGCTGAGAAGAAAGGATTTTGTACCATCTTAAAGAAGTTTGGTTGGGGGAGAAGATAGGCCAGTGGCTACAGGCGATGTAGACCTTGGGGTGTGTATGTTTTAAGTAGGGGATTCCAGCTTAGATCAAGCATAAATGCTCATAATAAAGGATTAGGTGGAGAGAGAGAGAGAGAGGAGTTATTTAGGGCACATGATAAAGAGGGGAAATTGATAGCCTAAGATTCCAGGAAGTTTGAAAGTGGTGAGATTTGTAACAGGCAGAGAGGAAAGGAGGGTCCAGAAGCTGATTTAGCTGCAGGAAGCTGAGGGAGTTTATATTTCATGGTTTCCAATTGTTTTGAGAGATAGGAGGTGAAGTGATTTCCCGCATGAGAGGAAGAGGGGCTTGGCAGTTTGAGGAGATGGAAATAGTCATTGCAGAGAGTGGGAAGACTGCTGTAGAAATCAAAGTGAGAAAGTCTACTGATTCAGAGATCTTCCTCATTTTGTTTTTTGGATGTGTTCCAAATGTCTGGGACAGAACCTAATACATAGTAAACAGTGTATTTGTTGAAAAAATGTTTTATGAATTTGAGGCTGTGAGTTGACTGTTGCCTAAAGGCTGAAGCACCAAGCCAGCATTCCCTCTTTGTCTATATTTGACTTTGAGGTCCCTTACACAAGTTTACACAAGTTGAAGATCGTTCTCGGCCTACTCGGAAGGAACTACTGGCTCTGAAATGATGTGAAGAAATGTGGCTTCTTCTGTTCTATAATTTATAGACACGAGAAAGCATTTATACATCTGCACCCTAGTTCCTTTAGAAAGTCAGTGCTTTTCTGCAAACGCTTCCTTCTTTCAGACACTTAGTTTTTCCTTTGAGAACCATTTGTCATGGACACTTCCACACTATGGAAGCTTTTGTCAAAGGATTATTATTTCTTTTGAAAAATGTGTCCACGGTAGAAAAAGATTTGTCCTGAAATGGGTAGCGATATTTCATGTTTGGAATTATCACTGCCAACAGAAGTATAGGGGTCAAGCACAGGCTGCCCCAGATGGGCCACTTTGGCATGGATGTTATTTTGATTTAAAAGTCATCACAACCTAGCAGATGCAGGGAAAGCTCTTTTCTCAACTGCCTAAATTTACACTGGAGAGAAGAGCTTTTACCAGGAAGAGAGCTTTTAACAAACTCATCTTTACCTAAGAAACTTGCCTACAGAATAGGGCAACCTGTGTTTTTCAGAACATCTCCTGTCACCTTCCTGCTAATGGCCTTCCATTGTATCCTCTGTCCTGACTCCTCTCCTTAGCTCCTAGAAGCTTTACGTTGCCTCATTGTCTTTGGAACTTTCTGTCAGTGTGGATTCCCCTTACGTATGCTATTAAATTTGATTTTTCTCTTGCTAATCTGTCTCATATCAACTTGATTCTAAATCCATATAGAAGGATCAAAGGGCAGAGGAAGATCCTCCTCCCCCACAGAAGGGATAATGGCATGTCCCTTACCTGCTTTCCCTGTGTCAGCTCAGTGTCTATGATGTGCCAATTGGCTTGAGTCGGTTTTGACAACTTTTACCACTTCTCATGGAAACTTCATAAGTAATTTGATAATATTCATTTTTATCAAGGCAGTTGACTAAGTTAAGTGGTTTCACTTCCAGTTCTGTAATAAATCTCTTGTATCACCACACAGCCTGGTGATATTATTTAGGCTTCTCTCTAAATGCTTATATTTTGTTTGGAGTTGGGGTTAGCACAATCTTTTGGTCATTTTCATTCTTGATAACTATTTGATATCTTTGGGTTCAAAGAAAATCTACTCAAATTACTCCAGGAGCATCTATGTGAATACATCTGATGTCTTGATTAATTCCTGCATTCTTCCATTCCTTTGTCCAGCCTCATTGTCTTCCTTCTTTCTAATAGTCATTGAGAGCCCTCCTTTGACAGTATGTTTGTAAACAAAGGCATTTTATTTTCTAGATTGCCTTATTAGAAAAGGCATTTTTAAATATTTCATATTTTAAAAGGTGATGCTGGTTCGTTCCACCACAGAACCAGAAAAATTTCAAAAGTGTGTGACATACCATCAAAAATAAAATACTCTGAGTATGGCTGTCAAACAGATTCAATTATGAGAATCATGTCAGTAGGCTCATAATAGCTTTTATTTGGTAGTTTAGAAAAATGCTGTTCATCATCTAGAATTACCAGCTTTTAGAAATTTCAATGCAGTTTGTTTTCCAAGAGGAGTGACTTGTACATGAAATGCATTCCAGAATAGAGCCTAATACCCCTTGAATGGCTTGCATATAAGTGACTCATTATGGGCTAAGTGACAATTACTTCATTTTCATCATTGATCAATTCATTTCATCTTTGGTTAGGCAAATGAACCACCTGAGGTGCACCTGTTTGAATGCATGTCTTAGGTCTGCATGTAAAGTAACTACAGGAAAAACACAAACCCGTTTCTACATCCTACAGGGACATGAGCAGAGTGCACTGTACATGGTAAATGCTTGATAAACAGTTACTGAATATGTGGAAATTTGCTCAAATTCTCATCATTACTCATTTTAGGGGAAGTGCATGTCTCTTTTTTTTTTCTCAGATTTACTTTCATGCTATCAAACTGTCTGTGGGCATTGCAACAACTATTGTTAAAACATTCTTCCACTGAGTGTCTATTGTATATTTAGAGTGTATGTAGCATCAGATCAGGTCTTTCCACTAACTGCAAGAGATGTGGATCTTTAACTACAGAGAAAACAATTTTAAAATTCCAATGGCCTTAGTGCTTAAGACTGTATTTGGCATCAAACAATACTGTATTTACCAATAGATACAACAGTGCAGAGGTTTTGGATTGCTTAAAAACATTACCTTTTAAAATATTTTATTTATTTATTTGTGAGAGAGATTGAGAAACAGCACAGGAGCAGGAGGAGGGGCAGAGGAACAAGCAGATTTCCCGCTGAGCACGGAGCCCCGCAGGAGGCTGGATCCCAGGACCTGAGATATTGACCTAAGCCGAAGTCAGACACTTAACTTACTGAGCCACCCAGGTGCTCCTAAAGACATTACCTCTTAAAAGAGAACATCAAAAATAGTTATTGCAGCCACTCCATACAGGATGGGCCCCATCTAAAATTTGGTTCATTATCAAGATTGATGATGACACACATACACACACACACACACACACACACACACTCACACACAGTGAAAATGTATGAAAAGATTTTTTAGTAATGTCCCATGCAGGTCCAAAATGACAAGAGAGAACAGAGAAAGGAGACTGGGCTGGGGTCTTCCTGGCAGTTAGGAGGTGGGGCTCGGCTGTGGCTTCCTGCATGGTTTGAACCTCCCTGCTGATGCCAAGGCAGGCAGCTGTGGGGCTTGCTTATCAGCTTCCCCAGATGGGGGTCAAGAGGGAAAAAAAAGAGGTGACACTAAAAAAAGATGTTTGCTGTCAGGCAACCAAAATAGAATCAGATTCTTTATTGCAGAAGCTGCATGGGGAAGATCAGAATTTTGTGGGGGCAGTGTATGTAAACTCATCTTTGTAATTTTTTTTTTTTTAATGATCTATTTCATGGCAGGTGAGGAATCTTTTTTTTTTTTTTTTTTTTTTTTTTTTTTAAGGCATCAAAGGTTGTGGTTGGTACTGGGCTATAACTTAACTTCTTTAAGCTTTCTTTCCACTATTCTCCTTCTTAACCAACCTTTTGCCACATGGAATTATGTGTCCACTCTCCAACCCTACATTTTTGCTCATGCTCTTCTCTTGTCCTGCAGTCCTCTTCCTACTTCATTTGGAGGTGTGAGTCTTACCTGTTCTTCAAGTCCAGTTTAAAGGCTTGATTGAATCCTCCCCCCCCCCCACCCCGGTTCTGCCTCTGGGAAATAATTGCTGCTGCATCTAGTCTTGAAGAATATTTTGTTTCTTCTTATAGCACTTTTCATTGTCTAATTAGTCTCTGAAAGCACCTGGAGACCAGAATCTAAGAGACTGACTTATTTTTATATCTTCCACACTGTCTTTCTTGTAGAATGTCAGCGCCAAGAGGGTGGGAACTTTGTTTTGCATGCTGGTATTCCTTTACCCTTGGAACAGTGCCTGGCACAGGATATATACACACTATACAGTATTTAGTAAATGAAGATGACAAATATTTGTTGAATAAATGAAAGCTAAATTCATAAAAGCTATCTGATTCAAACTTGTATTAGATCCTTAAATTGTCCCTTTATGCGTTGCTTAAAAAAAGAGAAGTGTGTATTTTGTTGAGAGTGTAGGTTCAACTGGTTGACTTGGTAGTTGAATTCATTTAGAGGAAAAGTCAATATTGGACCAGGCATTTACAACTGGGCATCTCTGATGTGGTTCTGTAACATTTTCAGAAACTGAGACAGACTTTGATTGAAACAGGGAGTATTAATAAGCTGTAGATCATTGTGAAGGTACTTGGCAAGCATAGACATTTTGCTTTTGCCCTGTCCCTGGTTTTCAGAGATCTATGCTAAATCTGTCTTTTTTATCACAGCTGTAGGCAAAATTAGCAGATGCTGAGAGGCTGGCTCCAGCCGATGCACACTTCCCTTGGCTGTACTTGTGGCTTCAGCATTTACAGGAGACCAACTTAGGATAGTCTAGAAGATAAGAAGTCTTATGATTCTCGTGAACATATAACAACATCAGGCAGGTCAATGTGAGTGAGGGAAGTCTAAAAAGGAAAGGGAAATCAGGAGTGTATATACCTCCCAAACAGTTTTTGCCTCTGTGCTTAAGGCCTTACTTTTCCCCAGGGGAGGACAAACCAAACACTGTCTGCAGAAGGTGATAGCATCCGAACTCAGATGTGGACTCCCAAATTAAGGGTGTCAAAATCCAACATGAAAAATTCCTAGCTAAGTCAGATTTCAACTGACAGTTGGTTTTTTAAAAAAGCCCTTTTCCCTTTCTGCTTCTTTGTGTCTTCACATTCAAGAACTTCCTGCCCTTTATTCTTAAATTACAGATGTCATAGTGGAAAGGGCAAAGAGGAAAAGAGAATACTTGATTATAGAGGGGATGATTGATAGAAACAGGATCGGTAAGCTGGTTACTAAGGAGTCTGGGATATTTTCCCAGACTCTGCACCCGTCTGTGATTTATTCCGATGGAAGTGACATTGTATGGAATTCAGAACCCAGGCCTCACACAATCTTGCAGCTTCTGCCTTTGTCCTCATGGATGCTTCCCTGGAATTTGTATGTCAGAAGCGGATCTAGTTTACCAGAAGGTGAAAGGCTATGAGGCAAAGAACCAGCCAAGGCTCAGCATCAAGCACCAGACGTGGGAGAGAAGCCATCCTCGACTTTTTATTTTCTGCTGAGCCACCAGCTGAATGTGTGAGTGAGCCCATGTGAAACCAGCAAAGGAGCTACCCAGCCAGCTCACAGATTCATGAAAAATAATAAATTATGCTATTTTCAGCCACTGAGTTTTGGGGTGACGTGTTACATGGCTAAAGATAACTGATGCCACAGCCTGGTTTTGAATTTCACTTTTATTTAGTCTGACAAGTCTTAATTATTGCTTTCCAACCTCTTAGCTTTTTCAAAATAATGACATTTCATCATCTTTATCTGTTATGTATCACTGAAGTATTCCATTGTTCACTCATTCACTCAGTATTGTGTCACTTGAGTATCATATATATGTTAGGAACTAGTGAAATGAGACTTCAGAGGTAGGCTGATACAGGACCTGTGCTTTTCAAGTCAATATGGGCTGACAATTAAAAGTGAAATAGAATGGAATTGGTGTCACACATAGTAATGGTAAGCATGGTTTCAGGTATCTAAATATATGTGTATGAGTCATAATATAAGTGTTTCTGTTTCTGTAGGTCTTTATTTTTAAGTTTGAAAACCACTGAACCATATCATGGAGAGCATCATATGTTATCCTAAGAAATTGTTGTTGTTGTTGTTTTTCCTATGCTTTGAAGTGTCATTGCAGAATTTTAGGCATGGTTGGATTTTGTCTTTAGGCCTGCTGTGCTAATGGCTGTGTGATGGGTTTATTTGAAGGGGGAATGACATAGGTAGGGAGAGGAATTAGAAGTGTAGACTGAAGTAGAGATAAGCAGAGAGGCTCTTTTAAAAAATTTTTAAAAATAGACACATAATTTTATTTATTTTTTATTTAAATTCAATTTGCTAGCATATAGTGCATCATTAGTTTCAGATGTAGTTTCCAATAATTCATCAAGGCTTTATGAGTTAGGAGAGAAAGGAGTAGACTTAAATATTTGGGAATTTGAATCAGAAAAACTCTGGTGGAGGTGAAGGGAAGGAAAGAATCAAGGGAATGATTGATATTAGCATGTTCTGACAGATTTTATGCAGGAAGTAATGTTAAGAAAGGCATCAAGGATGACTCACAGATTTCTGTCTTGTATGCTTGGGGCATAGCACAGGTAGAGAAACAGGGATTCCTGGGTGGCTTAGTCCATTAAGTGTCTGACTCTTGGTTTTGGCTTAGGTCATAATCTCATGGGTTGTAAGATAGAGCTCTGTGTGGAGCTTTTCACTCAGTGGGGAGTCTGCTTGATAATATCTCCCTCTGCCCCTCTTCCCATGCATGTGTGCTCATGTTGTCTGTCTCTCTCAAATAAATGAATGAATGAATGAATGAATGAATGAATGAATCTTAAAAAAAAAGAGGTAGAAACAGATGGGGCATTATTATATGTTGATTGAAACCAAGATGGTAGGGACACCTGGGTGGCTCAGTGGTTGAGCATCTGCCTTAGGCTCAGGGCATGATCCTGGGGTCCGGGGATCAATTTCTGCAGTGGGCTCCCCACGGGGACCCTGTTCCTCTCTCTACCTGTGTCTCTGCCTCTCACTGTGTGTCTCTCATAAATAAATAAATAAAATCTTAAAAAAAGAATAATAGTAATAAAAAAAGAAACCAAGATGGTAGGTATGTAAAGAGAACATAGAGAGAAATGCGCCCAAAGAAAGAACTCTTAAATGTTGGGGAAACCCTTAAGTGGTCAAAGTAATAGGATGACAGAATGATGGTAGAGGAGGAAGGCTAGAAACTACAGTGTGCCCAGTGAGCAAGGGAAAGGATATTTTCAAGGAGACTGAGTTTAATAGTCCAATGAAACAGAGAGATGTAGGAAAAAAAAAAAAGATGAAAAGTAGGCTTCAGATTTGACAATTAGGAGATCACTTATAAGCCAGTCAATGGGGTGGTGGGGCCAGTAGCCAAATGGCAGGGGGTTGAGCATTAGTAGAAAGAGGAAGGCTACTATATTAGGATATTTGAATGAGATTAAAAGGTGAGCTACTCTATGGCTGTGGGGTTCAAGGAGGTTTCTGGATTTTTGATTTGCTTGTGTGTGTGTCTGTGTGTGTGTGTGTGTGTGTGTGTGTGTAATAAGAGGGAGAGAGTGGGGAGAAGGAGCAGAGGGGGAGAAAGAATCTTCAGCAGGCTCTATCCCCAGCACTGAGCCTGGCATGGGGCTTGATCTCACAGCCCTGAGGTCATGACCTGAGATGAAATCAAGGGTCAGATGCTTAATTGACTGAGCTAATAGGTGCTTCTGATTTGCTTGTTTAAAGCCCTGGAAGAAGGAGGTAGTAGAGGAGGAGGAGAACATGAAAATAGAGGGCAAGAGGGGATGAAGTGGAGTGATAGCTGTTACACCCTCCAAAGGCAATGGCCAAATCCTACCGCTTGTTACTTCCCCAACTTCCCTTGCACGAGTTCCTTCTATCCACTGCTTCTACTCAATCATTGTTCAGGCCTCCATGGTCTCTTGCCTAGATTAATGCCTCCTCACTGTTGACTGCACAGACCCCTAAGAATTAAAGAATTATAAGAGTTGTAGCAAATAGGGGAAAAAATAGTGTATGAATTGCCCTTATAGAACTCTGCCCACTGTCATACAGGCTGAGGGCATCATGATGGCAAAGACCATTTAATTTTCCCTGGGAGGCATGGGAAACTTTACAGTGAATGTGGCATTAGAACGGATTCTTGAAGGATGAGTGCCATGGCTATTGCTGTTGTTGCTTTCCAGGATCAGGACATTTTAAGTAGAGGGGTGGCATGTGCAAAAGGAATAGCAGAACCCATGGCTAAAAGGCGGGTGCGTGCTTTCTTGTACTTGGGCTGCCACAAGGAACATCACAGACAAAAATGACTGAGACATCAGGAATCTATTCCTCTCAGGTTCAGAGGCTGGATGTCCAAGACCAGGTTGCCAGCATTGTCAGGTTCTGGTACACTGTCTCCTCCTGGCTTCCAGATGGCTGCCCTCACACATAGGCTCATTTGGTGGTGAGAGAGAGAGAGCCTTCTTTTCCTGTTAGGGCACTGACTCCAGCATGGAGGTACCTCCTTCATGACATTATCCAAATCCAATTATCTCCCAAGAGTTCCATCTCTAAAAGCTATCACATTGAGGGATAGGGCTTCAACACATGAATCCTGGAGAGATACGATGTAGTCCACAGCACTCTGCTTCTGGGCTTCCAAAATCCATGTACTTCCATGTCATTCTTTCATGCAAAATCCATTCATTCCATCCCCAAATCCCCAGAAGTACTAACTTATTCCAGCATCAACTGTAAAGCCTGAGGTTCAAATTCTCATTTAAATACCATCTAAAGCAGGCATGAGCGGAGACCCAAGTCATGGCATGATTCACCCTGAGGCTAAATTTCCCTCCAGCTGTGAACTCATGTAAAAAGTGTTCGGAGACCTGTTTTCCAATGCAGATGTGTTTGTGTGTGCTACCACCAAGCAACTTCGTAGACATCAGCTGGATGTCCTATAGTTCAACTCAGTTCTGACACTACCTACACAGAGAGAGGTAGCATCAGATCCCACAGGTTAAGGGCTCAGTCCTGCAAGACAGCCACCCCCACCCTTGCCCTTCCGATACCCCTTGTAAGCCCAGATTGTTTTCTGTACTAATGGCCAACTAGCTGTAAATCAGAGGTTCCCATGATTCCCTCCATTGGTTTGATTAATTTGCTAGAACAGCTTATAGAATTCAGAAAAACTTTTTGCTTACTAGATTACCTGTTTATTATAAGAGAATGTGACTTCAGAACAGCCAGAGGGAAGAGATGCAGAGGGTAAAATATAGGGAGAGAGTATGGAACTTCTGTGATTTCTCAGGGCATGCTATCTTCCCAAATCTCCACACGTTCACCAACCTGGAAGCTCTCCAAATCCTGTCCTTTTGGGTTTTATGGCTTCATTACATAGGCATAATTGATTAAATCATTGGCCTTTGGTGACTGATTCAACCTCCAGCCTGTCTCCCTTTCCTGGAAATCAGGGGGTGGGATTGAGAGTTCTAACCCTCTATTCTTGGTTGGTTCCCCTGGCAACCAGCTCCTCTGCCTAGGCAAGGTCCAAAGGCTCCGTCATTAACATAATAAGAGACACCTTTATCGCTGTCATCACAGATATCTCTAAGGCTTTTAGGAGCTGGGTGCCAGAAACTGGGATGAGAGCCACATGTGCCTTTCTTATTATAAATCACAATATCATACTGTGAAACCAGATAAGTTTTGTGCTTCCAAAATACAGTGGTGGGACAGGTGTAGGATAAACATTTCCATTACAAAAGGGAGAAATCAGAGGGAAGAAGGGGATGACGGGTCCCAAAGGAGTCCAGTACCCAGCGAGGTAAATCCATCAGATCTCAAGCCTCAAGATTAATTCCGTTTGGTTCGATGCCTCACCTTCTGGATCCACTGCGGTAGCATATCTGCCCCGTGGCTCTGCTTGGGGGCGGTTGCCACTCTTAAAGCTCCAGGTAGTCTGGCCCCCATGGCTCTGGATGATCCCACTCCTGTAGCTTTGGTTAGAAGTTGTCTCTGTCTCTCTTACTTTTAGTCTAATCTGACAATATCTCTGCACATACAATCCTATCATCTCTTTATTGGGTGATAATCCAGCCTTTGGTGTTCTCTTCTGAACATACTTTCTCATTATTTGCAATAGGGGCAGGATGAGAGCTTTTCCAAATCCTCAAGTTTTAGCTCCTATTTGTTGAATAATTCCTTCTTTATTTCATCTCTTTCTTCCTGCATTTTCGTACAAGCAATCAGAAGGGACCAACCTTAAACACTTGTTTAGGACTCTCCTCAGCTAAATACCGCTTTCATCACTTGCAAATTCTACCTTCCAAACAGCACTAGACCCCGAACAAAATTCAGCAAGGTCTTTGCCATTTTATGACTAGGATTGCTCTTCCTCTAGTTTCCCATAACATATTCCTCATTTTTGTCTGGCATCTCAGCAGATACGGCCCCTAATGTACGTACTTCTATAATATTTTGTTAACTATAATATGTGTCATATATTATATAAGAAAGAGAGTGTTACAGATTGAGGTTTATTATAAGGAATTGGCTCACGGTGCAATGGAAGCTAAGAAGTCCCAGGATCTGCAATCAGGAAGCTAGAAACCCAGGAGAGCCAATGGTGCAGTTTTAGTCTGGGTCCAAAGGCCTGAGAACCAGGAGAGCTGATGATGTAATTTCAAGTCTGAGTCCAAATCTGAGTACAAGAGAAGACCAATGTTCTGACTTGGGGAGATTCAGGCAGAGAGAGCAAATTCTCTCTTATTCTGCTTTATTGTTCCTTTCAGTCCTTCCGTGGATGGGATGCAGCCCACCCACATTGAGAAGATCAATCTGCTTTAGTTCGTCTATTGATTCAAATGTGAATCTAATCCAGAAAACTCTCAGAAACACACCCAAAATAATGTTGGACCAAATGTCTGGGCACTCCATAGCCCAATCAAGCTGACACATAAAATTAGCCATCACAGTATATACGGAGGTTTGTGGGGATTGAAGTCAGATGGGCAGGCCTGGAGCCATTTACTAAGAGCACACATGGTAAGCCTCCTCAGAATTGTTGTTCTCTTTTAGCTAATAAGGGAACATTTAAAGGTCTTTAGCAGCAAAGACACAAGATCACAACTGTGCTTTAGTTTGTTTTGTTTTGTTTTAATGAACATTAATGGTGGTGGTTGAAATTTCTTCAGAAATTTACCCTAAAGACCCAGAAGTCTGGTTAAGACAGAACAATAATGGGAGGTTCTCAAATCTACAGTCGCATCCCAATTTCAGCACTTATTTTTTGGTGTGAATTCGACAAGTTACCTAACCTCTTTCTAGGTCTCTGTTTTTGCATCAACAATATAGGAATTTCAGAGTCATTGTGTGGATTAAACGCTACGATGCCTAAAGTACCTAGAGAAAAAGTATTCTTTCCGCAAATGTTGTGGCCTACCCTCTGGTTGGACACAGTCAGCCTAAGATAGGCAGCCTAGATCAGGATATTTTTAGGTTTCCTCGATATAGAAACCACAGTATTAAAGAATCCTATTTCTGTATTTGAAATTTCTTACTACTATTCATAAAAAGAGTGTTGATTGATAGAAGCAAGTGGATTGATTTTATTATGAAAAATTTCAAACATGCACAAGAGAGAATAGTTAATGAACTTCTGTATACACATCATCCATTATTATCAAGATTTTGCACTTGTGCGTTATTGATGCCTTTCTATAAAGTAGTTTAAAGACCTAGAGATTATGCACATCCTAGTGTGCATCCTGAAAAATATTAGGTAAATTGCTATATAACTAAAATGCATCATCCCACCTTATCACAGGTAGTAAATGTCCATGTGTTTCCAACCATAGTGATAGTTCTGTGTGCTTTTAGAACTATTCACATTTTAGGGGCTTCATTAATGAATGCATGAAAACTTGTGGATAAAGAATAGTTAGTTACTCCCAAATATATGTGTGATTTTGTTAGTCCAAAAAAAAAAAAAAAAAAAAAGCACGGTCTAGTGAGTTTGGCTTAGTATTTGAAATATAAAATTTAGTGTGAGTCAATCATCTTTACACAAAGGTTCATGACGTTGATAACAGTTGAAATGTGGAAAATCAGTACTAATAGAAACATAGATGTTGTTTTCACAAGGGAAGGTTTCAGAGCATTATCAACAGGCTAGCTTTGCTTGTTTTATCTGCACAAACGTATGTTTTATCTGAATCAAAAATCCATTGACATTCAATTCAGTGATGTGTGTGCGTGTGTGTGAGAGAGAGAGAGAGAGAGAGAGACAGAGACAGAGACAGAGACGGAGAGTGGGTGGGAGGAAAGGAGAGGAAGACAGAGGGAGGATGTATATATTTTCTCTCTTTTTAAGTGAAGTTACTGGAGGGTGATGACTTTCTTCATGAATTAGATACACAATAACAAAGCCTTATTGTTGAAATTGTTTTTCTGTAAGTGTTACAAACTACTCAATTCAAAAATGTCTTTATCCTTGAAACTGACCTTATCCTAGTCATGGATTGTTGGCATTTAATATTCAAGCTTCCTAATTCTTTTCTGAAAGGCTGGTGCAAGAGAATTGCATGTGGAATATGTAATGATTTATTTCGTCTCACAGTCCCTCATAGCTGAGAACCAAAGAAAAAGGGAAGAAGACAAGCTGACTCTTTCATATTCATGGAAACAATTGCCTATGAATTAATTTAAAGCAATTAATAGGACAAAATTAAAAATAGTAGCTCAGTCCATTGAGCTTCTGACTCTTGGTTTCAGCTCAGGTCATGGTCTTGAGATTGTCAGGCTTCACGCCAGTGAGGAGTCTGCTTGGATTCCCTTTCTCCCTTTCCCTCTGCTCCTCCCCACCCCTCTCTAAGATAAATTAATAAATCTTTAAAAAAAATAGTAATAGAAGTATCTGATTTTTAAAAATGTTTTTGCTATTTGTACTATCCATCCATATTTGAAACATCTGTATTTTTTTTTTTTAAGTGCTTCAAGGTAAGATACTTTAGCCTTTCACTGTTGCTGTGAAATTAGATTCACAGAGTGCTGGAACCTCAGAGTTCACTCAGCCTCTGTGGTAAATTTCAGTGAATTCATCTCGAGAAAATAATATTCACAAACACAGAAGTTGTGAAATAAAAGGGTAATGACGAGACCGGGCTTGTGCCACATTCTTTCCCATGTGAGTCTAATAAAGGAAAGCAAAAAAAAAAAAAAAAAAAAAAAAAAAAATCAGCTCCATCAACACATTTAAATGTTTGAGTAATTTAGCCAGACAACTGGTTATCTTTAACAGGAAAGAAAAACAAGATTTAATTCAAATACTTTTTTATTTAGTTCAAGTAGCCAAATTCCATCTTGTTCTCCCCTCGGTGTTTGTGTTTATGGTTGAAGTACGTGGCATAAAAGTCCAGTGTGCTCTCTGGTATTGGTCATAGAAGCAAGATGACTGAGAAACTAAGGTCAGCTGTATTTTCTTATTTCCAAGTACAAATTTGGTGCCTGGGACGTACTTTTGGAACTTCTGGGGGTTATATGTAAACCAGTTAACTGCAGCAGCAATCCATGGGAAGTTACAGCTGCAGGAGCCAGGCCTGTCTTTAATATGGGTGCAACTGGGTGTTATTCTGTATGTTAGTAAATTGAACACCAATAAAAAATAAATTAAAAAAAAATAAAATAAAAAATAAATAAAATGTAAAAAAATAATAATAATAATAATATGGGTGCAAGATTTTGGCTTCAAAAAGACAAGAAGCCACCTGACGTCACTATTAGGATGTTTAGTGGGTGCCTCAGACTTAACCAGTCCAAACAAAACCCATCTCCTTGGAATCTCCTAATGTCACAGCTTCTCCTACTTCAGTTGCTCGGGCTAACAAGCTTTGCTTTACTTAGAGTCAAGGGTGACTTTCTTGACTTTCTTCAAGATCAACAGAGAATCCTGTAGGCTCTACCTTGAGAATGTATTCAGAACCCAACCGCTTCATCGTCACCATCTGAGGCCCAGCCATGCAGTCTCTCACCTGCATTACCGTAGGAGGTACCTACCCCTCACCGGTGATCCGTTTTCACCCTGGTCTCTCCGCAGTCTTGTCTTATCACAGCAGCCTGGATGATGTGTTTCCATCTATAGATTTCCTACCTGAAACCCTCCCAAGCCTTCTCCCTCGGAGTAAAATCCCAAGTCTGTATTATGGCCTAAAAGGTTCTATTTGACCTGATTATGATCCTACCCCTCCTTAGTTATCTCCACACTGATCACCTTGCTATTCCTGCAACACACCACGCACTCATGCCCCAGGGCTTTGTGGATGTTAGTTTTGCTGCCTAGGACATTCTTCCCCCAAATATCCACAGAGCTAGCTCTTTCAGCTCCTTCAGATCTTTGCTCACATACCATCTTCTTAGCGACACCTTTCTTGGCCTCCTCATTTAAAGGCGTCATCACCACCACAGTTTCTTCTTTTGTTTCCTAGCTCCCTCCCTCTCTCTCTCTCTTTTTTTTTTTTTTTTTTTTTTGCCTCTGTAGCATTTATTATCCTAAAGCATGACTTGTTTAACTTATTTACTTTTTATTGTCTGTCTCAACTAGAATATTATTAGCCCCAGTGGCAGAGGGTTTTTTTTTTTTTTTTAATTGCTATACCCTTTGTGTTTTGAAGAGTACCTGACACATGGTAAGTGATAAGTGTGTGTTGATTAAATGAACAAATGTACCCACGGAACTATTTGGTAATATTTCATGTTATGTGTTTCAAAAACATGGTGCCATACTGTGCTTACAGCTCTTACTTTTCATGTTCAGCACTACAGGTGAGGGCTCCTTCTATGTTAGTGCATTTCTCAATCTCATTTGTTGGAATTGTAGTATGTCTTAGATGGATATAGCTCAGATAGTAAGAGATCTTTAAATTATCGTAATTTTTAAAAATAAATACAATATAACCTTGATATTCTGTCCCTGATTCCTTGGCCATATTCCTTGACCATATTCCTTTAGGGCAGTGCAACAGATTCGCATTTTTTCGACTTTGCTAAGCTGGAGCTATGTTTCCTGGGTTTCTCTTTCCTACACGGATACTATATACTGCAGGTTCTCAGAGACATTTTTCTTGAGATTTGGAAAGTAGGAGTTAGCAGGAGCCACATGCTTTTTTTTTTTTTTTTTTTTTTTTTTAATTTTTGGACAGTCAGTCCTGGCTCAGGTGATTTTGCAGCTCCCACAGCCTGCAGCCTAACTACTGGCTCCTGTGATTGCCTGTGGCATGAAGTGGGGCCACCTCTAGGCCTGCTCCAGCCTGATGTTCTACTGCAGCTTTTCTTACTCTGGGTTTAGCTCCATGATGCTAAGTACCTGTTTCTCCTGTAAGACATTCTAATCGTCCACGTGAGAGATTTGGTGGTGATGAGAGACTTGTGCAGATTCCCATTTTCCCTTGTGGCTTCAGGTTCACCCTCTGAGGTTCCGGTTCATTCTTCCTTCCCCAACATGACTTCTATCTTTCCTTCCTGAATGCCCACCCTGTGGATTTCAGGCTCCAGCACCAGACACAGAAACAGCTACACAAAGACTACACAATCAGGTCCCACAGGTGCATAAGGCCGAACCCCAAATAAATGTATTTATTTCCTACATAAATACCCATAAAATCTTCTAGAGGTTCTGCTTCTCTGATGAGTTGTTGACAGATGAGGGTGGAAATGGAAAAACAATTTTGCCAGGCAATAGGATTTGCACATTTTTTTCCACCTTAATAGATTAAAAGTTTGATCTGTCTTGTATGAAAGATTGGAAGCATTTTCCCCCAGGGGTCTGTAAATTGTGAATGGATTTCATTTGTTTTCACCTTAATGCTACTGAGCAGATAGTATAATGTGTGTGTGTGTGTGTGTGTGTGTGTGTGTGTGTGTGTGTTTCTGCTGGGAGGGAGCCTCTGGAGAGAACTGGGGAAGGGAAGTAAGAGTGCTCTGAGAACAAATGATGTCTAGTCCTCATCTGCACAGCTGGCCTCAGTTAACAGGACCACTGTGAATCAATTTACATTTTAAATACTCCTTTTGTAATGCCAGAAATCAAAAACATAATTTCCACAAAATAAAAGCTAGATTGTTGGGTTTTTTTTGACTGTCACTGAAGGTTTGTTGTTCATGAACAAAAGCAATTTTCCTCAATGTGTGCATTCTTACCCTTGGCAGATGTTGGACAGATGTTTTTACTATAGACACATGGGGAATTTCAGGAGAAACACCCTCCTAATTACTCAAAGCAGCCCCAAACTGTGTTTCATAACTTAGTGATAGAATCAAAAAATGTCTCATGCCTTAAACTACTCTTATTAAGATAACAAAAGCTTTGTTTCTTTTATCACATCTGCATTCTCAGTGTAAGTTCCTTAGGCCTCTGTCTTGAGAGTGACCTGGTAAGATGTTTCAATCATCTCTTGCCTCTTTATTATTACTGATTGGAGTGGGTTCTGGAAGATACTGTCCTCATTTGATTCCCTACTTTTCCTCTAATATAAGGAGTTTCTATCAAGCAGTAGCTCCTAAAGATATCAATAACAAGGGAACCTGGGCAGCTCAGTGGGTTAAGCATCTGCCTTCTGCTCAGGTTATGATCCCCGGGTCCCAGGATCAAGCCCCATGTGGAGTCCTGCATTGGGCTCTCTGCTCAGTGGGGAGTTGGCTTCTCCCTCTGCGCGTGCTCTCTCTCTGTCTCAAATAAATAAATAAAATCTTAAAAAGATGTCAGGACACCTGGGTAGCTCAGTGGTTGAACGTCTGCCTTTGGCCCCCAGAGTCCTGGGATCAAGACTACATTGGGCTCCCTGCATGGAGCCTGCTTCTCCCTCTTCCTGTGTCTCTACCCCCCCCCCCCCGTGTCTCTCATGAATAAATAAGTAAAGTCTTAAAAAAAACCCAAAAGATGTCAATAACAAGAACTTATTTTTACAAAGTGAAACAGTTTTCTCCTTTGGAAGAATGTGTATGTGGGGGTGAGGTGGGGGGGATTGTGCTTAACAGAAGCAGGATCTGCTTGCCTTTAGCACTGAGTGACCAAGCTTCCCAACAGAAACGTGACTATGACTGACCCATAGAGTGTCCCAGATGTAAGGTCCATCTACCCGTGTCTTTAACAGAATCAACATGGCTTTAAGTTCGGCTACTAAAAAGAGCAACTTCTTGTGCGATTTATATTTTGTTTTGCAAAAACTGGACAAGTTTAAATAACCAACGAAGCCTGGAGTTAATCATGATCTCTTTCCTGAAAGCTGAACGCTCTAGAGCACAGAATGCATCTCTGTCAGTCTCTGAGGAGCCCTGCTTCTTTTCTCACTGCTGGCAGCTGAGCAAGAGGTGAAGCTGCTCGGCAACGAGGTACTTCACTAATACAGTCCTGTTTGTGTTCCAGAGGTGTCGATGGTGACCTCTCAGGCCTCTCTCCAGGTAATCTTTGAACACACGGGAGCTTCCTCAGGTGAGGATTAGGGATGCATTCAAGCTCTGGAACGGCTTTATTGGTAATGTGTAAAATAAAAGTATGAACAGATTTGCTGAAGGCCTGCCCTGCTCTGATCCCTGATCATCAAGTTCTTAGAAAAAGTCTTTTCACATCTTAGAGGGATTGATTGATTGATTGATTGATTGATTTATGTCTTTGAAACAGCATTGAAGCTCACTAGAGTTGAGAAATACTCCTTTTCAGAGCACTTTTATTCTAGGGTTCTTCGCTTTGTCCTTCTCTTCACCTAAGTGTTCTGTGAGTAGAGGCACATTCAGCATGGTCATTCCTGGTTGGCTCTAGAACACTTTCTGCCTCTGTACCCAACCACCTTAGATTCAGGTTTTCTACTCTTGAGCTGAAAATAAGTCATGTCCCGGCTTTGATTTGATGTCATTGTTTTTCACCCTTCAAGCCTCACAGGGTCTCCATTCTGGAAGACTGAATCAGGTTTATGATGAGTTATAGTGTAAAGTATGGCATGTGCCTTTCCTATGTAGCTTTGGGGGTCCAGAATAGGCCTTGACACAGCAGGAACCTCAGATGCTAATCAGATGACAACCAGCTCATTCTCAGTGTCCTCCTCCCTCTACCAAATGGCACCTCCCACGCACACAGACATACCCACAAATGCAGAGTTCCACACCTGTCTTCCCCTGCCTAACTGCTCATCAGTGCCTGAGAGACACAGATCCAAGCAGGGGTCTCTGGATCTCCTTCCATGAGGAGTGGTCAAGAGCAGTGATCTCAGAGTCTGGCTGTGTAGGGTTCCAGACCTGGCTCTTCATTCACTAGTTGTAGAGTCTCAAACAACTATTTAATCTCTCCGTGTCTCTAGTTCCTCATCTGTAAAACAGGGCATAAGCTTGTATATTTACCTCATACTGTCAGCATTTATTGAATTTGATACATGCTCATTTTCTTGAGTAGTGCTTGGCCAATAATAAGTACTATGTAAATGTTGGCTATTATTTTCTGACATACTTGAAATACATCAGGTATTTCCAAGGTATTTCTTTTCTTTTAAAAGGACAATTCAGGTTTATTGATCTTTTTTTTTTTTTTTAAGTTGAAAGAATGTCGACTCTTAAAATCTTTCTTTCTGTTTTCCTTTCCCTGTTCCTTTTCCTTCAGTCTATTCTCTGTGCCCATGTAAGGGAGGTAAAGCACAACAGGGGTCCAGTTGCTGACTCTCAGCATGCAGGGTTCCTTGCGTAGCACTGTGGGATCTTTTACCATTCTAAAGATATGTCTCCTGATGCATCTTGATGTTTACAACATGATGTAGATGACTTGCTTCATCTAACCACAATAACGACACAGAAGGACTAACTACTTACTGTGGAGTAGAAGACCCTGTGATAGATGGTTATACCTACCACTATCTCTTTATAATCTCTTTAATCTTATCTTGTAGAAATATGGTCGTAAATACCACATGAAGCCATGAGGACTGAAAGTGGTTTCCTCTGGGAAAGAGAGATTGGAGGTGGGAATGGGTAGGGTGAGGGAATTCATTTGTCTTGTTGATGTACACTTCGTAGAAGGATTTGATTTTTAGCTATTTCTTCTGGGATTTATAATCATTATCAAAAACATGCTTATATTTTTATTTGATTATTTTGTAGTTTTCTATATTATCTCATGGTTGCTGTTTCTGGGAGGTGAGGATTGAGCACTCTTACAGCCCTCCTTCCATCATCCCAGTATATTTGGTTAGCTCACTACTGCATTCAGATGTATACTAACTGTAAATATTATCCACGGCTGAGCCATACAGCTTATTTTTCTTTCATTTTCTTTTGTTGTATGCTGTTGAGTATCCTGAGGTTAATAGCTATAATTTTTATGTACTTTTTTATGTATCAATCATTTATTTATTTATAGCTTCTTTCTATCATTAAACCTGACAGGCGATCTGCCAGATTTTATTTTGTTAGCAATATATTTTCCTCCATCTTCCTACTCTAACCCAGTTGTTATCCCTGGGCTGTTCTTGCCGCCCCCAGGAGATGGGATGTGATTCCCTCTGTTTCCCTCCTTTGTTAGATTTCTTGTTTCTTAAATCTCATGCCTTCTTTTTTTGGTCAAGTGGAACACATCCTCCTGAGAAAGAGGACAGAGAAGATACATTTTTTTTGAGACTTTCTATGTGTGCATGTCTATTATCATTTAGCCTCACAACAACCTGAAGATAATTTTTATTATACTCATTTTATTGATAAGAAAGCTGAGGTTTAAAGAGGCTTATTTATCTATTTATTTATTTAAAAATATCTGCCCAAGTTTGTGAAGCTGTTATGAAATAGAACTGAAAGAAAAATTGGCATTATATATATATATATATATACACACACACACACACACACACATATGCATATATATAAATAATGTATGTGTGTATATAAAATACTAAATTGCCTAGAATTTAGAACAGAATAGAATTTATTAAATGATTTTGGTTTTACAGAAATGAATTTTAGGTAATTAATCTGAGACATAGTATATATTTTTCTTTTCTGCATTTAATCTCTTATTCTAGTTTTGCCTAGCAAATTAATTTACCACTCCTTTTTTAAAAAGTTTTTATTTTAATCACACAGTATGCCTCATGACAAGTGTATACCTTCATCCCCATCACCTATTTCAACCATCTGCCCCCCCACTTTCCCTCCAGGAACCATCAATTTGTTCTCTATAGTTAAGAGTCTGTCTCTTCGTTTGACTTCCTCCTTCCCTCCCTCTCTTTTTTTCTTTTTTTCTTTTCTTCACTTGTTTTGTTTCTTAATTTCCACATATGAGTGGCATTTGTCTTTCTCTGACTTATTTTGCTTAGCTTTATACTTTCTTTTTTTTTAATGATTTTATTTATTTATTCATGAGAGAGAGAGAGAGAGGCAGAGACACACAGGCAGAGGGAGAAGCAGGCTCCATGCAGGGAGCCTGACACGGGACTTGATCCTAGGTCTCCAGGATCAGGCCCTGGGCTGAAGGCAGTGCTAAACCACTGAGCCACCGGGGCTCCCCAGCTTTATACTTTCTAGATGTATCCATGTTGTTGCAAATGACAAGATTTCATTCTTTTTTTATGCCTGAATAATATTCCATTATATCTATATATCACATCTTCTTTATCCATTCATCTATTGATGGACACTTAGGCTGCTTGCATAATTTGGCTATGGTAAATAATGCTGCTATAAACATAAGGATGTAAGTATCTCTTTGAATTAGTATTTTTGTATTCTTTTTACCACTCCTTTTAAATGATATCCATAGATAAAAATGTCATTTTCTGTAATTATGATGTCAGCCTGAATTTTATTTTATTATTTTTTTTAATTTTTTAAATTTATTTATGATAGTCACAGAGAGAGAGAGAGAGAGAGAGAGAGGCAGAGACACAGGCAGAGGGAGAAGCAGGCTCCATGCACCGGGAGCCCGACGTGGGACTCTATCCCGGGTCTCCAGGATCACGCCCCGGGCCAAAGGCAGGTGCTAAACCGCTGCACCACCCAGGGATCCCCAGCCTGAATTTTAAAAGATAATAATCAATGGAGACATTTTATGGATATAGAAAACTGAGTTTGACAATAATATACCATATAAATGTTGGTTTGGATGCTTAAGATTTTCTTCATGGGCCTAATGCAGATAGTAATAGGACTATTAGTATTTATAAGAGCTGAGTAATTAGACAACATAGAGATACTGACTACAATTCTTATTGGAGAAACAGTTGTTCACTCCCAATTCTTTATAGATTTTTTTTTTTTTGACTATTGAACTTGAAGTTTATGCAATGACCTAAATGACCACTAGTTGACTCCTTTAATCTTAATGTGTTAAAAATCACTTCATTTAAAAATAGGGGCCTACTAACAAAATGTTAGACTAGTATCTAATTTTGCATAACCACTGTAGACTAAATGTGTCCCTTCAAAATTCATATGTTGAAGCCTTAACTCCCAATATGATGATATTTGGAGTTGAGACCTTTGGGAGGTAACTAAGTTTAGATGAGGTCATGAGGGTGGAGTCTCCATGTTGGGATTAGTGTCTTTATAAGAAGAATAGAGACCAGAGTGCTCTCTTTTTGCCATTTGTGAACACTGAGAGAAGGTGGCCATATGCAAGGCAGGAAGAGAGTTCTCCTAGGAACTGAATTGGCTGGCACACAGATCTTGGACTTTCCAGTTTCCACAATGTGAGAAATATAGTTTTGTTGTTTAAACCCCACCCAGTCTAAGGTATTTTATTATAGCAGCCCAAGTATACTAATATAATACTCTTATTTATTAAAATAGGGATACTTTAAAAACTAGGGTGTAATAATATGACAAGCAATATTTTATATTTTAAAAGAATAATTTATATCCTAATTTAAGATATGTTATTTGGAGGGTTGTATAGTGTTTTCTCAAAATCAGAACTTGCTAGGTGGTGGGGTTAGTAGCTGACCATTGAGTAATGAGGAAACTGGGACCTGGGGAGGCCACCCTCTGCAGGAGTCTAGTCCACTTCTGGCTCTGGCTTGGACCAGGGGACCATAGATCACTTATGTGCATGGGATAAAGGCCAGGGAGCTGGCTTGCTAGATGACTAGCTTTGCAGGATCCCGAACATGTATATACATGAGGCTGGGAACACAGACCTAGGCTGGGGCCTGCACTGTCTAGGGTAGACAGTAGCTAACTTAGTTGAGAGGTAGAAAGAGTGCACTATAGCCAAATATTGGAGAAAGGTACATCCTTTTGGAACTCAGCACAGGACAAACTGTCAAGTCTCCCTCTAGCACCTTCTACTGACAAGGCTTACTGTCTTGCTGGGTGACAGAGAAGAAATATTTACAGGGCCCAATTATGTTATAACAGAGCATGCAAAAAAGAGTGAATTTGCAGTTGAGCTGTAATACATTAATAACTAGTACCATGCCTTGATCAAAAACACACATACAGGGATCCCTAGGTGGCGCAGCGGTTTGGCGCCTGCCTTCGGCCTAGGGCGCGATCCTGGAGACCCGGGATCGAATCCCACATCGGGCTCCCGGTGCATGGAGCCTGCTTCTCCCTCTGCCTGTGTCTCTGCCTCTCTCTCTCTCTCTCTGTGACTATCATAAATAAAAAATAAAAAAAAAAAAATTAAAAAAAAAACAAAAAAAAAACATACATACAAAGAAATCATTAAATTAGCATGACTTTTCCAATGGGTCTGGCACTATGTGCCCTAGAGAGATCAAGTACATTAATCCCTAAAAGGGTGATAAATATGATAGGCTCCATAGTTAGTGTCTCATATCAAAAAAAGAAATTTAAAATCCAGTCCTCAAAATAGCTTAAAGAATGGCTGGAGAAGCAAGAATATAACACAAGAAACAATTGGACACAAACAATATCCCATTGAGTGTTAGTGTTATATAATCCTTTTTTGCCGAGAAACTATAGAGGTGACAGATCTTTTTTCACTGTTTTCATGATCTTATGTTACCCTAATTCTCCATAGACGCACTCAGACTGCTTTCTCCTTAAGTATTATTAAATCCCATGATAAAGTATATTTTTCTACAAGCTTTAAAAACCATAAATACACATTACTTTAAAATCATAGAAAATCATTATAAAATATTCCGCAGGTACACCAATTCTAAATTTCTCAAAGCCTAAAGATCATTACTTTGTAGATTAGCCAGATTTTTTTTTTGTTAAATAAATATTCTTATCTCATCACAATGATTTCTTATTTGCAGCCAACTTGCTACTTGTTTTTCTTGCTATTGCTTCTCTTAAGAAATGCATCTTGGTAATGACAAGAAGGTGTTGGAAATCCAATAGACGTGGTTTGAATCTCAGTTCTGTCATTTATTAGCCTTTGTAGACTTGACCAATTTGCCTATCAGTTCCTTCACCTTTGAATGGGAAATAAATGAATAAATATGTATATGTAACCATATTGTCATAAAGATTACATCATTATGTAGTTTACATATATACAAACATATTTATAGAATTTGGCATATTGGTGGCATACTTATAAACATTAGTTACCTTTTCAAGTTTTAGCAAGCGCAGGAAGAGAGAAAACAAAAGGTGATCAGTTTATTTTCTGCTTTGACAGTATTTGTGCTGATAAGAAGTGAATGGAGGAAGTTTTGAAACTCATGGATAAATCTAGTTTGGCTGTGATCAACAGCTTGATGCCCTGTATCTTCCACATATTGACAGAGACACAGAATTGGCCCTACCAATCTGAAAGTCTTAACAAACCAAGCTGTAAGTTTGCGGTGATGGCAAGTCCGTTTATTCATCTCTTTCCTTCTCCTAGGACTATGCCTGCTTTGGTGCCCTCAGGAAATGAGATAATGTTAGAGTTAGATATTCTGTGTAGACTGGGTTTCTGGATAGTAACATCCCAAGAGCCCACAACATGCTTATATATGCTGGATTCATCTGACTTATTCATGGTGATCTGAGGCCAACTGGAATAGCTCATGCAGCTGAGATGGTATCCTGATAAGTTTCCCATCACCAGATTCTCTACTTTCTGCTCTCTCCCACCTGAAGATAAATGAACCCATCAATATCTTGATTAAATGGAACTTAATATTCTGTCCAATTCACAATGCTAACTTCGTAAGTCACCTACTCTACCATTCTTTGCCCTGTACTCCCCTGACTATATCACATACGTTAAACCAGGGAATAAGTGTCAACAAATTCCTGGAAAAAAAGCAGAGCTCCTTGAAGAAAACAGAACTTAGTTGTCTAACTTTGATTTTCTTGACTAATTGGAATAATTTAGAAGCTATAGATAATAAGAAAAACATAGTTAAGAAGGAATCAAGATGCAAGATATATAAGGAGCTAGAAATGGAGCAAACATCTGTAGTGTACAACTTCAGATGTCAAGCACAGGTCAATTTTTTCATGAAAACTGGAAGAAGTTAGTGGAGGATCACAAAACCATTTTGAAAAATGATGGAAAAAAGTGACTGAAGACCCACTTTTGAAACAATGAAGAAGTTGGATTCTACAAACTATGGAACAGAATCTTCACCACAATCTTGGTAGAGATGCTGTAATGGATTACCAGATGGTGATTTGTGAGCTGTTAGAAAGGAAGCAAAGGGGATCCCTGGGTGGCTCAGTGGTTTAGTGCCTGCCTTTGGCCCAGGGCTTGATCCTGGAGTCCCGGGATCAAGTCCCGTGTCAGGCATCAGGCTCCTGGCATGGAGCCTGCTTCTCCCTCTGCCTGTGTCTCTGCCTCTCTCTCTCTCTCTCTCTCTCATGTATAAATAAATAAATAAATAAATCTTTGAAAAAAAAAAAAAAAGAAAGGAAGCAAAGCTCTCTGGACATCAGTATAAATTCCTGATGATCAAGTTATGTCGGATTAATCATGTTTCCCTTACTTACGAGAATTTTGAACTGGATAGGACAATAAAATGCATTAGAAATAGTATATGTTAATTTCAGAAAGACATTTATCAAAGTATCTCTTTATATGCTTTGGGCAATTCATTAATTTATTCCAGATACAGTTATCAAACCTATATTGAATTGCAGCTATTATACTAGAACTATAGAAGATAGAAGAATACAGCCTAGATGATGGTAAAGCTGATTGGATTGAAAGCTTTCTAAACTCTGTACTTCCAAAGTTTGTATTATGGGGCGAAGGAAGGCTAGCTGTAGTAGCCAGTAAGATTGTAAGAGTCCTGGCTGCCCTACATTTTTATGAAGATTGTTAACTACCCAGAGTTTCTTGAGTTTAAGTGACATGTTTGAAAACAGAATCAAGGCTGAGAGGTATCTTGAGAGGCAAAAGTAATAGGACAAAACAGACAAGGCGAAATTAATTGGAAATGACACAATCTCTTGCACTTAGTTTAAAAAATCAATCACACAGGTAAAAGAGGGCCTTCATTAAGACAGATGCTCATATGAAAATATCTTAGCCATTACATTTCCCTAGAAGGGTACTATGATTTATTAAGTGTGACCTCTCTACCAAAAAGTTAACAGAATTTGAGCTGTCAGAGGCTTGGAGTCAGAATAAGAGTCCAGAATCAGGACTCAACCTCATATTTGTCAAACTCCTTTTCATCATGTTGTACTCAGTCTTGGGTTCTGCATTTTAAAAGGGACATTATATATTTACCAGCATGCTAGGTTGAAGGCAAACAGTATACTGTATGTTTTGGCAATTTTGTCACAGACAATCAATTGAAATAATTGAAGGATATTGGCAGAGAGAAAAGAAGTCTCCCAAAGGAGACATAATAATTATCTTCAAATGTTGAAAGGCTACGACGTGAAAGAGGTATTTAAGTGTTTGCGTGTTTTTGACCTTCAGAGCCCAAACCCAAAGGTACTAAGAAGTCTTTCTTGCTGTGTGGGGTATTGAGATTTTAAATAATGGAGAGAGGGAGTAGAAAGTGTTTACTTGAAGGAAAATCACTGTAATAAAGAGCAAAAGGGTAAAGACTGTTTTGCGAGTAAAGCCTTTAAGATCAGACACATCTGAATTCAGATCCTGGCCTTGAACTAACTGTGTGACCTTGGGAAAGTTGCCTAACCTCTCGAAGGTCAGTGTTAACTGTGAGTTTGGAACAATAACAGTATTTAATTCAGAAGGTTGGTATGAGAGTAATATGATGCGTGTGCACAGAGATGTGCTTGTAATGGGATCAACTACTATTAGCTTGTCTTCTTCTGTAATGCAATGGAAAGAAAGCTAGGATTAGTATTTGGAGGTTAAGTCAGTTTTTGGCTTTCCAAAAGAGAAACCTGTGATCTCTTTGGAACTGATGGGCTTTCCTTCACTGTGGCGTTCAGACAGGGTTTGGAAGGAGTTTTACATTATTATGTAAAACATTATTCTAGAATGACCATTAGTTCCCAGCTTTTATAAGTATGAGGATCTATATTTATCATAAAATATTTTCCATAATTTTTCACTGGATAGTATTTTTATTTTTATTATTCATCTGTTGAAATAAGCACAACAAAAACTCATATAGAAAATATGAATGATTGCTACAACATACTAAGTTCTTACTGCATGCTAAGCATTTTATAATAATTCTATAATAAACTTTATTGCAATAAACTTTAAAATAAACTCTTTGAGGAAGATGAGCAATCTGAAGCATGTAGGACTTCAAAACATTGGACTAAGGCCACAAGATTTGTGGAGGACTGTATAATTTTAAAATATTAAAGACTACAATGCTCATACAAATAGTGAATGTGTATCAAACCATTATTTAACTTATCAGTTAGATATCAAAAAGAT
Organism: Canis lupus baileyi; assembly: GCF_048164855.1. Taxonomy (NCBI): domain Eukaryota; kingdom Metazoa; phylum Chordata; class Mammalia; order Carnivora; family Canidae; genus Canis; species Canis lupus. The sequence continues at coordinate 4,573,653 of NC_132859.1, forward strand.
GGAAACTTTGGTTTAATAGAAGATATGATAAACTCATGGACATATATGGAGTCAGTGAAAAAAAGAAAGCTGGGGAAAAATTGCTAAGTTGTATTTAAAACTGGTTAGTCCATGAAAGCAATGAAAACATAATCTCTGGATTATCTTCTCTCTTGGACAGAAGTGACTTTCATCATTATTGAATAGTCACTGTTAGTTTCTCCAGGGACTAGTCTATGATACCAAATTTGATGTGTAGGATATTTGCTAAAAATGCTTCTGGGATCAACTGCTATGGTAGAGAGGAGAAGGAAGATCGAACAGAGGAGAAGTTGGGTTGTGAGTCCATCTAAAGGAAGGCTTGGATGGTCTAGCTATTTCTTGAGCTGGGGAGCAGGAGCTGGACCCTTATATCCCTTTATATACCTGAGTTGACCAGTCATGGGAAATTGGTTATTCTTGTAAGGAGGCATGATCTTGGACAAGCTGGTTTTCTTCAGGTTGCTCCCTAAGAGAACTGACAACTAAGAGTTGTTTTCCTATAGTATTCCCAGCAGCTGAGGGTATAAGACCTTTATTTCTGAAGAGAGATCTGGACAATATATCATAGCATCCACCATAAATAGAAATTATTCGCATCTCATCAGTTTTCTACACATTGAAATCTAACTTTGAAGTGTTGTTAAACGTCTGGGCCCTAATTGGTAGTAAATAGTAAGTTCAACAAACACACTTACACTTTCCAGATCCTAGAGAGTTACAGTGAGCTTACTAGATCATCATTAGCATGAGAATCCAAGGATATACCTCCATCTTTTGCTTCATTTAAAAATTTTCTTAACAATTGCTGGGAATATATAACTTCAAAGAAAGCTCTTAGTTAAGACAACATCATGAAGTAACTAAGAATTTAACATCTTCAAATGAACTCTCAATGAATAAAATACTAGCATAAATGAACTCAACGTGTGGTATTGCTTCAAACTATGGACATTTCTTGGAGAAATATGAATGTGTAACGCTCTTCCCAGGGATTTTCAATACACAGACTGCAAATGAAAGCATTAGCTAATTTTAAGGCAATTGCTACCTTACATATTCCGAAATGCCTTATTTCCCCAGAGGAAGAACACATCGTGGATATTTACTTTTTTAAATTCAAGTATAATTAACATACGGTGTTGTATTAGTTTCCGGTATACAATGTAGTGATTCAACAGTTCTACACATTTCTCAGTGCTCATTGAGTTAAGTGTACTCTTAATCCCCTTCATCTATGTCACCTACCCCACCCCACCTTACCTCCCTTCTGGTAACCACCAGTTCTCTGTATTTAAGAGTCCATTTTGTTTGTTTGTTTATCTCTTATTTCTTTATTCATTTGTTTTGATTCTTAAATTATACATATAAAGGAAATCATGTGGTATTTGTCTTTCTCTGGCCAATTTATTTCACTTAGCATTATACTCTCTAGATCCATCCATGTTGTTGCAAACGTCAAGATTTCATTCTTTTTTATGGCCAAGTAGTATTGTATACATAAAATATAAATACCATTTCTTATTTATTTATTCATCTGGTTCATTCATACTTGGTTAAGTATCCATCCACATATCCATCCTTCCATACCTTGGCTATTATAAACAATGCTGCAATAAACATAGGGATGCATATATCGTTTTGTTTCCTTTGGGTAAATACCCTAATGGAATTACTGAATCATATAATTCTGCTTTGAACTTTTTGAGGAACCTCTGTAAATTTTTTTGTGCAGTGGCAGTACCAATTTGCATTCCCATGAACAGTATGTGAGGACTTCTTTTTCTCACATCCTCACCAACAACTGTTGTTTCTTGTGTTTTATAGCTTAGCTATTCTGACAGGTGTGAAGTGATATCTCATTGTAGTTTTAGTTTGCATTTCTCTGATTTATGATGAGTGATGTCGACCACCTTTTTGTGTGTCTGTTGCTATTTGGATGTCTTTGGAAAAATGTCATTCAAGTCCTCTGCCCATTTTTTAATTGGGTAATTTGGGGGCTTTTGGTTTTTTGTTTTGTTTTGTTTTGTTGGTGTTGAGTTGTAGAAGTTCTTTTTATAGTATAGATATTAACCCTTTATTGGATATATCATTTGCAAATATCTACTCCCACTCAGTAGGTTGTCTTTTTGTTTTATTGATATGGCTTTCTTTGCCATGCACAAGCTTTTTATTTTGGTGTAGTCCCACTAGTTTAATTTTGCTTTTGTTTCCCTTGCCAGAAGAGACATATCTAGAAAAATGTTTCTATGGCTGATGTCAAAGAAATTATTATCTATGTTTTCTTCTAGTAATTTTATGGTTTCAGATCTCATGTTTAGGTCTTTAATCCATTTTGTGTTTGTGTGTGTGTGTGTGTGTGTGTGTATAGTGTAAGAAAGCGGTCTGGTTTCATTCTTTTGTATGGAGCTGTCCAGTTTTCCCAACACCATTTGTTGAAGAGACTTTTCCCCATTGTATATTCTGGCAAAGCCTTATTCCTAAAAATACTTTTTTTTTTTTTTTCCTTCCTCACTAGTGTTTGAGATTCTTTAAATGGGAACAAAACCTTGCATTTCATCGGTAATGTTAATGCTCAAATTTAAATGACCTTATAAGCAGAAACATTATGTAAAGGACATTATTATTACTGATCATGATTTTTAGAAATTCTCTCCTTGCAAACATACTTTGAAGTAAGATGTGATTTGATTGGTCAGTGAAATGTGAATGCAATTATTTCCAGGCAGAAGCATTTACTAGCTGGTGCATAGTTTCTCTGGTCTTTTCCCCCCTTACAGTAGTCATAGAAGCATGCGTTGATGTAGAAGTGCTAACATTTTGAAGGGGCCTGGAATGCAGAGCCTCCACATGGAGGCTGGCCACCCTGGAGAATTGCCCAAATCCTGCAGTCATTAGTTTTATTATTGATCTTGTGAAGGTTAATACCTTTTTGTCTCAGCCTTCTCTTTTCCTTCTTTCCTCCCTCCCTCCCTCCCTCCCTCCCTCCCTCCCTTCCTTCTTTCCTTCCTTTTTCCTTCCTTCCTTCCTTTTCGGTTTGTAAAAGTTTTATTATGATGGAGTTGTGTGGGTTTTTTTTTATTTTATTTATTCATGATAGACAGAGAGAGAGAGAAAGAGAGGCAGAGACACAGGCAGAGGGAGAAGCAGGCTCCATGCAGGGAGCCCAACGTGGGACTCGATCCCAGGACCCCAGGATCAGGCCCTGGGCTGAAGTTGGCGCTAAACCACTGAGCCACCTGGGCTGCCCGGAGTTGTGTAGTTTTTTTTGTTTTTCCAATTTATCTGTGCTTAGGGTAATAATTTTTCATGAGTCTTCTGCTTGATTACTGTCATTACTTTTGAAACATTCTCAATTATTTGCTCTTTAAATATTACTTATGCTCTATTCACTGTTTCTCATTGTGTTATAAAAATTAGATATATAGGATCTTTTTTTATTGTGTCCATGTGATGTTTATGATTTTTTTTTTGTATTTCCCTTTTTCTTTTTTTTTTTTTTACTTTCTGTGCTTCAGCCTTTCTTGTCTTTCTTGACATAGATATCTTTTTTTAAATGTGTCAATCTGCTGTTAAACACATCTGTTGAGTTTTTATTTTAAATACTAAGTTTAGTTTTACAGTTTCCTTTTATAGATTTCAGATCTCTGGGTAAATTGCCCATCTCACCCTCTGTTATCCTGAACATATTAATTACCATAAATTTAAAGTCTTGGTTTTCTACTGCAATAGTCGGCATCAGCCATAGGACTAATTCTATTGTCTATCTTTTTTCTTGGACATGTTTCTTGGTATGCCAAGAAATTTTTTTTATGAACTACAGTCATTGTACATGAAAAATTCCAGTGGTTCCAGATGATATCTACCTCCAGAGACTATCTTCCTCATTTTCTGACATATAGTTAGACTGCTGGCAGACTGTCTCAATCTAGGTGACTTCAGGCTATATTTCAGTCACTGGAAGGCTTGAACTCTATTTCCTAGCATATAAAACAATCATCCCTCTCCCCAGAGTTTCCTTGCTGAGAGCCTGGGGTATTTACCAAAGCCTCTCCATTAGGGATATTCTTTACTTCAATTTTTGTCTCCCCAGCATGGAAGCCAGACTACCAAAATCTTTGCTTTATTTTTAATTTTTGGTTAATTTTGAATCTCTTATCCTAGATGAATCAACAAATGTGTTATGAATCAACAAATACCTGGAGGAAAAAATAGCCCACTTCTCTTTTTACCACTTTCAGAAAGAATGCTTCCTTATACCCTCAAATCCTGGTCACCATCACAAATCTGTATTTCTTTTTTTTAAATATTTTATTTATTTATTCATGAGAGAACAGAGAGAGAGAGAGGCAGAGACACAGGCAGAGGGAGAAGCAGGCTCCATGGAGGAAGCCCGATGTGGGACTCGATCCCGGGACTCTAGGATCATGCCCTGGACTGAAGGCGGGCACTTTAACTGCTGAGCCACCCAGGCGTCCCCAAATCTATATTTCTGTTTTCATTTCCTCAACACTATGGAATTGCTGAAGGTTCTGCTGGACTTTTAGCTCATTAGCATTTGCCTCATACTCTCATTCTACCAAGTTTAGAAGTGGCTCATGCCCCTAGATTGTCACAACATGCAGAATGGTGGGCCCATGTCAATGAACTTTCTATCTCTGAAGATTGTGGGCCAAATTCTGGCATTTCAGAAGCTCTACAGCATCTTTCAATGGGCTGTGTTTGTGGATAGATATGTGGGCATCGCATCTATTTTCTAATTCTTCTCAGTGGGGTGTTCATCGGCTATAAGTTCCTCCATCATAGCCAAAAGCCGAAGTCCCTGGTTACTTATGGGAGGTATTTTACCACAAATCAGAAACAAAAGAGAAAGTTGATGGCTACCCAAAAACTGCATAAAGGAAAGAAAGATTTATGATAGCAAACTCCAGTCAAATCTCCTATCTGTTGGTGATAGCTGTTATCTTTGATGCTACTACATTGTCCCATATTAGCTACTTAACTGATGAGTTGATCCTACCAACTAGTTAGATGTTTTTGATTTAGATACTCATCTGCCTAAATAAATGGCCCAAACACAAAAATCTCTTAAGCTCCCTTACAGCTTCATAATACATTAACTAATTTATGGTCATTTAAAAGACTTAGTAGTTTATTCATATGCCATATGCTAACAAATTAAAAGCCTTGTTAATCAACTAATGAAGCAGTAAAGTCAAAAGAAAAATCTTGTAAGATTTTTGGCTCTTGACTCTTAACACTTCATTCTTATAAGAGGAAGTTGTCTCTAAGTGACAATGCCATGAGGGTGTTTATTTTTTTTTCATGAAAGCAACTGTTTTCAAATAAGTGGGCAGAGAGGAGCTACATTTTAAAAAGACAAGATTGCTTCCTTTTTTGCAATTTTGTGATGCAATTATAATGCTTTTCCTCAAACATCTGTCACATAATCTAGATTCAGAATTGCTTCATGCATTCAACACTTTGGAAACATATTTCACTAAGTAATCTGTTACTCTTTAGTGACTTATGGCATAAAATCACCTAGCCGATGGGATGATTAATAAAGCTAAAAACATGGACATAGTATTTGTCAAAATGTGAAATCCCTTAAAAGTTTTATCACTGTTCCAGATCTAAACTCTCAGGAGTGCCTCAATTTTCCTTACCTAGCCTTTGCTGGCAGTTGTGTCTTACTGGAATACATGTATATTTTCTTGATACCATAACTTGTTGAATTTTCCTATATTTGTCATTTAATATTTATAGAAGTAGAAATATGCTACTGAAGCGACTCTTATAACAGGAGATAAAAACCAGCTGTTGGTGTCTTAAGCTTAATAAGATGTCTACCCTTCACCCTCTGTGAAAGTCAAAGTTGTACATTTGCTTTGTCAGGTAATAGAATAATACTATTTAACTGGATACCCCTTTCCCGCAGTCCCCTATCCCAAAAGATTTGCTCCTGCTTCAGCTTTTTCCAACGTAGAGAAAGTATTTCTTCTACCAATTTCTCTCACACTTACTGGGTATGTACATGACATTTCTAAAATTTTAAAATCTTTACCTTAATTTATTGACTGAACATGTAAAACTTTTAGGTAAAAAGTTCATTGTAACTGCTGCACACCTATTAAAATGGTCAATGTTCAGAACACTCAGAATACCAAATGCTGGCGAGGATGTGGAGCAGCAGAAGCTCTCATGCATTGTTGGCAGGAATGCAGAATGGTACGGCTACTTTGGAAGACATAGCTTCCTATACAACTAAATACACTGATATCAACACTTCCTTACGCTTACCCAAAAGAGTTTAAAAATTAAGTCCATATCTAAACCTGTTCACAGATGCTTATAGCAGCTTTATTCATAAGTACCAAAACTTGGAAGCAATTAATATCTTTCAGTAGGTGAATGGATTAATAAACCCTAGTACATCCAGAAAAATAGGATCCTAAAACGAAATGAGCTATCAAGCCACAGAAAGACATGGAGGAAACTTAAATGCATATTACTAAGTGAAAGAAGCCAACCTGAAAAGGCAACATAGTGTATGATTCCAACTATATGCCATTCTGGAAAAGGCAAAACCATGTAGACAGTAGAAAGATCAGTGATTGACAGAGTGCTGGGGAAATAGAAGGCAGTGAATAGGCACAGCACAGAGGATTTCAGGGTAGTGAAAATACTCTGGATGATATTATAATGATGGATATATATCATTATACACTTGTTCTATTCCATATAATGTGCAGAACCAAGAGTAAACCCTAAGGTAAACTGTAGGCTTTGGGTGATTATGTGTGTCAATGTAGGTTCCTCCTTATTTTGTCTTTTTTTTTTTTTTTTTTTTTTTTTAAGTACCATTCCAGTGAGAAATACTAACAATGGCAGAAACTATGCATAAGTGTGGCAGGGTGTATCTGGGAAATCTCTGTCCTTTCCTCTTGATTTTGTTGTAAACCTAAAACTGCTATTTTTTTTTAAGATTTTATTTATTTATTCATGAGAGAACAGAGAGAGAGAGACAGAGACACAGGCAGAGGGAGAAGCAGGCTCCATGTGGGGAGCCTGATGTGGGACTCAATCCTGGGACTCCAGGATCACGTCCTGGGCTGAAGGCAGTGCTAAACCACTGAGCCACCTGTGTTACCCTAAAGCTGCTCTTTTATTTCTTATTTTGTATCTTTTTAAAATATTTTATTGATTTATTTGAGAGAGAGAGTGAGCAAGAGAGAGAGAGCATAAGCGGGGATGGAGGGGAGGGCAGGGGTCAAGGGAGAAATAAACTCCCCGCTGAGCAGGGAACCCAATGTGGGACTGGATCCCAAGCCCCTGAGATCATGACCTGAGCCAAAGGCAGACGCTTTACTGACTGAGTCACCCAGGTGCCCCAAAACTGCTTTTAAAAAAAAAGTATTAAAGTGCATTGTACTAGGCTTCTATGTGGTATGCTGCTGTTTCCATCATTGTAATCTTGCCTTGAACCATTTTCAATTAATATTTTTAACACTCTAAATTTAGTTTTCATTTCTAGCAGCAGGGGAGATAAGATAGAATTTTTCAAAAATTTCTCCTATAAGACACCTAGAAATGTGAGAGAAAAAAGCGTAATGAATATCCTTATCAATACGTAGCTAAAATCATAGAAATGTAATGGGAAATCCCCAAAAACCTAAATGAAGAGGGAAGTGTAAACCAGAGTGATAAGCAGTGAAATGAAGTTGCGTGTATCTTTGCAGGTTTTATTAAGTATAGCAATGAGTAAGCTTTTTAAGCCCATGAGAGAGCTAGAAACAAGGCAAAGGGTCCACCCAAGACAGGGTTAGAAAACAGATTCCAGGCAGGGGCGCCTTGGGGGGCTCAGTGGGTTGAGCAACTGACTCTTATTTTCAGCTCAGGTCATGACCTCAAGGCTCTGATACTGAGCCCTACGTAGGCTCTGTGCTCATCAAGAGTGTCCTTCTAGATTAAATTAAATACAATTTAAATTAATAAATTTTTTTAAAAGATTTATTTATTTATTTATTTATTTATTTATTTATTTATTTATGATAGACATAGAGAGAGAGAATGGCAGAGACACAGGCAGAGGGAGAAGCAGGCTCCATGTAGGGAGCCTGACGCAGGACTCGATCCCGGGACTCCAGGATTGCGCCCTGGGCCAAAGGCAAGCGCCAAACCGCTGAGCCACCCAGGGATCCCTAAATTACTAAATTAAATAAAGAGTCCCACGTCGGGCTCTGCATGGGAAGCCTGCTTCTCCCTCTCTGTGTCTCTGCCTCTCTCTTTGTGTCTCATGAACAAATAAATAAAATCTTTTTTTTTTAAATACATAAAACCATAGGTTCACAAAGTTCAACAGGTCTTGAACTGAATAAAAATAATAATAAATTAAAACCTAGTTACATACTGAACACAGCAGATCATGAACGACAGAGAAAAATTTTAACACAATAATTCAAATGGTTATTTATCTTGCTTTAAAATCAACAAATAATTGCCATCACTTCATGGTAAGAACCAAACAGGTGCGTGATTTTCTCAAACTGGATCAATCCTGTCTATCTGAACTTTTTTTTTTTTCTGCCATGCACAATAAGTACATCTTACTTAGTGTACAGACTTTTTTGTATGTCACATGCGTTCCAAACTCAGTCTTCTCATTGGTCTTCTTCCAGAGTAGCTTGTTCTCTGCCGTCATCACTTAAAGTCCTACCCGTGGTCTCGCCTCCACTTTGAGACCACCCTGATCATGCCAGCTGACATCTGTGCTATGCACTATGTCACAATCACATAGTGGCTAGCATTGTTTCTGTTTATGGGTGTGTATCTCCATCCTCAGTTCAAGTGTTATGTCTTAAAAGGATACATGTAATGGCAACGGTTTAAAGCTGTAGTTCTCTAACTCTTGGATCTAACAGATTCATAACATTTTGGGGGAAATAAAATATTCTCAGCTCTTCTTTTTGCTGAACATACATTAAAAGCCATCATCTACTATCTATGTCATTTCATAAGAGAGAGGACATTTTAAAAATCAAAATCTACTAAGTATATAATTTCATGTAAAAGTTAATGGATTTACCTTAAAATGAAGCTCACCTATATTGTTCTCATTTTTTTCTCTCTTTACTAAAAATAGCAAATAAAATCCTGATCAATGGCAGCCTCAGCTGCTTCTAGACCTGCATTTAGAAATCAGTGCTCTACTGTTAGGTTGTTTCTCCTTCATCATGCTGCCAGATTTATGGCAGAGAAAACATAAATAAATACTTGAATGATCAGATTAAGTAATAAGATCTGAATTTTCTCACATTTTCTTATTCTTATCATGGATCTCATTTCCCCTCTTCACCCTTCATCCCCTGTCAGGTCATTGAAGGTTTTTTTGAACACACAGTTTACCAATACAAACAAAATTTTGTATTTCAGAATTTTTAACTGAAAGCTTTCTGTGACTCTTTGTTGCAGAATCAGTTATTTGCAACTCTAACCCATGTAGTTAAAGGTGAATGTCAACATCTACTTCCAGCTTTCTTTTATTGTCTCTTATGTTGACCTTTATTTCTTATGTTTTTTTCTTTTTTTTGTTGCAACTCCAAATGTATTTACTATTTTTTAGCACTCTCTTTTCTCTAAGTTGGCCTGGTTTTTACTTTTGTGCTTTTCTCAGCTATATATAGATGCTTACATAACTTTAATCACTATTTCACCCATAGTTCTTATTTACAAAACATTTTTGATTGTGCACTTAGAATTCATTATTTTCATAATGTTAATTTTCTATTGTTAAAGCAATGCAATTATTTAGAGAACATTTTAATCAGATTTTTAAACAAAATAAAATCACTCACAAGACTTACTCCCAAATATAACCATTGTTAGCATTTTAATATATTCAACTATATTCTCTTACAGTTTTTTTTTTACTAGGTCTTAATACCCTTGTCTCTCAATAGAAAAAAAGATTATAAGTATGATAACTAACAAATGAATATCAGAAGTCCTATAGGGAAAAAAATACAAAGAGAGAATGCATTTGTCTGTATCTATCACTATTGGTCTGTTACCATGATTAGAAAATAAGATACATCAAATCATGCTATTTGAATTTTGAGGCTGAAAAAAAAAAAAAAAAAAACCTATTGCCTAAGGTCCTTGACAATCAAAAGGACCATTACCTTGATCTATTCAACTCTGCTTTTGAGCATAGCAAAAGAAATGCTTTGGGTTTAACAAGTATCCCAGCAGTGTCCCCATCGTGAATTCTGTTAATAAGTGCTATACCAGGATATCACCAATTATTGATTTCAGAGATTGCAGTACGCTTGACAAGACAATTTGCCTGCCTCTTCTTAGAACAAAATTTTTCTGCATCCCAGAGGCGTTCTATGGGGTCATGCAACCCACCTACCCAGTTCCCTTTAACACTCATGCACATCTATCTCAGCAGCCTCTACTGATGGGGCCAGTTGTCAGCACCAGAATTCTCAAAGCCAGGCCTTCCATAAAGTGGCTTTCTTGGTTTTGGTTTTGATTTTTCCCAGAAATCAGACTCAGAGAATGACTTACATCAGAATGGAAGCCAAATAGTCATGTAGACGAAGGGCAGGGGTCTTTCCTTAGTGTTACAATACTAGACTACACATAGAGACAAACAATGACAAAAGGCTATGTAGCCTAAAAAGAAATGTCTTTGTTTTTCTAGATCTGATGACTTCCTTATAGTAGGCCCACTCTGTTCTTCAAAGTACACCTCTTTTTTTTTTTTTTTGTCTTGCATTTCTATGCTTTGTATATGCTTTTTGTTGTTGTTGTTGAGCTATTTTCAGTTTGCTTTTATTCCTTGTAAGTTATGACTGAATGACAATCCCTAGATAAAGGGACAAGAGAGTTTATCTGGATAGTAGAAAGATGAATGGAGGTTTAAGAAAACATCTCAAGGAATTGACAGAGAGAGGAGTTGAGTAGGGGAGACCCAAAAAAGAAGCAGAACCCAATGGAAGGAAACCCTCTCTGCACAGAAAAGCTATCTCTGGACTGATAAATTCAATAAGGAAATACCTACAAGGGTTTTTTGTTTTTGTTTTTAAATTTTTTTAAGATTTTATTTTTAAAATTTTATTTATTTTATTAAAAAAGCAACTTGGCTAGCTAAATATGTGTGTCACAACTGGTACTGAGTATTGCAGAGAATATTGGAGAGAGAGTCAATGAGATAGAAGTTTGATTCTAACAAAGCCATACTATATGAAAGCAACAAATTCAAGCTATAAACATGAAAATCATAGTTGACTAACACATTTCAAAACTATGGCATATCCTTTGGTTGCTCTAGATAGATCACCTCTCCATAAAGAATGGAGAAAAGCAGTAGCGAAATATAAAATACAAAGTGAAAGCTTTATTAGGCGGGATTCACAAAACAAAACAAAAACTGAATACAAGAAAATGATTTAATAAAGGGAATGTTTTACCAAGGTGTGGGCAGAGTAGGAAAAGGTTGGATGGAGCAGGTCTCCAGGGTTAACAAGCATAGGGAACCATTTCTACCCCAAGTCTGGGCCAAGTCCAGGGAACACCTAAGGGAGTCCCGTGCAGGTGCTGTGCTAAGTCTGAACAACCCAGAAAGAATGAAGGCAGGGAAATAAATACTCCAGTGTCATTTTGCTCCTGTTGTCCAATTTCCTGCAGGTGCTTCCATTGGCTGAACTGAACTGGAAGCCACAAGGTTCTCTAGACTCCATAAATATTAGCTTCACAGCACACACTATGAGGGCACACAAGGTGAAGGAGAGTGAAGGGTGGGCTTAGAGGGTAAACAAGAAAACGACCTCAGTGCAGAACTTAAGAAAAATTTACTGTAGATGAAGGGAGAAGCGACATCGTCCTAAAGCAAAAATGAAGTGCAGACATCTGAAAAACATTTACTATATGAACTAACAGAACATTTAAAAAATAGGTTTGGTATTTTCAGTAGGATATGAGAGGAAACAATCTCTATGAAACAGAAGCAGAAAGCTTATAAGAAAGAAAAAATTAAGATCCGAGTAGAGCTCAATAAAATAATGTGTTTTTAAAATTAGATATAGAAGCAGAAGAAATAACAAGAAAAATCAATATGTTAGAAAGTCAAACAAGTTTTAGTCAGTATAGAAAACCTTAAATATAGAAATTATGTATTGACATTATATTAATGAAATATAGCCAATAAAATTTAAATCCAAAGCCAAGCTTAAAAGTAAAATGAGAAATCCCTGGTGTCAGATAATAAGAGAAAATTTGAACAGTGAGTGATACTGAACATATCCTATGGAACATTTGGATTTAATATACATCTAAATGACTGGATTTTAACAACTTCACCAGCCATGGGCCTGCTGTCTCAGAGATAGAGCTGAGCTTCCTAAATAAAGAGAATACCCTACATGAGTTATCTTGTCCACTTCAAAGGGCCAGAGACACTGCCCACTGGCCTTGGGACATAGCAGAGGGCATCTAATGTCCATGGGTCACTGGAAGAATAGATGTAACCTGAAGGAAATAGAAAACATAAACTTGAGGATGTGATGTCTGAATTTGCATATTGACTCAGTGTACCAAGGGAAGCACAGAGTCAAGATATTTACCTAGAAACTGGAAGGACTCCCTCACAACTTAGGTCACTCAGTCCTCCAATAGGCAAATAAATTCCACTGACAGTGAGCTCATTTGTACAAATTTCAGCATACACAAAGGAAGTAAATTGCCAAAATCAGCTCCAAAACTAGGAAAATTCATACCTCATTAATCCTTTTAGACAAATCTAAAAGAGTTATTATAAAAGTTTTAAAATATTCAGAGATGAAAGTAATACAACCACTATTCAAGAGTGAACATAATAAGGGAAAAAGAAGAGTCAGATATGAAGAAAGAAATATAAATTATAGAATTAAACAATGTAGCTATTAACATTAAAAACTCGAATGTTTAAGCAGTTAAGTTGGCCCGTGCTAAAAAGAAGGCTGATAGACTGATACATGAATATGAAGAAATCACTGGGACTAAAGCCAAACCAGATAAAGGAATGGAAATGTGAAAGCTGAGATAGAAAGAATGGGATATTCCAATTTATTTCTACTGTAGTTCTAGGACAGATTCCATAAAATAAGGGCAAAACATTACCTGCAGAGATGATATTGGAGAATTTTCCAGAATTGAAGAAAGCATGCATATTCAGATTAAAAATACCTGCCAAACCCTAAGTAGAAGAATTTAAAAACAAATCCACATATAGAATAACATCTCATCCAACTACAGAACATCAAAAATGATGACAAAATAATGAAACCTTAAAGAATACAGATCACTGCCAAGTAATGATCATTCGACTGTCAGTAGACTTCTCAGGAACAATGATACATGCCACACCCGAATGGAGTAGTATCTCCTACTTGCTGAGGAAAAATCGTATTACCTCTCCCACTCAACCTGAACTATCATTTAAAAGTAAGGATAAAATAAACACATTTTCAGATATACGCTCAGTAAGAGACTTTATATGTACAGAAAATGCCATTTCAGAAGGACATATTTTACCAGCAAGGAAATTAAATCTACAAGGAAGGAGTACAGACATAGCATTTTAAGGTCCTCATCTCCTCTTGGCAAAAATATGATGTATATTGATACAAGCTTTGTTATAACATATGTGCATGTGACAACTTATAGATACTCTTTAAAATGCTTCTCAACGGAGAGTGTGTTTTCCACCTCTGGGACATTTAGAAACCACTGGAGATATTCTTAGTCATCATAACTCAGGGAGGGGGTGTGCTACTGTCATCTAGTGGGTAGTCAGTCATGCTGCTAAGAAGTATCTTACAAGGCACAGAGCAGGACTGACTACCAAGAATTATCCAGCCCCAAAGGTCATTTGTGCCACAGTTGAAAAGTCCTAATCCGGGCAGCCTGGGTGGCTCAGTGGTTTAGCGCCGCCTTCAGCCCATGGTGTGACCCCGGGGGCCTAAGATCAAGTCCTGCATTGGGCTCCCTGCATGGAGCCTGCTTCTCCCTTTTCCTGTGTCTCTGCCTCTCTCTCTCTCTCTCATGAATAAATAAATAAATAAATCTTAAAAAAAAAAAAAAAAAAGAAAAGTCCTGATCCAAATAAATAAAATAGAAAGTATAACTTTGAAGCCAGGAAAGGAAAAAGTTAAATAAGGATGTTATCAAAACCCCAAAGAACTCCAAAGAAATAAAGTACTTAACACAATGGAGGAAAAAAGATGATAGAAATGTCATCACCCCCAATATAAGCAAAGTAAGCTTACTGAAAAATATTCTCAACTCGATGAAAAAGAAATAAAATCCAGCTATTTACAAACTCGCATTTAGAAGTTGATGGCAATAGGAAGTTTTAAAATAGAAGAATGGAAAATGATCCTAACAAGGAGAAAGATAAGAGGCCATAGTATTACCATTGGAGTAAATAGAATTCAGTTAAGAGCATCATTATGCATCATTACTTGATGATATAATAATTGTGATCCCATATGCACATAACAGTGTAAACCCAGTGTATAAAGGGTCTTTATCAAACAGTTTTTATAAGAACTGATAAATTCTGCAGATAAAATAAGAGGTGATTAAGAAGTACAAACTTCCAGTTATAAAATAAATAATTCATGGAAGTGAAAGTGCACCACAGGGAATACTGCTAATAATATTGTAATAACTTTGTATAGTGACAGATGGCAACTACACATATTATGGTGAGCAATTCTTTATGTGTATAATTGTCAAGTCACTATGGTGCATACCATCACTATGTCTCAACACTGTATTGAAACTAATATATTGTAAAAAAAAGAAAAGTAAAGCTGGGGGTAATTTGTATAATATGCTTAAAAAGCTTGATCATATATAACGAGAAAGCAATGAAAATTAAGCTGTCTTCTTTTGTGCTGGCACAACAGCAACATGAAACACTATACACAAAGATTCATGGCTCCGGGCTCGTAGGAAAGACCTGCTTTGCAAGTAATAAGATTTTCCATTTTTGATAGAGCATAAGAATATTGCCTAGAGCCAAAACTTAAACCTAGGATTTATTTTTAAATTCTCAGTGCAGTAGTTTTTCCACTCTATGGTAGAAATGAGAAAGATGCACAAATATATCATGACTTTAGATACCTCTGTAAAATTCTGTGTTTCTGTAGGGAAAAGGATGAAAAGTTTCAGCTCTTTTTTTCTGAGACTTAAGTAATGAATGTAAAATACAAATGCTGTACTCTGCATAATTAAACTTCCCCTCCTTTGTCTAACTTTCCTCAAAAACTGTAATCCCTCTCTGCTTAAATATAAAGTTAAATTAAAGAAACATTGGGGAAAAAGGAATACTTACAACATTACAAAAAAAGTTGATTGTGGTCAGGGAAATTTCCTATGGAATCCTAAGTAGATCATTTAATTATTTCCTGAGGGAACTAGGAAGTTCCAGAAACTATCCTTAAGTTTTTCACAATGTCATCAGTCCTCAGCTAATGGGAATAAATCAAGTCATGCCGAAGTTCTAGCAGAGTTAAGTAAGTATAAATTTTACATGATTTTTACGGATGGGTGCAAGACTGCATGTTGATATGGTCACAAACATTTTATGACTCTACGTCTGCATCACTGTGAGCTATTGAAAAGCTATGTGAAATGAAATTACTAAACTGTAAGTTTCTATGTGAAGTGATAAACGTAGAATAAGTTTGAGGTGAAAATTATGTAAAACTTTCATGAAAGAAGAAAAGCGCTTTGAAAAATGATTTTCCAAATAGCATATGTATAATGGCTAAACTCAGGGGAATTGGCAGTTACAGATGTTTGTTTCATGTATACTAAATACATGAAAAAGTTAAAGAAAATATAGTAATGTGCATCGTTCTTCCTTTATCATTTGTGTGATGGTTTAAAGCACAGTGTTTGTGTCTGGACTTGAAGGACAGAAAGACATATTGAATATTTTTGCTGATAGATACATCAATACCCCCTCCTCCAACTGAATCACAGCGTTAAAATACTGTATTTTATGAATGGGGCGGGGCTGCGGGGGAGATCTTCTGGTAGCAAAGATATGATGTTGTGATAGTTGTCTCCAACTGAAAGAAAAATTCTTTCATCTGTATTAGAAACTATAACCCTCAAACCACACAAAGGAGTGAGAACAAGGGAAAAAATATTAAGAAACTATACAGAAATAATATTTCAGATATCTTCCCAAGTGATGTAGTATTTTAAAAATATTAACTCTATGTTCACATGATTTCAATATCTGTTGGTTCATCCTTAGTTTTAAGAATCCTTATGAATTTGTATTTGTTTTCACATTACCAGAAACCCTCATTTTACATATTATGCTATTAAATTATTCTGCCTTCTACTTAAATTTCTCTAATAAAATGGCAATTCATATATGTATTTCTCTCTTTTTTTGAGTTTTTTTTTAAGATTTTTATTTCTTTATTCTTGAGAGAGAGAGAGTCAGTCACAGACACAGGCAGAGGGAGAAGCAGGCTCTATCCTTGGAGCCTGATGTGGGACTCGATCCCAGGTCTCCAGGATCATACCCCAGGCCGAAGGCAGGCGCTAAACCGCTGAGCCACCCCGGGATCCCCATATATGTATTTCTCAATCATTGGAATTCTCAAGGGATATATGCCAATACCTGGATGATTCTCTCAACTCTTAAAAACATAAGTATAACCAACTTGCTTTTTTACTAACACTTTGTTTTTTCCCTGGCATGTCCTAACACTGAAAATTAACTACATTTATTTTAGCATCTTTCTCTTACTTGACGGCTATTTTTCAGAAATAATATAAATTTATGTCATTTAGGGTAATATAAAGGCTATGAAATGACAAGGCATAAAATTGTGTTGCGATTGCTCACTGGCTAGGTAAACAGTTTGCCAACAGAAACCAGAGTTGCAGTGTGCAAATAAAATCTATGAGTTGGCAAAACTATAAATTTCTACATGCCCTGTACTTCTTAGTCCTTGTGGAAACTGTGAATGTTGAATCTTCAAAAATCAAAAGTGTGTGTGTGTGTGTGTGTGTGTGTCGTGTCTGTCTCAAGGGTTGACATTTTCTTTGTAAATGTCCACATAGTAAATATTTTAGGCTTATTCATATAAACAGAAATTTATGTACAGTGCAATCTGTATAAATACATATACTGTATATACCTACACAAATGGACATTTATCTACCAATTTCCAAGTATTTCAAAATGCTATTTTCCTGTGTCATACATAGCATATTAAATTAAACTTTGTATTCTGAGATAATTGTAGATTCATGTGCAGTGTAAAAAATAATACGGAGGGAGCCCCCTGTCTTGTACCCAGTTTTACTCAACAGTAACATCTCGCAAACTAACGTGCAATAATACCACAGCTAGAATACTGATTGATGTGACCGAGCTCCTGAATATTTCTATCTCAGAAAAAGCCTTTATTTGCACTTTTATAGCCATACACCCTTTCTTCCCACCCATAATCCCTTCTTAATCTTTGGCAACTCTCAGTCTTTTCTCTGTTTCTAGAATGTTGTTATCTCAAGAATGTTATAATAATGGAAGCCTATGCCGTGTAAGCTTTTGGGACTGTTTTCTTTTTCAGCATAATTTTCTGAAGATTTAGGTTGTTGCATGTACCAATAGTTCATTCCTTTTCATCGCTGAGATGTATTCCCTGGTATGAATATATGACAGTTTGTTTCATCACCCACTGAGGGACATACATCTGAGTTGTCTCCATTTTAGGGCTATAAATACTAATGTATAGGTTTTGGTATGAACATAAATTTTAATTTCTCTATGATAACTAACCACGAATGCAGTTACTGGGTTATATGTTAGTTGCAAGTTTAGTTTTTTAAAGAAACTATCGAAATGTTCTCAGAGTGACTGTATCATTTTACATTCCTACCAGCAATGTATGAGTGATCCAGTTTCTCAGTGTGTGGTTGTATCTCATTGGCTTAATGATGTTGAACGTCTTTTATGTGCTGTATATCTTCAAGTAAAATGACTCTTCATTGCTTTTCCCATTTCTGACTGGTTGGTTTCTATTTTTACACGAGTTTGGAGAGCTATTTTATATGATGAGGACACCAATTCTTTCTTATATAGATTGTAAATATTTTCTCTCAGTTGGTAGTAGCTCCTTTTCTCACTTTTATAAGAAATTTTCAGAGGGCAATTTTTAAAAAAATTTGTGAAGTCCAATTCACCAACTTTTCCTTTCATTTTATTATCTGCTAATGATTCTTTTGGCTGTCAAGTCCAAGATACTTTGCTTAACTATTGATCTGGAAGATTTTCCTTTATTATTTTTTTTCTTAGAGGTTTATAGTTTTACCTTTTGCAGTTAACTCTGTGACCCATTTTGAGTTAATTTTTATATAAAGGTGTCAGAATTACTTTGGGTTCATTTTATTTGTTTGTTATTTGGCCCTGCATATCTCATTGTTGCAGGACCTTTGTTGAAGTAGTTCTTCCTTCACCAAATTGCCTTTGCACCATTGTCAAAAATCAGTTGGGTGTATTTATTCTATTTCTGGATTCTCTGTTCTAGTCCAGTGACCTGTGTATCTATCCTCATGTCAATACACACCATTTTGGTTACTATCGCCATATAGTAAGATTCACAAAACGAATTGGAAATTATTCCCTCCTCTTCTGTCTTCTGGAAGAGTTTGTGTAGAATTGGAGTCAGTTCTTTAAACATAAACAGTCAATAGAATTATCCAGTGAAAGCATATGGCTTTTGAGATTCTGCGAGATGTGTTTAAATTGCAAATTCAATTTCCTCAATAGCTACAGGGCTTTTCAAATTATCTACTTCATATTGAGAAGTTGTGGTAGTTTGGATTTTTCAAGGAATTGGCCCATTTTATCTAAGTCATCGAATTTATGTGTGTAAAATTGTCTGTATATCCCCTTTTCATCCTTTTGATGTCTGCAGGATCTGTTACTTTTATTTCTGATCAGAAATATTGGTATTTCCTATTTCATTCTTGATATAAGAATTTTTTAGTTTTGTAGTTCTACAGGGAAGTTAGGTATGAATCAGAGCAAAATATATAGAAAACTAAACTAATAAAAAATAAGATAATTATAACCTCCAGAGAAAAAGAAGAATTATACACAAAATAAAATATCTCATAATATACTACATGGCTCAGTTGTGAGTATTTATAGTCATAGTTTTATCAGTGAATACTGATTTCACCTAAATTATATTTAAAAGGTAAAGGAGGGCAGTGTGTTTAAAGGGATGGTATTTGGGGGCAATGAGAATTCAATGGAATTAAATCCTCATTCTTATTAGTGCAAATCAATATGTAATATCTAAAATGGAGAAAGATAACTATAAGCAGTTATAAGAAATTTTGAAGGTAAATACAAAAAACAGCTAAGAGATTTAAATGTGTTTCACTCTTAAAAAAGTTGAAATTAGCAGAGGTAGTGATAGAGTGGAATATACAACTGTGGTTTGGTTGTTATTGTTATAAGCCTGTATGATTCTAATCAAAATTAAGATTAAGTGCTTCAAAACTGTATAGATTTTAAATCACATTTTAAAAGTGTGCTCTCCTGGTAACTAATAAACCTTAAGTGGCCCTCGGTGTGTGCTGTTTGTAGTTGGAAGGATTTCTGAATTGTGAACCACTTTTCAATAGTTACAAGTTGAACAATGATATTTATTTTAAAATCCCATAATATTCTGTAAACTGGTGGAAAGTCTTTATAAACTTTTTAAAGACTTTCAACTAAAATCTTCAAGATTTCTCTGCTCCAGTTTCTTTGGAGAGAGAGAGAGAGAGAGAGAGAATATTATAAAAATACTTTTAATAAACTACATCAATGAAAAGTTGTCACAGAACAAACTTGTAAAGATTTGAAAGTTTTCCTTGTCCTGCCTATACAGTTCTCTTTTCTCGTGACTGAATGTCCTCATAAATGCCTTCCTGGTTTTCTGTGACATTCCTTTCTGTCAAAATCTGAAAAGAAAGGAGATGATCTGACTCAATCATACCTTACCATACACTTAAGTCTTTGCTTCTGTTAGTGAGTTAAGCTCTTGTGCTTAACTTAAAGCCAAAATCTCAGTGGCTTGACACTGAGTTTCTTTCTCAGTCCCACACCTTTATCATTTATGTTCCCAGATGCTTATAGGCCTTGAATGGCAAGTTTAAAAAACAAAATAAAACAAAACAAAAAACTTCTCATATAGGAAAGAGGATGTTTTATGGGATTTTGTGACTTGAATAACCACAGGATCCCCAAACTACAGACACCTACTGAAAGGAAGACTGGGTCTCAATGTCTAGTTGGTTTTTAAATACATATACCTAATATCCAGCCACGGCTGCTGTCCCAGTTCAGAAATTTGGACATGTGTAGTCAAGGATTACCCAGAGTCTGCCTGGGACATGCCATTTCATTCCACAGGCCAATGATTTGTTGCTATTTCAGATGGATATTCTTTAAATATTTGTTTAATATTTACTAATGGGGACAGGAAAGGCCTAACTTTTATTTTTATTTTTTTAAGGGCCTAACTTTTAAACTAATGAACTGTCTACCTATTTATTTGTGTTTATACTATGCAATTTATTTTAGCTACTGAACATTATATGGTGTTTTATTTGGAATTATCTTTTATAATTTTTCTGTTACTCCTAGCTTATAGAATGTTACCGATTCTCAATAACTAAGAGAAATAATGCATATAATTACAGTCTTGTTCAAAATAAATTTGAATGTTCTTTTTGGTTGCTTTAATGGTGGGGAAAAAAATGTTCCCTACTTCTCTCTAGTCATTATTCTCTGCTTTTTCTCCTTCTTCTTCTTTTTAACAATTTATTAAGTTTATGGTGTACAGCAGTGTTGATTTGATTCATTTATATATTGCAATATCATTACCATCTAGTGTTAGCTAACACCTCCATCAGGTCACATAAGTATCATTTCTTTTTTGTGGTGAGAACAGTTAAGATCTAGTCTCTTAGCAACTTCATAATACAGTATTGTTGATTATAATCACTAGGCTGTGCATGGATCTCCAGGACTGAGTCATCTACCGGTTGCAGGTTGTATCCTTAAACATCTCCTCACTTCTCTATTGAAAGTTCCTGAACTAGTTGCCTTTATAGAAGGCACATTGAATGTTTAAAACTGAGATGATAAATTCTGCTGGCTCCTGGTCATTGCTCTGTGCACGTGTGATTTTTAGCTGGAAACTTCTGCTGACAATGACTACTCACTGTTGGCTGGTCTTCAACTGGCTGGTCTCATCACAACCAGCAGTTGTGATGTGTGCACAGCAAACTTGTGTGGATTTCAGAACCGTCAAGCAAGGTAGGGCGGTCAGTGAGGAGTGTTTTGAAACCTGTGTCCACTTGAGGGCACTGTCGACTTCGGTGGGAGTATAACCAAATTACATTGTCAGTTATATAAGGAATTCTATGAGGAAAGCCCAGTAAATTGGCACCAATGCCTGACTTATTGCAATGGCACTTTAGCACTCTTTACTGGTGTGGTCTTAGGGTAGCTTCCTAGCTCAAGTGTGCTTTTCCATCTAACTTTACCGATGCTGTGACTAGTGGTATCCCTTCCCCCTCTCTCCAAATACCATCTTCTCTAAGCTTTATTTTTCATAATCTTAAATATTTTTGCCATTTAGTATATCTTTCATGAGCATATGAAGATGATGATGACAGAGTTTCAGACTATACCTTCATGTAAAAATGGGCCTAAGTGGAATTGTCTTTCCAGCATTTATTGACACTTCTATTATTTTCAATATAGTATCACCCCTTTAGAATGAGCAAAACTCAACATATCTTAGGTTAAATTACATAACCTATAAACCCAAAGCAGTTGAAAAAGGTTACACTTATATGGCATCTTGCAGTTTATAAAGAATTATCCATTGTGGAAACAATCTGACCCTGTGAACAGTGGCAGAAAGAAAGAAAAAGAATGGAGGGCTCTGACTATGGGCACTGGGTGGCTTTCTTCTCAGTGTCTAAAATAAAATATACTTGGACAAACAAAAATGAATTTATTCTCTTATTCTCTTATCCAGTTCACATTGGAAGTTTGTGCTCTTCCTAGGGTTGGATGTACTTTGATTCTGTGGTACATGTGTGTGTGTGTGTGTGAATTAATCACCTTAACTTTAAATTAAAGATCCATCTTATTCTAGGGGTGCCTGAGTGGCTCAGATGGTCAGGCCTCTGGCTTTTGATTCCAGCTCAAGTCATGATCTCACTGAGATTGAGCCCTGTCAGGCTCCATGCTTAGCAGGAAAACTGCTGGAGATTCTCTCTCCATCTCCCCTTGCCCCTCCCCCTGTTCATGCTCCCTCTTTATCTCTCTAAAATAAATAAGTCTTAAAAAAAAAAAAAGAGCCATTTTATTCTCATTCTGTTTTGTGTCACATTTTAGTATTTCCTGTCATTAACTGAACATAAGTGGTACCAGACCCATAATTATTTCTAATTCCCAAGCTGTTCCCTTGACCACATGGAATGGGGGCAGGATGATATAGGGAGATATACGTTACAGATATACAGATATAAGTTTACAGTTCACCTCCAATCCATTTGACATATTTAAAAATATTTAAGTACATGTTATCAAATTCATAACATTTTTGTGAACATGGGATTGTTTTATATCATTTTTTATTTCTTTAGTCATTATATCTTTTTGAACACTTAAAAGACTAGCTAATTAGAAATATTTAATTTTGAAAGATTAAAGATGTTTCAGGCTCATATCATGTCACATGATATTGAAATGTTTCAATATATTTATTCCCATGGAGGAACACTGGGATAATACAACACAATTCATATTTGGACTATATTAAGATTTCACATGAATTAAGTATAATTGATTATACTTTATGACTTAGTATTCTTGGCAAGAATTGATTGCTAACCTTTTTTTACCTGAAGAAAGTTTTTTTTTTTTTTTCTGAGTGTTAATATATTTAAAAAAACGAGAAAATGTTAAATAAAACCTGCAAAGAAGCAAAATATTTTCACCTTTCCAAAGTGTTACAAATCTAATTTATTTACTAGGTATACAAAATTAAGATAAAAATACACTAAGAACTGAATAATTAAAATACTAAATATTGCCAGAATGCAAAAAGTAAGAGTAACTCTTTCAAACATGTGCAAACATATTAAAGGGAGTTTGAATTTTTGAAAAAAATTTAGGCAAAGGAGTTTTAGTAAGATAAAGAAAGGTAAAGTGGCTTTGGGAAAAATGGTCTATTTCTGTGACTGTAACCTTAAAGTTTCTAAGTCTATTATAAAATTTATTCTCATATATGTAAATACTGCACATAACTATTCAGAAACATATTTTTACCCTCCAATACATTTCTAAGTGTTTATACTCTAATGTATGCATGTTTATATATGTGCGTATATCCTCTTTACATGCATAGATATCCGTTATCTCTTGTCATGAAAACACTGCATAACAAACAACCACAAACCTTAAAGGCATTAAACAATGCACATTTACTTATCCATGTGAGTGTGCTCAAGTGTTGGTGACTGGGCTTGCTTGTTCTCCAGCAGTCAGCCAGAGTGAGGAAGTAGTTCTGCTGATTATGGCTGGCTCACTCATATTGGGGAAGAACTCAGGCTGACTGATACAGTCGGCGTTGGCTGGAATGACTGGGATGATATGGTCCTTCTTCATTTGCCTTCCAACTGCCAGCAGACTATCCAGGCCAGTGCAAGAGCAACGGCAGACAATTATTTGCTTTTTTTTCAAGTCCTGAATGTACCATCATGACTAACATCCTACTGAGAAAAGCAAAATTACATAGCTGAGTTCAAAATCAAGGAGGAAGGAAATACATTCCATCTATTTTTGAGAAAAGACATGCAAAGTCATATGGCAAAGAACGTAAATGGAGAGATAAAGAATTGGGGGCATTAAATCAGTCTACTGAAACTTTTATATTTGGATTTTTAAATAAGACTCACCTTAATAGAATTAGAAGTTTTTATAACTATAGCTCATACAATGACTATCTGTAGTGAAAAAAAAAAAAAAAAAAGCCTTGAAATTTCCCTAAGGTTAAGTAAAGATAACAGTTTTGCTTTGACAGATATTTTAATATTAAAATTTTCTTTTAATTATAAATAAGTAAATGCAATTAATGAAGGTGGAATTGAATGTGTCCTATAAGGATTTGAAGGTAAATGGCAAGAAGTCGAGGGAAAATATTGAACACGATGTGTGTGATGGCTTTCTGGAATTCTGTGACATTACTGTTCCTTTTTCACTAGTAATATATCTTGAACTTCTCTTCTTCCCTCAAGTAGACATCATAGAAACACTTAATGGCACTTAAGCTGCATCAGGCCAAAGAAAACAAATGAACAAGCTAAAACAAATGGATTTCACTTCCAAATTCAAAGCATGAGACTGGGAAAAGAATTCAAGGGTTTGGAAACTAGTCCTGGCAGTGAGCCATTTAAAAGGTTTTTGCCTGGGGCTTTTAGGCCCATGTAAGATATACCAGAGTAGGAGGGGGAAGAAAGTATAGATCAAAGCTGTATGATCTAAATCATGAAATTGCAGAGATGGAATATAATGAAGTGAAGCTGGTATCCAATTAGACATACAGGCTTAGTTTCTCAGAACAAAGGAGTTTGAGTCTCACCCCTCTAATGCTTGTTATTGTTAAATATTTGTAGGCTTCACAGGCAATGCTACAATTATCCCTCCCAGTTATTAAATCCACTCTGCATTAGTAATACTTTTGGAAACCTTGTGTGCGGAAGTTGCTTCCCCTTGGAAAAGCATACTTTTCCTCCTTAATGCCAGCTTAAGAGAGAATAAAGATAAGTAGAAAAAAAGAACTGAAAGATGAAATATGCAGAATTTACCTGGAATATGACTTCATTGTAAAGGAGGGTGTTCTGGGAAACAAGAGAAAAAATGAATTACTATTAAAAAAAAAAGGAGAAAACTCATAAATCTCCTATAAATTGTAAACATGTGGAATATCTGAAAAATACTTGACTGCTGAATATTTTGTACCCAAACCATAACCAGGATGGTTATAATTAGACAGTTTCTAATTAATTGGTCTGAATCATTTATTCTTGGGATTCTTCCTAGATCCATGCAGTTATTTTTAAAAAAGAGAGAAAGTTTAAGGGACCAATGGATAACAGAGATAACATAAATCTGAATTTGTTAGCACACACTTTTAAAATCCACAGCTCCTGTGGTTTCAAAACTACCTTCAACAACTGGTTAGGCGGTTCCATTCCACTATCAGTGGTCCTTAACATTTTTGAGATAAAGATCTCTTGAGAGACTAATCTAAACTCTTTGCTTAGAACATTCAGAGACCAGCTATTTTAGATACACTTTGTAGAAAGGAACTAATGATTTTTAGTTCTATTGAAAAATAGTATAACTGTGGAGTTTAAAGACAGAAAAGCATGTACAATGTTGCCAATTATAAATGAAATGACCAAATGGAGAATGTTTACAATGATAATAATAATAATAATAATAATGATAGATTGCTATAATGCTTTATAGTTAAAGCATTTCATGCATGTTATGTGAGTTGATCTTCAAAGTAACACTGTTAGTATTATTTTTATCATCATCATTATTATTTTAGGATTGAAACTACTGAAACCTCAGTACAGTTTCTTCAAAATAGCATTACACGGCAGAGGTGGAATGTGAATTGAGGTTCTCTCTTTTTAGGGACTATTACACTACTCCTTTCTGTGTAGTGCACTCCATATTCCTCATCTGTAAAATGTGCTTAATAATGGGCCCTACCTCACAAAAAAAGTGCTGAGAGTGCATTGGTTTTTAAAACCAAGAAAATTCCCCAGTCAGTCTAGAATCAACAAGTATTTATCCTTGTGACTTCTATATAAATATCGGTTTAAAGCTGGCCAGTAATTGTTTAAAATCAGATGGGTTTAAAAAAAATAAAATAAATAAAATAAAATAAAATCAGATGGCTTTAATAAAAGATTCAGTTGAATTTAACCACATTAAGTACATTTTATGAAACTAGTAGTCTATTTAGTTTTTGAGCCCTAGTGAATTGGAATTTCTCTTCTCTGAAGCCCTGGATACAACCAATAGGAACGTGTGCTAAATGCCTAAGCGAGTTGTGTTCTAAAAAAAACTCCTTTATATGGTGGTGACTCACCCCAGGCTCAGTGTCTTCGAAGGATTACAAGGGGCACATCAACAAATAAACAGGCTTGATTTGGGAGGAGCCTCCTACCTGAGCCCTATAAGGCTTCTTTTCTTTCCTGGTATCTAAACAGACTGTGTGACCTCTTTAGAATTCTATCTCAAGGTATCTCACTGGTTCTTCATCTTTGATGTACACCTGTGCACTCAAGGATTTTCTACGTGCTTATACCTAATATAGAAAGAGAGCAAGGAAGTGAAAGAATCCTGTCAGGGTTGATAACTTTTGCATTTTGTCCAGAACTATAATCCTAATTGTTTTGTCTTAGTACTAGTATTAAAGGGAATGAACATTCATCACTAGTTTGGTTTGTGTGTGTGTGTGTGTGTGTGTGTGTGTGTGTGTGTGTGTTTCTTTTTTCCACTATGTTTCCATTTATTCCTTCAGTAGCTAAAATCACTCTTAAATGGTTTCTTCAAGAAGAATTCATAGGCATTTATACTCTGAGGTTTTGCATGTTTAAAGTCATTTTTTAAAAATTCTTACATGAAAGTTTGGGTAGTGGTAAAATTACTGAATTACTGAGTCGTACTCTCTATCTTCATGGTAGGCATTACTCTACTGTCTTCTAGTGTTCCTATGGAGCTTTTGGAAACTAGCCTGATGATTTACCATTTATAAATATCTTAATATTTACACTTATACATGTAAAGGGCTCTTTCATTACCTTTAAGATCGAATAATTTTATTATTCTGTAATAAAATTAGCCATTTTATACCCATTTTTTTTTCCTAGGATAAGCTGTGTTCTTTCTGTCTCTGGATTTAGTATTATTCCTTTTATTTTCTGGAAAGCTTTCTTATGTTATATTGTTAGTTGTTACATTTCATTATTTTGATTCTCACCTTTAGGGAAACCATCTATGTATATATTTGATTTCAGAGTGATCTTGTTTTTTCTTTCTTTTGTCCTGTAGCCCTGTTTGACTCGTTATTTTGGATTTTTTAAAACTATTTCCATTTCATTTTGCTATCTGTTCTCAATATTATGCTCCACGTTCTTTGCCATATTTTTTCCAATGTAATTATGCCAGAGTAGCCTCCATTTCTGTAATGGTTTTACTTTTTAGTCTGCTCCTTTCCTAAGTTCTTTTGGTTCATGTTTCACTCGTTTGTTGTATGGGTTCATGTTCTATAATCTTTTATTTGAGCAGTTGCTTTATGTAACTAACCACTTCATTTAAATTTTAAGACACTATTTTTTGTCATCTGCTCTGTGGCAAGATTAGTTTGGTGAGTGTCTCTTGCATTTGCTCTTCCTATTTCTTTTCTCCTTCATATGATATTCTATTAGATGAGAACCAATGCTAATTAGCTTTTGGCCTTGTGTTATCTTTGAGTGAGATTCTCATCCTCAACCAGTTATTTATAGGAGGTTCATTTATAGGACTGGACAGTTTATAGTGTGATTGAGTTGTTCTTTTCACTACCCAGCATAAATGAAAACAGCTGTGGGTCTGCCTACATTTATGTCACTACCTTTTGCTCTACCTCACTGACTAAATGCTTCCTAAAAATGTGGCATGTCTGTGGAATTCTTGGTTAAGCCTGACCCTGATTTTTTGTTGCCATGTTTTAGTTCATGGAAGTCCACAGTTAGCTCACACAGACTGATGTTTCAGTTGAGAGATATTTGATGTGTGATACTCAACCTTGGAAATTCTTCCAAGTTACTATGAGCTCTACAGCCAGAGGTATCCAACCTTCCCTGTTTACTTTCTCCCGTTTTGCCTTCTCTGAATTTTGGAAGTCCTTACTCATATTATTGTTGTTCTGATTCACAGACGCACCTCCTGTCGTTTATTAAAAGTCAATCCTTACAATGTGTCTTATTCTCTTTATTTTCTTTGCCTTAATATTAGGTCATAAAAATGTGATTTTTTAGAAACAATTTTACAGACATTATCCAAAAGCATTAGGAAACCTTCATAAATTTGAATTAATTTTTCAGGGTAAATAACTCTTCCATTCCTGAAAACATGATTTTTGTGATAGGAAATGTCACAAGGAATATTTATAAAATACAAGCTCCCATATGATAACCCAGATTCATTCATTCACTTAATAAAGAATTGTATCTAGAAAACTTTTGAAAGATGAATGGATGAAGAAGATGTGTTATGTATATATACAATGAAATATTACTCAGCCATTAGAAACGATGAATACCTACCATTTGCTTTGACGTGGATGGAACTGGAGGGTATTATGCTGACTGAAGTAAGTGGACAGATTATTAATTTGAAACAAGTTAAAAATCTAATGTTACCTCAACTTAAATAGTTGATAGCGGGAGAGACTTCTCAGTAATTAACTATGCTGGACTTACTTCCACGGTGCACATAAAGATTCTTAGTTACAAAGGGCTTTATTCTCATGTAAAACTTCCCACAGATTTTTCATGTTGGTAGCATGATAAATACTCAATTTCTGCAACAAGGATAACAAAATGGATTTTTCCTGAGCATTGTCAGAGATGTGTCCATGAATAAAAACCTATTAAAAGAGTATTTGAAGTAGAAGTATGTAAAGAGAAAAAATGGAAAAGTTTTTAGAGATGAACATGTTTTCAGAGGAAGGATTTGTCTGCCTCACAAGTAAATACATATAAGGGTGAGCCTGCATGAGTGTTAGACTACCTTCTAGGTTCCTGTGGTTCAGAGTTCTGGTTTGGCTCAGATTTCTGCTCTTCCTTGTGAGAAGTATGGATCTAAATAAATGCTTATTATACATTCAAAGGAGGTCATGAATCTGAAATATATTGTGTGCTGTAACATTGAAAGATATGGTAATTACACTTGAAATCATTGTTTAGTTTCATCCTCCTATAGTCAGGAACAACACTTTTACCATACCAGTCTGGTAATAACCAATCTGATATTAAAAGGGCTACAAAATATATTTGCTGAAGTTAAACTAAATGATTAGGTTTGTAAAAAAAAAAAATCAAAGACATATTTTTAGAAGAATCATAGACTGATAGGATTTTCAAAATAAATCTTTCTTTTAGTTTGTACCCAGCATTCTGTCCTCTTCATGGATATATAACACTTTTTTCATGGTTTCTTTTTTTGTTCTTCATAATTTGTATGGCCTATGAAATTTGCTCGTCTATATTTTTCCAGATTCAATATCTCACTTTTGTTTTAGAATGTTTACTATATAACTTTTCTCCAATTGTCAAAAATCTCTTCATTCTAAAAATATATATATTTTTAGGCTACACAGTGGCTCCATAATGCTTTTGATCAGAGAGGGATTGAAAGGGGCTAAAAGAATGTTTGTATTTAATAACAACAAGAAAGGTCCCAACTATTTATACGTAAAGTCTATATATTCCCAGAACACTTTATCTTTCCTGTCTTTTGAAGTTCATGTTTCCTGACCTTACTGTGATAAGATTTTATTTTCTATTTTTACTCCTTCTTTGTAATCTGCCCTACTTTACCATGTCTTGTCTGTGTGCTCCTGGGGGCCCTCTAGCCAGCCACTGCTATCACCTACAAGATGAGAGGTGAGGGTACCTGTCATTTATTTATACCCTGTAGTGTTGGTATAGAGCTAATTCAAAAAAGAGTATTTTATAGACATATACGTGCTTTTGATCACTTGATCTTAGCTTTTCTAGTGATAGAAAACCCTTAATGGGTTCATGTTTTCTTCTATTCCACCCCCACTCACAGCTTTACTATACATAAGATTGCCTCTTCTCTTTTATCCTATAATTATTTTTCTGTTGTCTACTCAACTCCTTTAGGCAATTTATCTCATCATAGCCTCATATAATCTTATTCCATAAAATCATAGGCTACCAAAATTTTATTTTAGCCATTATTTTTGGATATACTGTTGCTTCTTTTTTCTGGTATTATTAACTTTCTTTTTGTCTGCACTATCGTGGTGTTAGGGTACAAATGAGTTTACAAATCCATATTCTTCTGAGAACTCTAACCCCCTTCAGGTTCCTCACATGTACTCAAATGGATTAGCTTGAATGATCTATGCATCTTTTTTCTACTTTTCTCCTTTATTTCCACTAATGTTTGTGATAGATCCTCTTTTTTCTTAACTCCAAAGGAGCAGCTTTGCTTACCGTGCCCACTAAAGATTCTGCTGCTATTCCAGGTCCATATTATTGATTATTGAAGCTCCACATCAAGGATACTGCTGTGTGTACCAAGAGCACTCTACTGCATCCCTGATGAGGCATTCGTGCAGTTTCCTGTTGCTATAACAATTGGCCCTATCTTCCATTGCTAGAGAAACTAGACCCATTATAGGAAATGACTTGTACTTGCAGTTTGGTTTTTACCCTTTTAGGCCTTACATTCTTTTTGATTGCAATCTGGTATGGCTTAAAAACAAAACTGATTAAGAAGCATTTATACTATGCTCAGCCCTACCCTGATAATTGCCCTGACCAGTCTAGTTCCATGTCAGAATGTAAATGCACTCAAGACTGACTGATGGCTTAAACATAATCTTTCTTTTAGAAAACTAGTAATGAAGCAACATGAAGTTATAAAAAAAAAAAAAACTAGAAATTTACCATGTAGTTCTAAACACAGATGATAAAACATTTTCCTCAATTATTTTCTTTATGTGCTTCCTCTTCATTTAGAATATAGGAAGAGAGTCAAAGCACTTACCTCCTTTGAGAGTTATCTGTGTTTAACATAGAGCTATGAAAGTAGGGAATATGTTATCTATGGCAATGATAAAATTAATTATTAAGTGCAGAAGCTTATTTGAAAAACATTAGCATGGACAAAGCATTTTCACAAATTCAGTAACTTTGTCTATTAGTTTGGCATAATCATGGCTAATAGATTGACATAAATGCCTTCATATACATGAGAGAAAGTTTAACTTTTCTCCACTGATTGCAACATAGAGGAAAAAGAAAGGGATCTCAAATACCAGGGAGAAAATGCTGATCAAGTGCTCATAATACTAGAAGCTGGGGATCATACATCTAAATCCAAAGAAAGGTTATGTAAGCTTCTCTTGCCTATGTTTCTTTAGGAATTTGATAGATCATTATCTGCCTTAAGTTTCAACAGTCAGGCCTGGACAAGTCAGAATAAAGAGAAAAAATAGTTTTCAGAGATTTTTTTCTTCCTAAGCCCTCTAAAGGTCATGGGCACACTCAATACCCATGGAGACTTAGGGTTTTTTTGTTTGTTTGTTTTTGTTTAAGGTTTTATTTATTTGAGAGAGAGAGTGCAAGCATGAGCAGGGGGCATGGACAAAAGGAGAGGGAGAAGCAGACTCCCCGCTGAGCAGAGAGCCCAATGTAGGGCTTCATCCTGTGACCTGAGCCAAAGGCAAACATTTTACTGACTGAGCCACACAGGCACCCCGAGGATGCTCTTTAAGTAATGGCTTATGTCAGTAACTGTCACTGTAAAAACTCTTCCTGATGGCATTGAGGGCAATTGTAGCTATGGAAATATATAGCCTTCTAGACTTTTTAATTACGTAATTACAGAATGTTAAATTCCTATGCCTTTTGAGACTTCTGGTTAAATGTTTACTAAGGTGTGGACATTAGGATGCTAGTTCATGGGAAAATTATCAGTCATCTGCTGATGAATAAGTTTGAGAAATTCCCTGTTAAAGAAAGTTAAATAGATTTCCTTATCATGGGACTTTTCAGGGTTTTTATTAACTAGTGAACATATGAATGACAGAGAGATTTTGAGTCATTGGGACAGCTGCATCTAACAGAAACCCAATTAAATTGGTTTAACTAAAGAGAGGTATTTTATTTTTTAATGAAAAGTCCAGGAGGAGGTAGCTCAAGGCTGATTCAGTGACTTCACTAAGTCTTCATGATCTGAGCTCCTTCCGTCTTTCTGCTCAGCTAATGTTATTGGGTGATTTTCCACCTAATGTTCTCAGGCACATTTACGGGCACTGAGTGACAATTACTTTACTAGGGGTCTCTCCCAATAGGTTTTTGCTTAAATTTCATGGTCAGAACTAGGTTAAATGTTCTCGGGAAGTCTGAAGTCTGTGAAAGTGAGATTTTTAAAGCAGAAACTTTGTCTTTCTGAACCAAATCAGGATTCCACTGGTGAGGAAGTTGGGAAAAGTGATATTGGGAACCCGATAACAATCTTTGTCATGTAGCATTTTCATTGACCTAATTCCAACTCATTTTTTAAAAAATAGATTATCCTCTAGGGCATATAGGATATACTGTTTCTATTCCAACTATTTAGATTTACAATTTTATTTTTAAAAATTTTTGAAGATTTTTTGTTTGTTTGAGAGAGAAAGAGAGCGAGCATGAACAGGGGGAAGGCAGAGGAAGAGAGAGAAGCAGGCTTCCCATTGAGCAAGGAGCCCAGCATGGGGCTTGATCCCTATAACTTGAGCCAAAAATAGACACTTAACCACCTGAGCCACCCAGGCACCCCTAGATACACAATTTTAAACTGAAACTCATATATATATATATGATTTATATATGTATATATATATATATATTAAAAAATAAGTTCACATGCTTCATGCATTCATGGTTCTATTAGTTTCTTTAACAGATTTAACAGTCTTTTTTTTTTTTAAATAAAGTTATGGAGAATTTAAAGTAAATGTCCAAGAAAATAGCCAGTAGGTTAAAGATAATTTGTCTTGAAAAGTTTGGAAGCATTTTTTTTAGCTCTTACACCGTTAGTCACTTTAGGCCTCTTTTTATTCTGTTTTACAATTCAGGGTCTAAAAAATTATCTTAGCATTTATCTTCATTTGCAGATTGAAAGGTTTAGTTATTGAGATCATCATAAAAGGAGCAATTTTAAAACTTCGAGCAGACATTTTTAATGTGGACCATTTGTCTCTGATATCAATTTTATCTGATTACTTTATTACATATGCATGCTACAAGTGACAGATAGTTTTAATATCTCCATGATTAATAGAATATTTTTCTTAGGTTCTCCTACAGAGAAGAATATCATAATGAAATATTGATAAAGTTCCAAGAACAGCAAAATTGTCATGATACTTAGGGAAGTCTTTAAAACTAAGATTGTATTTTCTCTGATGAAGCAGGTTGGGTATTTTACAGCTGAAGAATCAAATACTCTATTGATTTTGTTATTGAAAAATCATCTCATGAGATTTCTGTGTTCAAAAAGAAAAAAAGTCTTTCCAGTGACCTTGGTTTTCATGTACTTCATTCATATTTGACTAAATAAGATTAAATTTATGAGTGAGACCAAATTTGAAAATTAGTAACTTAGAAATTCATATTAAGAGTCACAGTTCACACAAAATTGGGGAAGAAAAGAATAATTAAAATCTGGAGAACATTCAGTAGAAACAAGTGATGTGTACTTAGGGAAGAAAAAACTTGATAAAAAATATAAGGAGTCATTTATAAATTGGTGTAATCAGTAATGGAAAAGATCTTAGATATAGAGATCTAGAAATATAATACCTATGTATTATATGGCATTACTCACTCTCTGATCTTGCCCTGGATTCCTATATGCATTGTTTTTCCCCATTGACATTGATTTGATCACGTCACTGGCTTTGGTTAATGGAATATGAATAGACATAATATTGAATGTGCTTCTGTGGATAGCCCATGTCCCTCTTTGAGCATCTGCTTTCTGTTAGGGGAACAGCGTGACCCAGGTGGTGGCCGTCCTTTAGCTTGGGACCAAGAATGTGAAGATACATAGAGCTAAGTCAAGCCCGGCAGAGCTGCAGCCAACCTGCAGCCTTCATGTCAAGTGAGCAGGAAATAAATGCTTCCTCGTGTGAGCCACTGAGATTTGGGAAATGTTGGCTATAGCACTGTAAATCAACTAGGAAACCAGTCAGCAAGATGGGGCTGGAATACCGCAATGTGTGGATGTATGCTTAATGTCAAAAAACATTAGTTAATCCTGCTGTTTGCCTCTGGTATCTTTTCTTCATTTTTTTATATAACTTTGTCTTCATCCTCACAGGGAAAATACTGAGGGATGTGTACTTAGGAACTGAAATAACAACAGTTCTGGAATTATACATTTATATGTTAGAGAAACTATTTATTGAAATACAACTATTGCCAGGCTTTGCCTCACACGTGGGAGAAGGCAGCAACAAACAAAAATGGTGAGTCCCTCCTCTCTGGGAGCTTAAATTCTAGTCATGGAGACAGACGATAAACAAATCAACTCGTCAGTGATCAGTATGAAGGAAAACAAGGCAGGGCAAGAACAAGATGTGACTGGGGGCAGGTGTTGTTCTAGGTACGACTATCAAGGACTCACTGAGGATAGAGCGTTTACACCAGGTACCGGATGCTATAGAAAAACCTGGGCTTTGCTGTTAGGCAGACCTGAGGTTGACGTGTAGCTCCTGCACTAAATAACCGAGTCACTGACCTTACCTACGTCATCCTGTTTTTTTTCTGATCTTAGCTCCTTTGACGGTAAAATAATAATTACAACATAAATGTCATAGGCATATTGGAGGGTCAAGAGTTGAACACTTAAAGGGATCAGCACTATATTTAGCATAGGAAATTCTTAATAATTGGCAGTTAGTATTACAAGCATTAAAACCGAGGGATGGCCTAGGGCCCCTGGGGTCAGGTATTATTCTTACTGTGAAGTGTGATTGGGAGTGGCTATAGCGATGCAAGGTCCACAAGAGGGATTTATACAGGTCTTCCAAAGAATTTTTATGGGATGAGGGGGGCAGGCAATCAGTAAATTAAAGCGCTTTTACTGCTTAGAGTGGTGAACAGAACAAGGCAGTCAAGGCAGTGGGCAAGTGAGTCATACAGCTACAGGTTATGTAACCCCTGAGGGAGCTCAGGAACCACCAGTAAGAGGAAGGAAGCATAACTGGAGTCTAGCTGAATAAGCAAGTGTCTGCTTCCACTGGCTTTTGCTGCCTTCATTGGCTCACTCTGTGGCTCCATTGACAAACGTCCTCCTCTAGCAGAGGGCATCATTGTTCTAATTTCTCTAACTCTTCTTTTTTATTTACTTGTTTAAATTCAATTTACCCACATATAGGATACCACCCAGGGCTCAGCTAATCACTTGCCTTCCTTAATGCCCATCACTCAGTTACCCCAACCTCCACCCACCTCCCCTTCTGCACTCTTCTAAAGACACAGAGTGATAGACTGAAAATGGCAACTAGTTGGAATCAAAAGACTGAAGTTGGCAAATGTTTTCTAGGGGCACCTGGGTGGCTCAAGTCGGTTAAGCATCCAACTCTTGGTTTCGGCTCAGGTCATGATCTCATAGGTCCTGGAATCCAGCCCTGTGTTGAGCTCCACACTCAGGGGGGAGTATGCTTGAAGGTTCTCTCCCTCTGCCCTTTCTCTCACTCAAGAGTTTTCTCTCTCTCTCTCTCTCAAATTAATAAATCTTAAAAAACAAAAAGAAAATATTTTCTAAAAAGGT
This sequence comes from Canis lupus baileyi, assembly GCF_048164855.1. NCBI lineage: Eukaryota > Metazoa > Chordata > Mammalia > Carnivora > Canidae > Canis > Canis lupus. The sequence continues at coordinate 4,609,411 of NC_132859.1, forward strand.
ACTCAGTTAATACCCATAAACATCATTGCCTCTGTGTGAATTAAACCCAAATAACAACTCTCCCTGTTAATCTGTCTTCTAGACATCTCTTATACTTCCAGCTACTTGATGGATATTCACATTTGGGAAAAACATTTCATTTGTTTTAAATTGAATTAATTTATCTTCCAAAACGTGATCCTTATTCTGAGCCTTCTCAGAAAAATCTAGAATTACTTTTAATCAGTGTCTTTCCCTTTCTTCCATGGCCAGTATCCTCATCTTACTCTACCTGCAGTATGCCGTGTTATGGGAGCCCCTCCTTAGCCTCTGATATCATGGGGCTATGGCATTACTCATCTCTCTTGGGAAGAATATGGTATTAATAAATTGTGACTAATAACCAAGTTGCAAAAAGACCCCTGTGCCCTTTTCCCATTCATTTCCCACAAGATAAATTATACATACTGTAACAAGGAGAGAAGACAAATTACACATATTGCAAATTCCTGTGAGAAATCCCTCTTTGTCTAGCCAATTATGTATATTTGCTACTTGAAGTTTATTTTAGAGAATAGAAGAAAATCTTGTCTTTTGGCACCCAAGTGAGGTTAAGGATGTTGTGATTTGGTGTCAGCATTCAACATGCCTCAAATGAATTAAGAATTATAATTGGATGTCACTTGGGGTCTTGGTTTCTGCCCCAGGGAAGGTAATAAAACAAGTTGGAACGTATTACCACATTCAAGTCATTGCTAGGTAATTGCTTGCAAGCCTGTCTGTGGGCTGTAAGCAAAGATGTTTTATGTGTTTGCCCAAAGACCAAATAAGCAAGATGAGGTTAAGTGTCCAGGGACTTTGAAGAAATGTCACCTTTGCCAGAGGACTGTAAAGACTGCATGTACTATCTGCTTATTGCTTAGGATTTTCTTGACTTGATAATAAAGGAGTAGAAAAAAACCTTTTTAAATGATCTCTTGTCTTAATGTCCTAAAACTTTTGTCCCACTGTAATGGAACTAAAACAAGCAATGGTCAGACAAATGCCAGCCTCTAATTTTTGAAAGTCTGAGACGTTAAAAGAATCATCACCTATTAGTTAAATGCCTATGTGGCCATGGAGAAGCACTCTATGTAGAAGCAGAGTCACAAAGGCGCTATTCTCAGTCCTGAACTGCCTACCCAGACAGCTGAATCTCTCTTTTTTTTTTAATAAGATTTTTTTTATTTATTCATGGGAGACTGAGAGAGAGAGAGAGGCAGAGACACAGGTGGAGGGAGAAGCAGGCTCCATGCAGGGAGCCCGATGTGGGACTTGATCCTGGATCTCCAGGATCATGCCCTGGGCTGAAGGCGGCTCTAAACCACTGAGCCACCCCGGCTGCCCCCAGACAGCTGAATCTTAACACACAGAATTTGAAAATTTTTGATAGAGTTATGTATTACTAATTGGCATTCCTTTTTTCTATCTTCCAGATATGATAGATGCTGAAAGAGATATTAAAATCTCCCCTCCCAAAGGTATTTCATGATATTCTCTTGATAGATATTACTAATAGTATATTTTATAGGAGTGTAGTTGCCACGTTATTGGATGCATAGGCCTATGTTTGCTGTATTTCTTTCATGATTATGCTTTGTATTCTAACATATTGTCTCTCTGTCCTATTTTCTTATCCTTATATTTCACCTGGACTGGTATTTGCCATTTCTGATTTTTTATTCGAATTTCTTAACATCTTTTTGATCATCCCTGTATTTTCTAACTCTATCACAGGGCTCTATCATATCATTAAGTATGGTTGTTGTATATAACAGATAACTTTTTTTTTCTAAAACCAAATTTAACATCTTGTCTTTCTGTAAGAGACTTGAATTAATTTGTGTTTAGTGTATAAAGTAATATACTTGATGTTACTCCTTTATTCTTTCTTAGTAACGCTCTTTATTTAGTTTGTTTTTCCTTTATACTTTTCCTTCCACTAATGTGAGGGTTTTTTTTTTTTTTTAATTATGCAATACTTCACAAAGTGTGCACCACCCTTGTGAAGGGGTCGTGCTAATCTTTGCATTATTCCAGTTTTGATAAATAAGCTGCAAGAGGCTGCATGGATCAAGTGTGTTAGTTCCCAAAACTAAATTCTTGACCTCTCTTTCCAGAGCTTCTGGAAAGATCGCTCTTTCCTGATCTTCTCCTCAAGCCAGATCTTGGGAGTCAACTGTCATTCCTGCTTTTTCCTCATATTCACTTCCACTCTTTCAATAGGTCCTGTTCTCTGTGTTTGAAATTCCCATCCATTCCTCTGCACTAACATGGCTACCACCCCAGTCCAAGCAGCTCTCACTTTTCCCCCTAGATAGCTGCAGTAATTTCTACTGATTTCCCTATTCCCAATAAAGAAGAATATGTAACATTTGCAAAGTTCTTGTGAGAAATTCCTTTTCAGATTTGTCTTATTTCCCACCAATACATTTTCCATACAACCTTTAAAAAAATATAAAACCTGATCATATTGCCTACCTTGTTCAAAGTTCTTCAATACCTTCCTTGTGGGAAGAAATGTCAAATGCTATGTGGGACAAAATTTCAAATCCTTAGAATGACTTGGTATGGATTTACATGATCTGACCCGCAGCCTTTTTCTTTAACCTCATGTCATATATACATATTCTTTTTGCTCAAAATGCTCCAGACACACTAGCCTTCCCTCTGCTTCTTCTTCTTCTTCTTCGTCTTCTTCTTCTTCTTCTTCTTCTTCTTCTTCTTCTTCTTCTTCTTTTAAGATTAATTTATTTGAGAGAGAGAGAGAGAGAGAGAGAGAAAGCATGGTGGGAGGAGACAGGGAGAGGAAGAGGGAGAGAGAATCTTAAGCAGATTACACGCTGAGTGTGGAGCCAGATACAGGGCTCGATCCCATGACCCTGAAATCACTACCCTGAGATCATGATGGGAACAAAACCAAGAGTTGGACATTTCACCAATTGGGCCATCCAGATGCCCTTCCCTTTGCTTCCTAAAGGCACAGATCCCATTTATACTTCTGGAACCTCTAGTGCCCTGTTCCATCTGCCAGGAATAATCTCTCCTCCTGACATTTGCATCACTTTATACTTCCTGTTGGTCAAATCTCTTTATAAACATTCCGACCTGAAAGGATTTTAACTTGTTATTCAGTCAACAGTAGGGTCTTGTTCTCCATCATGCTTACTTATTACAATTTATAATTCAGTCTGTCTCTGGGTGCTTACTTATACATTATCTTTTGTCTGTTGTTTTTCTCGTGAATCTATATATGCCGTGGTAACAGAGACCCCTCTGTCTGGTTCAGTGATGTACCCAGAATCCAGTATCCCAGTACTCAACAGAGTTTCAAGCACATCATCAGATAGTGTCCAGTAAATATTTGTTGAATGAACAGATGATTGAATACATCTACAGTCAGTAAAATCCCAGTTATACCATAAGAATACAATTAGGCCCCACAATTAACGAGATATGCAATATAAGAATTCTGATTAATTTGTGTTTAACTCAAGCAAATGCAGTTAGGAATTCCTTTCTTAGAGCCACAAACATATTTCTTTGGCATCAGTGCTTCCTAGGCATCCAAACTCTGCAAGTTTTAGTAGGTTCTGAATTTGGGAGTCTCTCTTTTCTACTTCTACTTATCAATACTTATTATATACAATAACAGTGACTTAAACTACTGAAAGTATCTTGTAACATGTTTTAATCCTATTAAAAATGATAAATTTAATGAATACAGCTGATTCTTATCTGAATATATATATATATATATATATATATATATATATATATAACTATACCAATAACCTAAACTTTTTTTTCTAATAGAAAATGCTCTATATGTTTAAGAATTTGTTTTTTTCTTTAATTTTTTGTTGCTTTTTAGAAAATGTATTTATAAACTGGTACATTCTGGAATGCCTTTCTTTAGAAACAGGACTATAAGAAAGAAAAAAAAAAAAAAAACCAACAACATTCAATTCCGTACGATGATTAATGGATGAGGGTAAGAACCATAGTCTTGCCAGAAAAAAAGAAAAAAGAAAAAGCCTGACAACTAAAATTTAGGATTGTGTCTGAAATCCCATTCAGGAGGAAACAGTAAAATATAAAGTTTAAAAAGCAGACACCAAAGAATGAGGTCAAGGTCAAAGTAAAGCATTCAATGAGACTTTAAAAGAAGAACTTTTTTTAAATAAAAGTACAATAGCCTATGATGTAGTTTAAACTAAAGAAAAATGAAATGTCTCAACAAGACATCAAGTAGAACTTATCATTTTCCTGTTGTATGCTTCTCACTGATGGCACTTTGCAGATAGATACCCAGCTAGTTTCATTAACGACTTTTTTTTTTTTTTTTAACCATATTTGTTCCACCATTTAAAGAGAATAAATTGGGCAGCCTGGGTGGCTCAGTGGTTTAGCGCCGCCTTCAGCCCAGGGTGTGATCCTGGAGACCCAGGATAGAGTCCCACGTCAGGCTACCTGCATGAAGCCTGCTTCTCCCTCTGCCTGTGTCTCTGCCTCTCTCTGTGTGTCTCTCTCATGAATAAATAAATAAAATCTATTTAATAAAAAAATTAAAAAATAAAGAGAATATTTTTTCCCCTTTATTGAAAAAGCAAATTTGTGACTGCAACATTTACCATTGGGAAAGAGTATCTTAAAAGAAGAATTTTGATTCTTTTTTTTTTTTTTTAACTTTTTTAGAAGAAAAAGAATATTGTCTAAATACCTTAGCTTTAGAAGCAGTTGACTTCACACCCAATAGATAGAATAGAAGAAAGAAGGTGAGAAATACATAACAAGATGAGGGATGACAGGAATTTTTGGCTAGCTAACCCGTGCCCAATGCTCCTCTATTGCCTGCCAACAAAACAGGAGATGGAAAAATTAAATACTCAATATCCCAGTAACCCACATAACTAGAAGGTGGAAGTATGTTATAATTGTCTTTAGCTAATAAAACATAAGTGGAAATCCACTGGGGGAATTCAGGGAAAAATATAATATTTTTTTTCTGACAAAAATACTCGTCTCACCATTGGCAGTACCCTGACCCCCCTTTTCTGCCAGGAATTTGAATGTATAGTCTGATGTTATGGAAGCCCTCTTGCAGTAGAAAAGCTTAGTGCTGCCCTCATGCTGTCGAACACTAAATCAATGTCAGCAACTACTGAACTCCAGACTTCTTGTTAGGTGAAAATAAATTTTATTTCTTAAACCAGTTTTTTTTTTTTTTTTTACATGGAATCAAAGGCATCTGTGCCTTTACTTGAGAAAAAAGACTGAAACAAGACCTTTAATAGATAGTGGATGTCAGCAATCTGATGCAGAATTCAACTATACAAGTACTGGTCCCTTACCATTCAGCAAATTCCTAAAGTTTTAGTGTAGTTATAAATTTTAATATTTGCACATGTATAAATACTACAAGCCTACAAATAAGAAAACTTGAAAAAAGCTCATTACTTTTCTTTTTTTTTAAGGATTTATTTATTTATTTTAGAGAGACAGAGAATGTGTGTGAGCATGGAGGAGGGACAGAGGGAGAGGGAGAGAGAGCATCCCAAGCAGACTTGCTGCTGGGCCCAACTAGGGCTCCACCCCAGGACCCTGATCCGAAATCAAGAGCTGGTTCCTTAACCAAATGAACCACCTAGGCACCCCTACTTTTATTCCTTCTACACTTTTTTGATTTTGTATTTTGAATAAGTACATTTATATATTTTATATTATAAATAACATATATTTTGAATAACATTTTAAATTTTTACTTAATTATGAACTTTAATTAATGCATACTTTTATTATTGAGCTAAATTAATAGTTTAATTAATTTCAGGCAGTATTTGGCACCTTTATTCAGAAAGACTAAATCAATAAACTGAAATTAAAAGTCTGTTGATCGGGGCACCTGGGTGGCTCAGTTGGTCAAGCGGCTGTGCTCAGCTCAGGTCATGATCCCAGGGTCCTGGATGGAGCCCCAGCATCTGGCTCCCTGTTCAGTGGGGAGTCTGCTTCTCCCTCTTCTTCTGTCCCTCCCCCTACTCCTACTCTTTCTCTTTCTCACTCACTTTCTCTCAAATAATTTTTTTTTTTAAAAAGGTCTGTTGATCAGAAGTCCTAGAAATAAATAAGTATATGTGAAGTTGAAATAGAACTTTCACATGAGGCTTGTTGTAAATTAGTATCATTTACACTTTTTTTAAAAAGATTTTATTTATTTATTCATGAGAGACAGAGAAAGAGGCAGAGACACAGGCAGAGGGAGAAGCAGGCTCCATGCAGGGAACCTGATGTAGGACTCGATCCCGGGACTCCAGGATCATGCCCTGGGTTGAAGGCAGGCACTAAACCGCTGAGCCACCCAGGGATCCCCTCATTTACACTTCTAAAGTTATTAGAGCTTAAATTGCACAATGACTTTTAAGAGGCCTCATAAAAGGACTGGTAATCAACTGGGATAAAAAGGAAACAAAGGGGGCCCTGGGTGGCTCAGTGGTTGAGCATCTGCCATGGGCTCTCCTGGGATTGAATCCCACATGAGCCTCCCTGCATGGAGCCTGCTTCTCCCTCTGCCTGTGTCTCTGCCTCGCTTTCTGTGTCTAGCATGAATAAGTAAATAAAATCTTTTAAAAAATGAAAAAAAAAAAAAGACATGGTTCCTAAACTTAAGAAGCTCACAATCTAATGTAAAGTTTTTCCATCCTGGCTGCAAACGACTACTCCCCACCACATAGTTTCCAGAGCCTGCATCCCTAGGATTATGGTTTCCTTGGGGTGGAGCTCTTCATCAGCACTGTGTATTCCCCTGTGATTCTAATGTCCAATCAGAGTTGAAAACCAGCTATCTAGTAGGTAATCATTCATATTAATTTCCAACTAAAGGTGAACAAAAAAGCTTTTTTTCCAAGGAGGGTTAATTTATGAAGTAGAGTAGACTAGAATGTGCTTGATGAACATAATCAACATGGGAGGTGGCGGTCATCCTTAACTCTCAGGACTTCAAAATGGCAATTAATCATCATGAGTGGAGTGTCTGTAATGCTCTTGCTCATGATTTTTTCTGGGTAAACAATGGGTAGCCTTTTAATTATATTTCATTTATTTGAGATTGTTTCCTATATTACATTGTGTACTTGAGAAAGGGATATGAGGGCACAGACTAAGAGGTTTTCTATATTTAGCCTTCCTTGTGAAGTTAGAAATTAATAATAGATGTACAGTGATGATGATAATAAGTAGGTATGTTAATATTTTGGTTATTTTATATGAAGAGTATTGTCCGTGTAACAAATATTGGTTGAGCACCTGCTTCATGATCAATATCTTTCTAGACACTGGGAGCACAGAGAACAACCCAGAAGAGATCCTTTCTTAGAGGCCTATAGTCTAATGGGGTAATTCTATTTTGTCAGAATGTCTTGCTTAAAAATATATAATTTCTCTAAGAAGCATATTTTTATAAAAAGTTCGTGTGCATTTCTTTTTTTAATGAGTAGCGTTTTACAATGTTTTTTTTTCAATTTCAAAACAACGCAGATTTGTTTTTGAGGCAGAGTTGGCCATACTTACTAGTTGTTAAAAATAAATAAGTAAAATACAAAGCAAAAAGAGGAAAAATTTAGATTAAAAAATTGCATAATCCCAGAATTAATTGTGGATAATATTTTGGCATATTTTCCAGACATTTTTCTAGAATACACATAAACACACATTTTAGAAGATGAAATCATATCTTTAGGAAGTAGATTAAAACATTTATAATTTAGAGGCACCTGGGTGGCTCATGCAGTTGAGCATCTGCCTTTGGCTCAGGTTGTGATCCCAGGGTCCTGCATTGGGCTCCTTGCTCAGCAGGGAACCTGCTTCTCCTTCTCCTGCTGCTATGCCCCCTGCTTATGCTCTTTGGCATTCTGTCTTTCTCTGTCAAATAAGTAAATGAAATCTTTTAAAAAAGACATTTGCAATTTAAAATACATAGTAATCACATTCATATATTTTGGTATAAACAAAGTATATTTAGCTGTTTTAAAAAGAAGAACTTCTAAAATCATATCCCTGTCAGAAGAAATAGAAATTGACCCAGTTAGATTCAAAATGTGGATTCATCTTAAGAATTCATGTAGCAATAAGGGGACTGGAAATATTTCCAACATACAGAATGAGATGGCACTATTGTTTAGGAATTGGACAACTTTTCAGGTTCCAGACTAATTTTATATATTAGGTAACTGTGACTCTTGCTCAGCTTTGGATGCTCTTCTTTAGGGTCTCCTCTTACTGCTCCACCAATGTGACTCAGCTTTACTCACTCCGTTTCCCCACTGGGTATCTTCCTATGTCCCTTGTCACTGTCAACTCAACTATGCTTCCACCTAAACACTTTTACTTATTTTAATACCTTTCATGCAACCTGACTTGCTCTACAGTTACTAGTATCATCCTATTCCTCAGACACACACACACACACACACACACACACACACACACGTGTGCATAAATCCTGACGGAAGCATTCCAACACAAGAGACTTGATTACATGTTCATTTGAGCACATTTACATGTTTTCAAGCTTCCCCTGTGATTTGACTGCATTCAAGTTTTCAGCCAGGAGAAGCTAGGACTTTCTAACTTCAATTTCAGCCGATGGAAAAGTAGTACAATACACATTTGGCTGATGAGCTTTCTCTACCATGCTACCCTCATCATCAGAGGTGGGTGGATTCTGCAACATACAGTTTCTAAGTCTTGGTCTTTATTTCTGTCATGTATTTTGACCTTTAAAGGCTGACAAGATGTATGAAAATGATAATTGTGGATCTTTTACAAAAACTAAAGCCAAAAAAAAAAGAAGAAGAAGAAGAAGAAGAAGAAGAAGAAGAAGAAGAAGAAGGAGAAGAAGAAGAAGAAAGTATGCTGGTGGATGAAATGAAAGTGTGGAGACTGTTTGAGATGCCTTGGAGGAAATGGTCAAGGCATCCGAAGGGACAGATAAGGTGGCGTGGGAGGGGGGAGTTGTGGAAGCCTTTTCATTTCGGCAACTACTGTTTTGTAGCAGCAGCTCCAAGAAATGGCTGGAGGCAAGCCATGATGTCAGGTGACTGCTAGTGTTTGATGTAAGTGACAGTCCTCACATAGGCTGTATCATTGGGCTTTGAGCTACAGAATACTTCTGTCTGGAGGGTACGTGAAGACGTGCAGGGGCACAGATAGTGTTAAGGGAATTCAGTTTCCAGAGCCTCCCGGGGATACACGTCCCTGAAACAGATATGCTTGAATCATGTCAAGATGTTAAGTCAGTTCTCCTTTCTCTCACAATTGTCCTTCTCCTCCTTTACTCCCACTCACACGGAAGCTTTTGTTTTTCCCTTTTAAAAAAGGTTTTATTCTTGCTACTTGAGACGAAGAGTGCAGGAGTGGGATGAGGGGCAGAGGGAGGAGGAGCAGACTCCCCACTGAACATGGAGCCCCACTCGGGGCCTGATCCCAGGACCCAGAGGTCATGACCTGTCCTGAAGTCCAATACTGAACTTACTGAGCCACCCAGATGCCCCCTGAAACTTTTGCTAGGATGTAAAAGCCTCCACATCCCAGTTAATAGGAAAACTTAAAAGAACGTTATCTTTAAGTCTTTTAAAACCAAGACACCATTGTATAAGGCTTAGCTTTCCTTTTTTTAAAATGCAGTTATTTTTGTAAGCAGAATTCCAGGATGGCCCCCAAGATTCCCACTCTCTGATACACAGCATTCTGTATAACCCTCCCTCCTGGAGAATGAGTAGGACCTGTGGGTATTATGGGGTAGCCACGCCTAAGATTACATTACTATGTATAAGACTATTTAACAGAGCAAAGGAAGAGATTCTTCTGGGAGGGCTTGTGAAGGCAACATGAAACGAGGAGCCAAGAGTGGTCCCTGGCTAAAGCCAGCAGCCAAGTTTTAAAGCTGCATGAACTGAATCCTGCCCCCCCCCCCAAAAAAAAACCCAAAAAACCCAAAACCAAAAACAATACCCAAACACCAGGGATCCCTGGGTGGCTCAGCAGTTTCACGCCTGCCTTTGGCCCAGGGCGTGATCCTGGAGTCCTGGGCTCAAGTCCCACATCGGGCTCCCTGCATGGAGCCTGCTTCTCCCTCTGCCTGTGTCTCTGCATCTCTCTCTCTCTCTTTCTATCTCTCTCTCTGTGTCTCTCATGAATAAATAAATGAAATATTAAAAAAAAAAAACACAACCAAACACCTTGGAAGAGAATCATATATTTCAGGGAATAATGTGGCCCAGCTGACATCTAATGGGATTATAGCAGCATTATGAGACCCTGAGCAGAGACGTAAGCCATGTCGGACTCCTGACCCAAGGAAAACTGTGAGATGATAAATGCACGTGGCTTTAAGCTGCTTCATTTGTGGCAATTTGTTACACAGCACATAAAACTAATGCAATCTCTCGAAAAGTATTTACTGAGCACATACCATATTTCAGATGCTGAGAGATCATCTCTTTCATGACACCTGCCAAAATCTCTACCTTCATAAGATTTACCTTGTGGTGGGTAGAGTAATTGTAAATACATTTATATATAAAACCTCTAGCACATGGGATCCCTGGGTGGCGCAGCGGTTTGGCGCCTGCCTTTGGCCCAGGGCGCAATCCTGGAGACCCGGGATCGAATCCCACATCAGGCTCCCGGTGCATGGAGCCTGCTTCTCCCTCTGCCTGTGTCTCTGCCTCTCTCTCTCTCTCTGTGACTATCATAAATAAATAAAAATTTAAAAAAAATAAAATAAAAAAATAAAACCTCTAGCACATTAGACTGTGATCGCCCTTAGAGAAAAAAAAATGAAATAGGGAAATAATTTATGGAGGGACAAGGCTGGATAGAGGGAAGTTTCGAAAGGTGAGCATCATATAGAAGGTGTAAGGTCTTGTAAGAAGGAAGGTCACTGGCAATGTTGAAGAGAGAGATTTCTCCAGGCAGAGAGAAGACCAGTGCTCTCAGAGTTGGGTGGTGGGAGGTGGGAGGTGGGAGGTGGGGGCACACGTGACATATGGTGCAGGGAAGCACAACCAAAGAGCTGGGTGATGAGGTCAGGGAGGAAAAAGGAGACCAGATCCTGCAGAACTTCAGAGGTTGTGGTAAGCTTTTTTGGTTTTATTCCAGGTGACATGGAGAGCCAAAGTATTTTTAAGCAGAGGAGTGATGATGATTTGCCTTTCCTTTTAACAGACTTTGTTGCTGTTGAAATACCATGTGGTATAGTGTGGTGTCGATGAGAATGATGTGGGATAAATCAACAGGAGGCAAGATTGGAAGCAGAGACACCAGCAGTTAAGAGATGGTTATAATAACCCAGCAAGAAGGGATAGTGCCTAGATCAGGGCAGTGGCAGTGCAACGAAGGTATTAAATTAGAATCTTTTCTTTTCGACAAAATTGAGACCAGATATTATTGATAGAGAATCGAAATCTCCTTCCATTCCTTCTACTGATTTTTGTAGAGAAGCTTTCTCAGAAGTGGTATCTCAAAAAAATGAATGTGTAGGATAGAACTGATGTTAAAACCCCCTTCCAGCAATAAGTAATATGTATCCATGGATACATGAACTAATTAAAACCTCAGCTATCTCATTAAGAGATATATTTTTGTATTTAACATTTTAGCAACACTTTAATGTGTTTTCATAATTTGTATGTTAATAATAGTAATAAAATTCAGTACAAAAAAGTGTCTTTGACATATAAAGTCTTACAGATACAGTAATAAAAATTGATTTTTAATTCAGGGGCACCTGGGTGGCTCAGTGGGTTAAGCATCTGCCCTCAGCTCAGATCATGGTCCCGGGGGTCCCGGGATCAAGCCCCATGTTGGGCTCCTTGCTCAGCGGGGAGTCTGCTGCTCCCTCTCCCTCTGTCCTTCCCCACTCTGTCTCTCATGCTCTCTCTCCAATAAATAAATAAAAGCTTTAAAATTTATTTCAGTTTACATACACTTATAGAAAGATTATTTGCAATTCTTTGGTTTGACTTCCATCTAGTTGCCCGTGGAAAACAAAAATGGTCTAGCTATCCCTATAGGCAAATAAAAAGGTAATATAAATATCGTTTATTGTTGATAAATCATCCTCAGCTACACAAGCGCAACTCTTGTGAATACCACTTTAATTAGAAATCAAAGAGAGGGAAGAAAATGGGCATTTGACCCTATAGGAAATATCACTTTGTTATTGCAAGAATATGTTGCATTCATGCCATCTGGCATAGGGATTTGATGAGTTAATTAATCTGGCCTTCTCTTACTTAAGCACTTTGTCTACACAAATCCACCCTCCTCTCCAAAGCAATGTCTGACTCAGACATCGGTAACAGCCCACCCTACAAGCCTTCATGACACTGAGAGGCAGTCTCTGTCTGGAGTGCGAGGCCACAAGATGTGCAAAAGCAGTTCTCTACGCCGTGACAGTGTTGGTACTGAGAACAGATGTTAAGAGCTCTGTGTCATTCTGTGTGAATGTTCAGTGCCAGATCCTGAGCAACAGAGGACCATAGGTGTTTTTTTTAATGTATTTATATATTATACTTTCATGATATGCAGGGTCCTTCTTGCTCAAGTCTAAGGATTCTATTTCGTTTAAAGGACACATCATTTTTATTTTAAAACCTTAATATTTACAAATGCAAAAAAATATTTTCATCTGTTTACATTTATGATAAAAATCGTACACTTCAACTTAAAATGGAATATAGAATACAAAGTCTGGCAAAATTGTTTTAGGGTTACCAGAGCAAAAAAAAAAAAATTGAAAATATCTGGTGCTAATTCAATAGCTTTCCCACTTTTTATACTAAATGTACCTGTGTCTCTAATTCAAATGTATGAAATGAAATTTATTTGGTCCATTTAGTTTCCTTTATACCTCTTTGAGCTTTTTTCTGTCAGGATGGCTTGTGACCTGTGGTTTCACCTATTATTTGACTACCTCTGGTCTAATCAGCTGTGCCTGGGATTTGAGTCAGATGTCTGGGACCTCTCCCAACAATAATGGTCAGAGATTGAGTTCCAAGAGTGTATGTATTAATATAAGCTATGAATTTCAAGTGGGTTTTGTACTACTGTCATCTTTAATTGGGCAGGGACAAATCCTAGGAGACACATATTAGAAAACAAACAATTGCTATCCTAGAAAAGGCCAGAAAAAGATTAGTATTTGATAGATACTACTATTGGATGGCATGATATCAACTCAGAGGAATAAAGTTGAACCCCAAATGATCAACTTTTAAACACTCTCAAGAATAAGAGTGTTTCAACTAATTTTTCAGCAGAACTCTTTTTGAGAGGCGCAAAACAATCCACAGTGAAGTGTATATGGTCTCTGTGGAGTCAGAATGCCTGGGTTCTCAGCCTTGCTTCACCACCAACTACCTATCTGCCCCTGGACAAGTTACTTAGTCTGTATCTCAAATTCCACATCCATATACCAGAAATAATAATAGTAACTTCTTGATAGGACTGTGAGCATTAAGTGAGATAATCGTTGTTAGTTACTTTGAATAGTGTCTGATACATAGTAAAAACTTGAGAAATGCTAGCTAGTACTATAAGTAAAAAGCTTACTGGAGCCATTAAATATTTTGAATGTAACATATAAGATAGTGTAATTCTCAGTCTGCATTAATGGAGGGATGGAGAAGCGTTGGTAATATGCACAACCAGAAATTGAATAAAAGATGCATTAGCTCATCTTTCCATGATTTCTGGAAATTTTCATCAATTTTTAAAAAAATACTTTTCTCTTTTGTACTGTTTCCTTTTTTACGAGCATTTCTTTTATGACACAGAAAGCAATAAACATCAAAAAGCAATTCATTACTAAAACTGAAATGCTTCTCTCATTTGCCAATACTACCACTAACTCTTTCATACTCCCATGAATCCTCTGAAATTATATACATTTAAAAATGAATGGTAGATTCATTCCTATTCCATGATCACTTAATATGCATATGGACGCCCTTTTGAGGAGGAAAACAGTGAAAGATCTGTAAAATACAACCAAGCGATTCTAGAATTTAAATTCAAAGTGAAAAGACGAGCATTCTGTGGTAAAGTAATACTAAAACCAACAAGAGTTCCTTTATTAGCAATAATTTCCAAGAGCTTCTTGGTAGAATGATTACGCAGTAGTCTTGTTTTATGATCTAAAGAGGGGAATGAGGATATTTCAGTCCTGCTAAGTTGTTATTTTAATTTTAGAAAAGCAAAAATCCCTCATATTTCCAAACCACAGAGAATATCAGACATGTGTGTGCATAGACACACTTTTAAAAGCCATGCCACAAATTACTTTCAACTGTAAAATTCAAGAAACAACCACTGGATCTAAAAAAAAAAAAAAAAAAAAAATCCATATGAGTAAGAAGGAAAATTAGATTTGGAAATCCCAGCTGGAATTTTAGCAACTTGAGAGTCACTATACTCCTTTTTTGGGCACTGGGCTTATAAATATAGATGCTGAATACATTCTTTCTATGGAAAAAAAGTTTTTTTCATCAAATTATTATATTTCAGATAGACATCACATTCTAGTTTTCAGTTAGAAGTCCTTTTTAAGGTAGATGAATAATTATTCTCATTTAGTAAATGTGCAGAAAGACATAAGAGAGAATTGAAATGTCCTGATGTAACATGACACATTTTATTAAAATGCTGTGTCAGAATTTAGAATAACTAGATATGGCCCTGATCTTTGAACAAAAGAGAATTTACTTCTTACTAGTGGTATAAGTTTCTTAAAATATACATCATGCCAAAGCTCCAAGGCTGTGGTTTCACAACAGATTGGAAACAGAGGCCCACAATGTATCAGAGTAGCTGAATCCTAATAGAGAAGTGGAACGCAGGCTGCCTGGGCTCAAAATCCTGACTGTACCCCATTCTAGATAAGCGAGGTCTTGAAACTCTCCAGTATGAATGCACACAGCTAATTGGATGCTGTATGACCAAAGGTCTAGAGAAGGGGTTGGCAAACTATGGCTGTGGGTCATACCTGGCCCATTGTCTGTTTTTGTAAATGAAGTTTTATTGGAACATAGCCATTGCCACCATTTGCATGTTGTCTATGGCTGCTTTTGTGTTATAATGACAGAGCTAAGGTGTATGGCTTGTAAAGCCTAAAATGGTTACTATCTGGCGTGTGCAGAAGAAGTCTGATGACCTCCCTCCACCCCCCAACCAAAGGAGGTTTTACTTCCTGTGCCTTTGGTTTAGTCCTAACACAGGGCTGGATAGAGGCTGGAACAAGGAACCAAGCAAGCCAATGGTGTTCTCAGCTTCTTAATAACATAAATATTTCAGGAAAGGATATCGTATTATTACTTACATCTCATCTCATCTCATCTCATCTCATCTCATCTCATCTCATCTCATCTCATATTGCAATGTGTTAGCATTTAGTATAACACGGAAGAGGTGAGATGACTGGTGAAGTCATTGCATGTGTATGTGTGTGTGTGTGAGTGTGTGTGTGTACATGCTATTTACATGTGGAGGGGAGCAGTCTGTAGGTGGGGAACTGTATGTTGTGGAGTTGTTGAGAGGAATGCTTAGAAACAGAAGGAGCAAGGGAGATTGGGTTGTTGGAGATAGACTTTTCCTCTTCTACAGTATTGCTTCATGTTGACCCAATCCACTAAGTTTTAAACATAGTTCGGTTTTGGAGGCAACTCCCCATCCTCTTCGTATGCCAACTGAAATTTTCTGTGTAGCATAGAAGAGAAGCAAAGATTCAGAAATTAGTCCTCCTAATTAATTCAGTCAATGGACAGTTTATACTGATAAAATAGGAGTATTTCTTACCAATTTTATTTTAAAAAGAATGATAAAAACATGCTCAGAGGAAAAAAACCGCGGTTCTAAAAACAAGTGTGTTTATTAAAAAATTTAAAAATACTGTCTGCAAAATTCTAGGAACACAAATTATAAAAGCCTCCTTTTAAAAAATTCTGAATGTTTTCTCGTTTCAAATAAATAATCAAGATCTTATAAAATGAGAAGGCTTTGGCATTTTAAGCATATTAAAGGTGAACAAAAAAAAAAAATCAACATCTACAGAGATGTAAGCCTACCTCCATATCGAAAGGAAGAGCTGCCAAGCATTGTTTTCTTTTGATTTGCAGAAAAATTAAATTGAAAGTAGTTTGGGAGACTAATTTCAGTCGAACTGTTTAAATTTATTTAACCTTTTGTCTGCTAGCAAAACATACACATATGCTAAATCCATAGAGTTGCTTTTGCCACCAGAATTATCAACAGGAAGGTTTGACTTTTCAACACTGTTTTTTTTTTTTTTTTCACATTTTGTATGTTAATGTGCCCTTTAATTCTTTCCAATTTTCATTGACAGAGGAATACATTTGTTTTAGAAAGAGACTTAGCCTAACTTGAAATCCCTCTAAAATAATTTCCCCAAATTAGCTAATTTAGGAAGAGATGTGAAGGGTACTATTACATCAACTTCCAAGATGATTGCTTTAGTAAAAAGCAAATTAAAGGTGATCAAGTGTAAGTTTATTGCCTTTTTAAAAACTTATGTTTGTTCCATTTTGTATACAACAAAGATGAAAATTCTGCTTTAGGATTTAAATCATCTCTAGTTGAATGTTTTTCATTATAAACTGGGAAAAGAAGTAATTGTAAGAACATTTACCTGCAGCAGTAACTTCAGACAGTCTCAACCATCAGTAATATCCCTGAAAACTAAGAATAAATAGTGATGCAAGCTATAATAGCAAAGTGCATTGTCTACAATAGCTACAATGAGGAGAGTATCCAGAAATTACAAAAGAAATCCTAAAAACTGGTAATCAATAGGAAAAGGAAATAAAATCAATAGATTTTTTTCAGCGAGCAGAGATTTAGAGAAGCCAACACACTGAACAAGAACCCAAATAACAATGGAACATTTCAGATGATATCCATCCTTACCAATAATCAAAAAAATGTGAATTTAAACCTCAAGATACTATTTCATACCCCTCAAATGGTTTGTAATGTTTTATTTATTGCAGTGAGAAAGTAACTTATGCTTGTGGTGAGGATATACAGGTAGTTACTTTGGAAAGTATCTGGGCAATTTCTAATGAAGATAAAAATGTACAAACTAGATGGCCACCCCTGAGTATAAACTAGAGGCCCCTTGGGCAAATGCACCAGAGATAGGTCTTAGTGTGTACATGGCAGCCTTATATGAATATATGAGCAAATTATTGGAAACAAGCAGATGTCCAACAGCAGGGAATAGGAAATTACATGATGAAATATTTACACTTTTGTGTACTACATAGCAGTGTGAAATGAATGAATTAGATCTATAGAGATCAAATCAAGAGCTCTCCAAAACAATATTGAGTTTGAAAAGTAAGTTGCATAAAGATATATGCCTGTCTGAGTACAGAACAGGGAACAGAATTTTGAAGGACTAAATTTAAGTAAATACATAAAAAATAATATTTACTAGTAGTAGCCATTTGATTTTTATTTTATTTTATTTTTTAGTAGTCATTTTATTTTAACAATCCTGAAGTAAATATGGCAAATTTTAACTTTTTAAATGCTGGGTGGTAGATACTCAAATATCTATTAGTGTTATTTTTTTTTGTAATTATGTATATTAGAAATAATTTCCAAAGGAAAATGCAACATACTCTGAAAGGATAATTTAAAATGTTAAAATGTTTTTTCGAGGAAAAATGCAAGTCTCCAGTTGGGTCCTATTTATTTTTACTATTAATAAATTTAAGAAGCTTGTTTATATGGTTAAGATTCCTTGTTATACAGCAAGAGCACATCATTGTGCAGTATTGTGTCTATTACTTAGGCTATTTGATAAAAATAGATATTACAAGGTTCCATCTCATAGCCAGGGAATCACAGTCATCATGGAACAACCTGGAAATCTGTATCATTAACAGGGTCTTTGACCAATTTTGAAATTAAACCAAGTTCAGGAAACCCTATTTGATTAAAAAGGGTTGAGAAGGCAAAAACTAACTAGTTGAAAGACAGTAAGTAGGCAGTAGTACAGGAGAAATGTCTGCCTGAACCTTGAATGGGAAACTAAAACTTTGGAGTCTACATGGTAAACAGACATCCAGTCTGGGCACAATTAGTGTTGTAGCAAACAAGCCTATGTCCCTGCATGGTACCTGAGGAAGTCTTTGAATTAGAGCAAAGTACTGTAAATCGTGCTCCTAATGGTGACCCTGAGTAATTCAGAGGAAATTCTCTTAAAGGAAAGAAAAAGCTAATATATTTCATAAGGAATTCCATAGAATTGTTTTAAAACATTTGTACATAGGGAGCCTGGGTGGCTTAGCGGTTGAGCATCAGTCTTTGGCTTGGGGTGTGATCCTGGAGTCCCGAGATCAAGTCCCAGGATTGAGTCCCGCATCAGGCTCCCTGCATGGAGCCTGCTCCTCCCTCTCTCTGTGTCTCTGCCTCTTTCTCTGTGTCTCTCATGAATAAACAAATAAAATCTTAAAAAAATCAAACATTTGTACATAAAAGTCCTTCTATTGCCCTCAGAGTAGTTGTATTCTGGATGTCTTCGAGAATCCACAAAAGGCCGTAAATGGCTAGAGACAGTTTTTCTGAAAACTCAGACTGTGCTTCCGTGAGGATCTGGCCCCTGAGTTGTGAAATAGACCATGGAGAACATCCACTTTGGGGTAGTGAATGGACTCAGATTTAGCATATAATAATATTAATAAAGTAAAGAACAGATATTTGAGTGATTGCAATGTGCAAAACACTATGATAGGTGTTCTCTTGTTTTTCTATTCAAAGAGCTTGTTCTTTGTTTCTGCCACCTAGAGGGCTCCTGTGATAAATATAGATGTCATACCACTCCCATCTCACACAGCCTCCTTGACAACACACTTGCACAGCTACTCAGAACAATGTAGAAAAATGAAGACATAAATAAATAAAACAAACACCCCCAAATCCAACATCCAAGCTAAATGTCTAAAATATCTCTGTCTTGCCATTATAACACAACTGGCTGGCATGCATCAGCACATGATACTAATTCCTACCTTGCCACTAATTGAGCCCAGCATAATCCAGAGTGGAGACATACACGTTGGGAAAAATTTATGTGCACAGATCTCTGTTCATTCTGAGAACTTGAGACTTTGAATTAGATTTCCATCACAAGGTAACAAGTTGCTTGTTTCCATTGCTCTTCATGTTAGAATTAATATATAATCCATTAAGTGTGTGTATATCTTTTTTTTCACTCCTGCTATGAATTAAAAATAAAAATAATTTTGAATCACAAGCATGTGGAAGTCCTGAAGTACAATTATGTACTTATTAGTTAAGAAAGCAGTGGCTCAGGCCGAGAAAATTGAGGCTGGAAGCATGGTCCAAGTTAATTTAAGGGAAACACTTCCTCTAAGTCTGAATTCTATAGGTTCTTCTTTTCAGCCAGGCCTTTTTAATTTTCTTCCAATGGGTTGCTTTATTATTCTGAATATATTTTTTATCTATATCCCTAAGCTGGCATTGATTTGATGACCATCTTGGATATTCTTCATTCATGCCCAAAAGTGCTTCAATATAGTTGATGTATAGACCAATTTGAGAAGCTTCCTCTTGACCATGTCATGGATCTGGTTTTCAGTCACTCACTCATATAACTAACTCATAGTACTAATGCCCTTTCGACTAGATAAGACATACTCATATCAACAGGGTAAGCCAAATGACAATTTTTTAAAGATGTATTTATTTATTTTTGAGAGAAAGAGAGAGGATGAGCACGAGTGGAGGGAGGGGCAGAAGAAGAAGCAGACTCCCCACTGAGCAGGGAGCCTGACAGGGGGGCTTGATCCCAGGACTCTGGGATCATGACCTGAGGTGAAGGAAGACTCTTAACCGACTGAGACATCTGGGTGCCCATCCAAATGACAAACATTTTATTAATCCTATTCATGGTATCTGAATTCTAAAATCAAGCTTAATTCAGCATCATTAACTAGACCAGGGAATAAAAACATGAGTGTGATTTCTCTTTATTAGACCTACTTTCCTAGAGCTATCTGGTTTACCGGACCATTTCTAGCTGACAGAGAAAAGCAGCCCCTCACCCTCAGGAGTTGGCCTGACACTATCAGCAAGGCCTTGGTGTTGCTATGACTTGGCCCGGTACTCACAGCTAGGTCTTGGCATTCTCTCATTGGAGACAGTTCCAGAGAGCATCAACATCAGGCAGGCCATTCTGTGACGATGCTGGGTGAAAACCAAACAAAACAAAGGACTACTCTGTGATCATGTCTAAACACAGGCAAAGTGTGAATTCTGTCCTAACTACAAAAATGAGCGAACATTCTCTTCTTCTGGCTGATAGGAATGGTTGCTGCTTTTTTATTAATCACAACGTTTAGCCTCACTCTAGTTTGCCTTCTTGGGAGGTAAATTCTTTTAGTGGTGTCCTATTATTGATATCTGATTGTAAAATTGTTTCCACTTTTTGATAAAACCCAATCAGTAGCAAATCTCCACTATCTTGGAATATCCCCCAGGTTACCCAACCAAAGATCAACTCCTATAATAAATTCTCTAAACACTGTTTTTCTGAGATGCCCACAGTTTCTCCTTTGCTGCAACAATACACTCAACTTGTCTCTTCCTGTGGTCTTTGGCTAGAGGACATTGGCACAATTCTTAGTCTCTCCAGTTTAGTGAACCAGAACATTTACTCACTATGCCTTATTTCTTTCTTGCCCTCCTGATTTTATCTACACCTGATTCTAGCACTGCCTTAGCCATAGATCATCTCTTAAATCTTTTAACTGCTTTGATTTCTCTCCAAACTTGACTCCACTTGTATCCAACCTCTACTGACTCTTTTATTATGACCCTAAACTATCAGCTTAATTTCCCTGTTCGTTTTTCTATATATGTCAGACATCTAGAAAAGTTTCAATGTGGGTTAAATAAAGATTATTTCTATGAGTAGTTAAGATAGACTAGGCAACTTCTAACCTCTTTTCCGATTCTTAGCCTGGATATGTCTCTGAGCCTCACTTAATTGTACCCACAAATATACATAATCTCATGGCCAAACTAATGAAAATAAAGGAGGCCAAATTGCATTTACTTTTTTAAGTGGTGAAGAGGGAGAAACTTCTGCTAATTTCATTTGGAGCTCATGTAGCTAGCTATGTGGAAAGAGCATGATTTTATCTAAGTAAAAACTCTCTACTCACCGTGATTAGGTTTCATCCATCCTTTTTGACTGGCTCATACTTACAGATTTTCATTAATTTGCTACTTTTACCTTAAATTTTGGTGTTCTGGAAGGCATTACTACAAAAGAAAGGGAATATATGTGATGCATGCATATATGATAAAAGTTTTGCTCACAGTAATACATAAGCTGTCATCTGCAGATTGCTAAATTAAGAAAAAATGGTTGTAAAGATACAGGAGATGTGTCTTCTTGTCCCAGCTCTATCACTGAGTTGATTAAATGGCTCTAATTTTTAGTTTTCTCATTTTTCAAATGAGATAATCTGGCAAGATTTCTAAATTGCTCTAATTTTACTTAACAAATATTCTATAAACATAAATTCGGCTGTTCTTAGCCATGTACAACTGTCCAAAAATTGCATGACTAACTGCTAGGAAAATTAGGGTTAGTTAATGGCATATATCCCTTTCAATTTATTTGTATATGACTCAATATTTGGTAAGTGTTCTTTTGGTAATACCTCTCCCCAAGGTTGAGAGCTGCAGATAAATATGCATCCAGCAAACAGTGGACTAGGACATTTTAAGGATTTGCTTAAAGTCCAAATGATAGAATAGTGTTTATAATTAGGTATCTTGTTTCCTAATCTGTTTATTTTTTCCCATCTATATTTAGATACTTTGTTGTCCTTAAAATGTGCATTATAAATGTGTGTGTGTGTGTGTGTGTGTGTGTGTGGTGGGGGTTCCTTCCCATTATAAATTCCTGTGGAAAATAGAAATATGCTTCTGGGAAATCAACTATAGTGAAAATACAAAATCAGATCCTGAGAAACAATCTAGTCTGCCAATTTTAGTTTATAGGAGGAGAGTAAAGGAATTGCTTAGAGGGCTGGGACAGCTTAGTTGCTTTGCAAAGCTCTTAAGAAAGGTCAGATAGGCCTCTCCAATGATTTAGGATTAAGTGGAGACACAAAGAATCCCCATAGAATTTTTCTCAGTTCAATTAGGATATAAATTATAGAAGTTGAGTCACAGCAAAAATCTCGTCATGTGTTCCATGCCCTTTTCTCTAGGATCCCCTGAAGGTCTGACCAAGACTGAAGAAAATTAAATTAGTTAGTGAAAATTAAAACAGAGCAAAACAACAGAAAACTTGGGGCATCTTGATAAGTATCCTTGTTTTCAATAAGAAATACTACCCAGTTCCTATTGTTTAAATATTTTAAAAGTAAGAATATGAAACGAGACTCCTGGGAAATTAAGCAGATCAGCTGAATGAGATACTGTACATTCTGTAGTTCTCCTGATTTCTCTAAAACTAATTGTTAAATTTTCTATAGCAGCATCTTTTTAGTGATGTATGCAGGAAGTAGAAACAGTAAGAGAGGTGAAAGTAAAGGAGCAGAAAAAGAGAAAATATAACAACCAATTTAAAAATGAAATATGGAACATCAGGATAATAGAATTCTGCTGCATCTCAGTTTGACAACTTAGATGAAAATGGGTCAAGTCTGGGTTGGCTGGGTGGCATAGTCAGTTAAGCATCCTAGTCTTGGTTTTGACTCAGGTTATGATCTCAGGGTCATGAGATCAAGCCCCATGTTGGGCTTCACATGGGCGTAGAGCCTGCTTAATATTCTCTCTCCCTCTTCTTCTCCCTTTGCCCCTCCTACTTGTGTTCTATTTCTCTTTCTCTAAAATAAATAAATAAATCTTAGAGAAAAAAAAAAAAAGAAAAAGAAAATGGATCAAGTCCTCAAAAATGCAAACTACCACAACTCATTCAATATAAAATAGATCATTTGGATAATTCTATAGCTAATAGGGAAATTGAGTTCAGAATTTTAAAACTTCTCATAAAAAAATATCCAGGCCCAAGAGGTTTTTGGAGAGAATTGTACTGAATGTTTCATGAATAATTAATATCAGTTCTACTCAATCTCTTCAACAAAACAGAATAAGATGGAGCAGTTTTCAAATCATTTTATGAAGCTAATATTATCCTGATACCAAGACCAGATGAAGACAACACAAAGATAGAAAATTATAGGCTGAATATTCTCATGAATGTAAATGCAAAAATCCTTTACAAAATGTTAGCAAATAAGATACAGCAATATGCAAAAGAGAATTATACACCATGACTGGGTGGAGTTAATTCTAGAGATGCAAGGTTGCTTCAATATTTGAAACTTAATGTAATCTATCATATGAACATGCTAAGGAAGAAAAGAAAGTGCATGATTATATCAATCAATGTAGAAAATGCATATGACAAAATTCAGCATTCATTCAGGGTAAAAACTTGGAAAGATAGGAATAGATAGGAAAGATAGGCTTGACTTGATAAAGAGCATCTATAAAAAAATCCTACAGCTAATTTATTTTTATATTTATGTATTTTTTATTTATATATTTATATTTAATGATAAAAATTCAGTCCTTTCTCCTTAAGATCAGGATCAAAATAATAATGCCCATTCTCACTGCTCTTCTTCAAAAGTACTACAGGTTCTAGCCAGGGTAATTCAGCAATAAAATGGGGAAAAAAATCATGTAGATCAGAAATGAAGAAATAAAAATTATTCCTATTTGCAGATGACATAATTTTGTCTATGTAGAAAATTCTAAGAAATCAACCAAAAAAACCTCTTAGAACTAATAATTAGTTCAATAATGGCATAGACCACATGATCCATAAATAAAAATCAATCACATTTGTGTATATACTAGCAATGATCACATGGAAACTGAAATTGAATATACAATACCATTTACAAAAAAAAATGATAATATTTAGGTATATATCTAACAAAACATGTACAAGACTTATATGATGGAAATACACAATGCTGGTGAAAGAAACCAAAGATTAAAGAAATGGAGAGGCATACCATGTTCACAGATTAGAAGACTCAGTGTAGTAAAAGGTCAATTTTTACTTGATACACAGTATCAGATTGATACAGGTTTAGCACAATTTCTATCAAAATTCAGGAACTTTTTTGTATATATAAAAAAGGTTATTATAAAACTCATATGAAAAAGTGAAGTGACAAGAATAGCTAAAACAATTTTTGAAAAAGATGAATAAAGTAAAAAGGATTAATCTAATGAATATCAATGCATACTATACAGCAACAATAATCAAGCCTGTATGGTGATAATAGAAGTATAGAAATATAGATCAACAGAACAGTGCAGAGAATCCATAAAACCCACAAAAATATGCTCAGGTAATATTTGACAAAGGTGCAAATACAATTCAATGAAGGAGACAGCTTTTTCAACAGATAGTACTGGAACAATTGGGCATACATAGGCCAAAAAATAAACCTTGATATAAATCATGTACTTTCTCTACAAAAAATAACTCAAAATGGGTCATGGACTTAAATGTAAAATGTAAAACTATAAAACTTTTAAGAAAAGGGGAGAAAAATCTTCAGTGTCAGAGCTCGGCAAAGAGTTCTTAGACTTGACAACAGAAACATGACCCCTTAAAGGAAAAAAAAAAGATAAATTAGACTTCATCAGCACATTTATTTTTCAAATTGCTTTATGAAAGATACTATGAAGGGAATGAAAGGTAAGCTATCTACTTGGAGAACATATTTGCAAACCACATATTTGACAAAGGATTAGTATCTGGAATATATAAAGAACTCTTAAAACTCAACAGTAAAAAAAAAGCAAACAATTTAGTTAGGGCATGAGCAAAAGATACAAAGAGACATTTCATGGAAGAAAATAAACAGATGGCAAAAACCACGTGAAAAGTTGTCCAAGTTCATTAGCAATTAGAGAAATGAGAAGTAAAATCACATACCGATCAGAATGGCTGAAATAAAAAAAGTGACTCACCAAATGCTATTGAGGATACAGAGAAACCAGATCACTTATTACACTGATGATGGGAATGTAAAATGATACATCCACTCTGGAGAGCTCTCCAGCAGTTTCT
This sequence comes from Canis lupus baileyi, assembly GCF_048164855.1. Classification (NCBI taxonomy): domain Eukaryota; kingdom Metazoa; phylum Chordata; class Mammalia; order Carnivora; family Canidae; genus Canis; species Canis lupus. The sequence goes on from NC_132859.1 coordinate 4,634,648, forward strand.
TACAAATTAAACCTGCAAATGTCATAAAACTCAGCAATCACACTCCTGGGCGTTTATCTCAAAGAAATTAAGACTTATGTTTAAAGTCTTATGTACAAAATTCTTTATGTACAAAATCCTGTACGTAAATGTTTATAATAGCTTTATTTGGAATAGTCCAACCTGGATACAAGCCAGCTGTCCTTCGGTTAAAGAACTGTGGCCTGGGGCACCTGGATGGCTCGGTCAGTTGGCCATGGGCTCTTGGATTTGATTTAGGTTATAATCAGGGTCATCAGATCCAGCTCCGTGTCAGGCTTCATGCTCAGAGGGGAGTCTGCTGGAGATTCTCTCCCTCTTCCCCCCGCCCCAAATCGTGCACACACTCTCTCTCTCTGAAATAAATTAATTAATAAAAAAAAAAAACCTGTAACCTATCCATATCATGGAATACTACTCAGAGATATAAAATGAATAAACTATTGCTATATGCAACAATCTAGATGAACCCCAGAGAATCATGCTAAGGGAAAACAAAAATATCTAAAGGTTACAGAGTGGATGATTCCATTTATATGATTTATATGATTTTTGAAGTAAGAATTAGAAATGGAGAAGAGATTAGTGACTGTCAGGTGTTAAGAATAGCACAGTGAGAGTAGGAAGGAATTGGGCTTGGCTATGGAGAGTAATATGAGGGGTCCTTGTGATGGAAATAGAGGAGGAAGGAACAGTATTTTTCTTAACTGCAAAAATGTCAGCTTCTTGTTTATAATCTTTAACAATAATTTGGTAAGATGTTATCTTTGAGAGAAAACTGGATAAAGAATATATGGGATATCTCTGTATTACTTTGTACCCGGCAAGTAAACCTTCCATTTCTCAAAATAAAATGCTTAATTAAAAATGAGCAAAACAAATTTAGTAATTTTAGTAAGTTTCTCCTTGTCTTCAACAGAAACAACTAGTTTACATATTTCAAAAGTTAAGAATGTTAAACAACACTCCTAGAAAATCAAGCAAAGCATCATCTGAATCAGATATTGAATGTTCTATAGTTTTTCTGCTTTCCCCTGAAATTGTTTGTCAAATTGTTTATAACAACATCTTTTTAGAGTTGGAGGAGGGAATAGAAACAAGTTTCAGTTCTTTCCAATAGCCTTTAATTAACCTAATTTCAATAATTTTAAAAATCATTTTTCCTCCAAACATCAGACTCCATTATTAAAGAGAGTAAAATTCCTTTTATTTTATTTTAATTTCAGAATAAACATGCTTTTCATAGTAAACTTAGAAAGTAGTAAAAAGCATAAAGAAGAATTTTTTTAAATACCCATAACCTTGTTTAGTATTTTGTCTTATTTTCTTCCTACCATGAATTTTTTATGTAGTTAAAATCATGCTGTGCATAGAATCTTCTAGCTTTGTTTTTTATTCAGAATTATATAATAAATATTTTAATATTTGTGTAATATTATCATATGCTTTTCTTACAGTTTACTTAGCCATTTTCCTAATTTAACACAATTGATGTTTAAATTTTTTCACCATTATAAATAATTCAGTTGAAACACTTTTCTACATAAATAACTCGTTAAGGTTATTTCTTTATTTTCTTTCCAGATTTTAGCAGTGAAATTAATGGGTCAAAGTATATGACTGTTTTAAGGTTCTTGGGCTACATTACTGTTCGCCTTAGTCAAATTCCTCTTTACAATACCCAAAAGTTGTTGATAGCATTTATGGAAAGATTTTTTTAAAATATTTTCTCAGGAAACAGGAAAAGTATCAGGGATGATCCCATTTCCTATTATTCGATTACCTCAGGATCTGTGTACCCTATTTTTTGTTCAGAATAAGAGATTAAAAAAAAAAGAATAAGAGATTTTTTTTCATTAAAAAGAGAAAAGAATGACCTTTGGAGATTGTACTGGGTGGAGACTATGTGAACAGATATACACCATCCACTTAAACTCTTTTGTAGTGTACTTTTCTGCACTGCAGAGGCTGAGAAACTAAAAAGTATGATTTATTTCCAAGATTCTCTTGCATCTTTGGTTGTGGATTGCTTTAGGGCCGAATTTAGAAGGTGGAAATGAAATGGAAGCCATCTTCCTATTGCTAGCCTGCATGGTCATGGAGATGTTGCATTATTTCTTCAGCAGCCTTCTAGTGCTGTGTCCCTCCTTTCCTGTTTGCTGAAAGGACTTTGTGGCAGCAAGAACTTCTTGATGATTATCCTGCAGCCACACAGTATGTTTTGAAGTCTATGGTGTTAGCTGTAGCCTCCTGGTTACCAAAGTTGAATGTATGTTCGACCGTAAAGAAAGCCTCAAAATTACAGAGGACTGCAATCATTCAGTCTGTTCTCAGAGTAAAGCAGAATTAAGTTACAAATCAATATCAAAGAGACAACTTGAAATCTTCAATTGCATTAAACTAAGTAACATACTAGTAAATATTCCATGGCTCAAGAAGTTATAAGGAATGTTAGTTATTTTATTTCTTAAAAGTATTGTATGTATCCTATACTGAAGTTCATTCTCCAGCAGTCTCTCTCTTTTTTTTTTAATGTTTATTTATTTATGATAGTCACACACACAGAGAGAGAGAGAGAGACACAGGCAGAAGGAGAGGCAGAGACACAGGCAGAGGGAGAAGCAGGCTCCATGCACCGGGAGCCTGACGTGGGATTCGATCCCGGGTCTCCAGGATCGCGCCCTGGGCCAAAGGCAGGCGCTAAACTGCTGCGCCACCCAGGGATCCCTCCAGCAGTCTCTTTTTCTGAAGAATTCATTTTGAATGGGGAGACAGTTTAAGTCAGACATATTGTACCTATTAAAATAAGGTGTGTAACAAGTTAAACATTGAATTTCTTGCTTACTGAAAAGGAGCTGAATAAAATTTTGACTCCTTGAAGTAGTTTCAGATTGGAAAAAAAATATTTTGAATTAAATTATTCTGAGGACATGGAATCAAAATTTATGGAATGTAGCTAAAGTGATGCTCAGAGAAAACTTTAAAAGAAATAAAAGTATGAGAGAATAAGAATGACTGAATATTAACTGTCTAAGCTTCCCTCACACATCCCTAGAAAAAGAACAGAGAATCAAACCCAAAGAGAGTCAAAAGAAAGAATGAGGTGCAGAAACCAATAAAACAGAAAACAAATATACCATAAAAACAATCAACAAAGCAAAACCTTCATAAACCTTTAATAAGATTGATCAAAAAAAAGAAAAAGGGAGTGCCTTGGTGGTTTAGTCAGTTAAGCATCCAACTCTTGATTTCAGCTCAGGTCGTGATTTCAGGGTGTTGAGATCGAGCCCTGTATTGGGCTCTGTGCTGGGTAGTGGAGCCTGTTTAAGATTTTCTCTCTCCCCCTCTGTGCTTTTCCTGCCCCCTTGTGCCTGTGCATGCTCTTTCTCTAAAAAAAAAAAAAAAAAAAAAAAAAAAAAAAAAAAGAAAGAAAAGAAAAGAAAAAGAGAGAGAAAGAAAGAAAAGGAAAGGAAAAAGAAACCAATAGCAATATCAGAAAAAGGGGGAACAAAACTGAACCCTCTACAGATTTTAAAAGAAAGGAAGAAGAAATTATAGATACTATTACAAGGATAAATTTGACAATTGTATAAAATGAACGATTTTTTTGAAAATCAAATCTTATCAAAACTGCCAAAAAACATTTAAACGTTAATAGTCATATTTACTAAAAAAATTGGAGCTACTATTTAAAAAACAAACCCATAATGAAAATGCCAGGCGCTAGATGTCTTAACTGGTAAATTTGTCCAGATGTTGAAGAAAGAAATACTGGAAGCCTGTCCAAATTCTTCCAGAAAATGCAAACAGAAAAAATATTTCCCAACTCATTTTGTTAGGCTGGACAAATCTTGATACTGAAATCTGACAAAAGATTTTACAAGAAAAATAATTATAGAACAACCTCTCTCATTAGTATTAGTGCGAAAGTTCTAAATAAAGTACTAGCGTCGGCAGACAGTTCTCCATGAGTCTTTCATGTTCGTGCACACCATATAACAGAAATACTAGGAAGTTTTGTTCTGAATCACCTTTTTGGGAATTCTTGTATAACAAATAGCCTTGGAAGATAGATGTGGTGTCTTTCTTGAGCAAAGGGCATATTTCCTTACAGCTTGGAAAGATAGAAATACTCTGTCTCTCTAAGTTTTATTTAAAAAAGACCCTTGTCCCCCTTGCATTTGAGCCTTTCAGATGGAAGGAATAAAGTAGGCAAATAGAGGATAATTGGAAAAAAGTTGAAATTGTAGCTACTAGAATGGAGCAAAATCAATTTTGGCCAGTGGTGGAAGAACAATGCTGGGGCAAGAATATCTTAGGTTCTGGGAAGAAGGGGATAGGAAGGGACAATAGTGGTCTTTTTACTTTTCAAAGATTCCCCTGGTGTTCTTCCCTTAAAGGAAAAATGCCCTCTCCTAAACTTTGCAAACATTCTAAATTTAACTGGCAGCAGGGCCTGCTATCTCCTGCCCTGATAGCTTGATCACCACCAGACTTGATCACAAGTCCATCAAAAACCATACGGGATAGTCAACTTCTGTACCTCTTCTGCGTTGAACTTGTCAAGACATTCAGAGGTCTTCCCAATTCCCTCTCCCAGCCATTGCTCAGTCATCTTGTGGGTCAGACACGCCTATCTGATTTGTGGGTGGACAGACAGGCTAGGATGGACCGACTACCTTGGCAGTTTTCAAAAACAAGGACTAGGGATCCCTGGTGGCTCAGGGGTTTAGCGCCACCTGCAGCCCAGGGCCTGATCCTGGAGCGTGGGGATTGAGTCCCATGTCAGGCTCCCTGCATGGATCTTGCTTCTCCCTCTGCCTGTGTCTCCGCCTCTCTCTCTCTCTCTGTGTCTCTCATGAATAAATAAATAAAATCTTAAAACAAAAACAAAAACAAAAAAACACAAAAAATAAAAAACAAGGACTAAGTCGTTCAAAGTGAAGTGGGAATCCTAAGGTCTGTTATCTCACCGTGATAGTGAACAACACTTTATGTCCAGAGGTACAAGATGCACCCCCACCCCCGACACCTATACTTACATGAAAACCAGGCCTTAATTTGTCTCCTTTCCCAAAACATGATGAGTTATGCTCTAGGAATGGTCATAAGATACCTTCAGATGTGGGGAAACACACTCCTAGATCATATATCCCTCATGTGATTGTAGAGACCTCTCCGATAAGGCTAGCCTTAGCTAATTGGGGGAGCCTTCTGGAGGCATACGTGAGTCAAATTTACATGCACCCTTCAGGACAGTGACCCCATGGTGACAATCAAATATTTAAAATATGTGGTATAAAATTTGTCTCTGACCTTATCTAAAATAATTAATGTTACTCCCCCAGCCCCAGAATCTCAACTCTCTAGCCCGGGGCTTTATGGATGATTGAATTGCCCTAAGCGTTCTCTCCTTATAGGCCAAGGCAGAGTCTGCGTAATAGCTAATGCATCCTGCTGTACATGGATTAATGCCTCTGGTCAAGGGAAAGGTTAGGTCGGATATTTTAGGAGAAAGACATCTGGATTTCTAGGATAGATCCTGATGGTTTATGAAATTTGTTCACCTGGCTGGGTCTGGGAGTCTGAGGAATACGACTGAGGTGAATACTTACAGTTGGCCTCATTGTGTTTAAAGTCCTGTTTGTAGTATACTTAATTAAATGCTAAATTAGATAAATTGAGCAGATTTGCTACCAGCCTCTGTCATTCAGATTAATCAGGGTGGTGTACTCATGACCAAATTCATCATTGTATGAACATAGTTGGGCAGGAATTCTCTAAGGACCTCTTGCATTTCTGCACATCTCATTCATGAAGCACCAGCTGCCTTTTTTTGTTTGTTGTTTGACTCTGTTACAAACTGGGTTGTATCCTCCAAATTTCATGTGTTAAAGCACTAACCCCCAATGTGACTACATTTGCAAATGAGGCCTTTAAGGAGATAGTTAAGATGAAAGGAAATTAGAAGAGAGGGACTCTAATCTGATATAACTGGTGTCCTTACAAGAAGAGGAAGAGATGCCAGAGATTTCTCTCTTTTCCTGAATACATATAGTAAGGGTCACATGAGGACACAGCCATCTGCAAGCCAAATAGAGAGGTCTCACCAGACACGAATCCTGCTGGCATCTTGATCTTGGATTTCTAGCCTCCAGAACTAGGAGAAAATAAATTTCTGTTGTTTAAGCCACTCAAACTGTGTTTTTTTTTTTTTTGTTATGGCAACCTTGAAGACTAACACAAACAGCGTTTTCTGGAAGACAGCAAACAGACTGTACAGCAAACAGCCTCTAAAGATAGAGATAATATCTCTTCAGAGCAAAGGGCAACTCACTTACTTCCCATTATAAAAGATTTGGGTTCTCTAAATTCAGAGCTCCCCTTTTGTGATGCAACCCACTGCTTGTGTAGGCTTTTACGTATTGTTTGACCTTCTTTGAATTGCCCTGGGAGAACTGGGACTCAGGGCGCTGACATGAAGGATGATACTCTGACTATTGCTATTGCCATGGATGAATAACTGTTTGTTTTCTGTGACCCAGTCATCTCTTATCTTTTACCAGCACCCATGAAACTATGGCAGACTCACATGTTAAGATTAGTAGGTTTAGTAAGGTAAATTCTCAGAGCCTTCACAGTTCCTGGGTAATTAGCAAGTTCAATCCAGCAATATATTAAAGAGGGAATGCATTACAACCAAGTGGGGTATACTACATGAATGTAAGGATAATTTACCATTTAGTATTCAACTAATGTACTTCATCATATTAAAGGAGAAAAATTCCATATTAACATTGTGCCAGATACATAAAAACGTTTGAAGAAACTCAACATTGGTTCATCATTAAAACACACACACACACACACACACACACACACAAACATGCATGCCCACAAATCTCTTCATAAACTATAAATAGAAGAAACCTCCTTAATTTGAGAATGAGTGTGAAACCTTAAAGGAAAAATTATACTTAATGGTGTGATGTTGAAAAGTTTTTTTCTAAGATCGTAATAAGAGGAATCTGTCAGCCATCATCAATTTTATTATGTCGCATTGTATGAAGATACTGACAGATGCAATCAAGCAAAAAAAAAAAAAAAAAAAGGAAAGAAAGGAGGAAGGAGACAAGGCACAGGATTGGAATTAATAAAGCTGTCATTATTTGCAGAAGACAAGATAATGGCAGGAAACCTGACAGAGGTCAAAGTACTAGAATTAATAAATGAATCTGGCAAGATTACTGGGAACAAAGTCAATATACAAAAATATTGTATTTCTATATATTAACAATAAACAAACAGGAAATACAAAAATGTTAAATGATGACCCTGGCAATTGCATTAGAATAATCAAATATCTGGGAGCTTCACTGAAGAAAACAAAAAATTTAATGTGCTACTAAAATCTCACCAGAATGCCTAAAATTAATAAGATATATTCTCAAGTGTTGGAAAGGCTATGGGAAAGCCAGAACCCCCAAACACTTCCAGATGGAGTATAAATGTGTACAATTCCTTTGGAAGACTATTGGCAGTGTCTCCCTAAAGCACAGCAATCCCATCCCTAAGTGCAATACATGCAATAGAAATGCACACATATGTTTACAAAGGAAACGCATAAGCATCTCATGGCAGCACTATTTGCAGTTTCCTCAAGGTGGAAATTACCCAGATGCTCCTCCATCGTCAAATAAATAAATTGCAGTACATTCACATAGACTAGGGGTTGACAAACTTTCTATAAAGAATAGGAGAGCAAATATTTCAGCTTTTGTAGGCAGTATAGCCTCTGTCCCAACACCGCAACTCCGCCATTGTAGCATGGAAATGGGCATAGATAATACATAAAGGAGAGGGATATGCTATAGTCCAATAAAACTCTATTAATTGGTGCTGAAATTTTCCTTTCATAAAGTGTTCACATATCTTGAAAGAGGGTTTCTCTTTTGATTTTTTTCAGTCATTAAAAAATGTAAAAACATTTCCATCTTCTAAGTCATCCACACATAGGTGGCTCACAGATTTGACATGCACACAGATTTGGCTCATGGGCTGCGTTATGCAATGTCTTGGTGGGTAAAAATGCTATCAAGAAATGGGAATGAAGAAAACAGCAAGGAATGGCAACAATATTGAAGAATCTTATAAATAGTGCATCCTGTATGATTTTACTTACGTAGAGTTCAAAAATCAGTAAAATTAATTTACGATGTTAGAAGTTAGATTACTGGTTACATTTGTCAGAGGTGATTCAAAGTTAGCACGAGGGGGGCTTTGAGGATCCTGGTGATGGATCTTGGCATGGGTGCCAATTATATGGGTGTGATCACTTTGCAATAATTTATTGAGCTGTGCCTTATGATTTGGGTAATATGGTTCATTGTACTTTCATAAAAATTCAAAAATGCTTATAATTTTTAATTTCCCACTGTCATTAGTTTTTTTTTGTTTTTTTTTTTTTGTTTTTTTTTTTTACTCCAGGGAAATGTTTTCCTTTTTTAATGGATAAAAACCCTGACAGCCCTATGATTTTCTAGTCTCTCTTGAGTAATAGATGGTCCTGTGCAAATTATAGCTTTGACTTAGAAATTATGATATATTAATCACACATCCATCTTTGCTCAAACATACACTTTCTCTCTTCTCTGCTCCCAGCTGTAGTCTATAGAGAATCACTACTTGGTTTCAGACTCTAGAATGTCTAGTTTCATTCTTGTATTTACTCCCCCACTTGCCAGTAATTCTTAGCAGCCATTTGGGTTGGTGCACAGAGAGAACGGAAACAGAAAGTTCTGGTTTGACTGGTATTATTGGAGTATGTTTTTTGGCTTTATGGATGTGTCAGAAAAACTGGCCTTTCTATCATATGTGCCTCTCATGGGGTTTTGAAAACTTTCCTACTAAGATTCTCCAACTACAACTCAGCTGATCTTGATATATTCTATTTCTCTGGTGGTTACTTCACCTTTAATCTTTGGATTTCTATTGTTTATGCCCTGTAGACTTTCTCAGCTGGAGTCCTATAGCACACCTAGGTAGTTTTCTTGGGAAGAAGCCAAAATAGCTCCATGTTGGCTCTCTCCCTGGGCTGGCCTACATATGGTCCACAGTCAACGCTGGTGTATACTTTGTTCAAATCCATCCTGGAAGCATAGGCAAACCCAACATAGAACTTCCCCTTCCCTCTGCACTTTGCTTGGCAGTCCATCTGCTCACACTCTTGCTTGGCAAAAGTCAGATGTCAGTCCACTGTCCTTCCCAAATTCTTAAAGAATGGTCAAACTCATGGAGGGTCCTGTTATCACCCCAATCTCCAGACTTGAAGAAAGGAGAGCTCTACCCATCCCTAATCCAGTGGGTACTGACTGTATGTGTGTGTGTATATGGGTGGGGGGAGGGGGGAACAGTGAGAAACTCATACATGGTATCAGTTCTCTCCCAAAAATCTCTTTACAGATCCTCACAACTAACCACTTTTTGACCTTGTTTATATCTCCTTGAGAGTATGAAGAATTTTTAGAGTTATGCAACATGTTCCTAGATATTTCCTTTGAAAATCTACATTTTTGGGTTATCTCATGACTCGTTTGGCACCACATTTGAATTTAACTTGCAATTACATTAAACTTTATATTATAAAAGTAAAGCAAAGCCCAGAGAGGGAAGTCATTCCTATATTTAGAAAGTTCTTGAGATAATTCAGTTCTCAAATTGATTACGAGAAATATACCAAATTAAATTTCTAAGAATATTTGAGAATTCCTGACTCACCTCAAGAAAATTATTATTTTTAACTTCCTAATCTGTGCATAAAAATTAGCATACTATTTTTGCTAAAATTGCATTTATTATTATTATTTTTTTTTTGCTAGTGAGCAGTTTTCATGTATCTAAGAACTCTTGGTTGAAAAACAAAATAGCTGGACCCATCTGATTCTGCTGATTTGGTGCTGTAGATAGCCACAGACCTTTACAGTGAATCTGACTAAAAATACTGAATAAAAAAAAAATTTAAACCCACATTTTTAGATGTATTAAATTCTAAGAGCATCACTGAAATTCTCCTAGTAAATAAGTCCATCCAAATGCACAGTGGGACTTTATTAACTATGTTAGGCTTTTAAAATTCTACTTAGAAAAGCAGACTTTAGATCTAGAATTCTGGGTTAATTCATACCCACAAATCAATTCAGAAAGTAAATAAATTACTTAAACTGAGTGTTTTGGCCTCTCATAAGGATATTTCCTTATCCCAGAGGCTAAGCAAGTAACCTAAAGACTGAGGCCAGGTCATGGGAGGCACAGGGGTAGGTACCAGATTTCCCAGTGTCTCACATGTTTTCTTTTGCTTGTCACCTGTTTGCCATACTTGCGACTCCAACAATAGATTGGGAAACTTCTCCTTCCCCTCAGAACTCTGTAGATATTATCCTACTGTCTTCTGGTGTGAGTGTTGCTGTGAATAAATCTGCTGCCAGCTGGATTCCCTTTTGGACTGCCTCCTCTCCAAAACCTTTGTTGATACTGTGATGTTTCTCTCTATACATCTGAATAATTATTTATCCTAGAAGTTCACTAGCTTCACCAAGATATGCTCCAGTGTTGATAATTTCATATCAGTGTTTTCTAGAGATGCTCTTTTCATCTCCAAAGTTAGCCTTTCTTTTATTTTTGGAAAATATGTTCTATTACATCATTATATACATTTTCTGTACTGCTGTCATTTGACCTTCTCATCTTCATATCCATTAAATACTCTTAAGTTCTATTGTTGTTATCCATTACATCATGTTTGTTATCTTTCTTAAATGGGACTTTATCACCGTTATTTTCTTCTGCTAGTGGTGATTACCTTGAACTTTGCATCCACACTTCTAGTTAGGCTGTAACCGTTCCTGTGCCATTTCTTGTTTCTAGTTTATATATTAGTTTTGTAGTAGAATAGTGTTTTGTCCTTATTTGACTGACTTAGCTCTGCATTATTCATCACATTCTGTTGGTGCAATGTCTCACTTTGTTTCATTGATTTCATTTTCTTTTTAAATTTTTTTCTATATAAAAAAAACAAATGTTGTGGAATATTTTCTTCTTTTTTCCATTTTGGATTGTTTCTCTCTATGTAATTGAGTTTCTTTCCTCTATTTTTCTTCACTTGAATTTTTACATAGTTATCATGCTATTTCTCTTTACCTTAGCATATTTAACAGGGTTGACTCTATCCAAACCTTCTGTTTGCTCAAGTATAGAATGGATAACTTTTCTAGACTCCCTTTACTCATCTGGGATCTATTGGTATTCCCCTGAGAGCACCTGGCGTTGTATGTTTCTACAACTTGTCTGTTACATGAGAGATGGGAGAGTAGGATTTAACTACAGATATGGGCAACTGTAGTTAGTAGACTATATATATATATATATATTATTTATGAGAGACACATGCAGAGAGAGAGGCAGAGACACAGGCAGAGGGAGAAGCAGGCTCCCTACCAGGGCCTGATGTGAGACTCGATCCCGGGACTCTGGGATCATGACCTGTGCCAAAGGCAGATGCTTAACCACTGAGCCACCCAGGCATCCTGCTCTGATATTTTTGATAATTATGTTAAAAATCCTGTATTGACATTTCATCTAATGTTTAAGTGCCTCTCTATTTCTGAAGGAGCATACAATCAGAGAAGCATAAACACTAGGGGATATATTTAGGATTTGGCCTTATGTAGCTGGTTAAGCAGTATTTGAGGCTGTTTTCTTCACATCTGGTGTGACAGTTTAGGGTCTTCAGAGTAAACACCTGGGAAGGGAAGATAAATATAAAGTGAGGGAGATCAACAGCAAACTAGAACTCAAAAGCATGAGTTAAAATTCCTCGGGAACGGACTGGGACCCATCTCAATTCTTGTTGCCTTTAGTGTCTGTGGTGTGGCTATTTTGCAGAAGTCAAGCCATTCCTTACAAAAGTAAACACACACAATGGCCCTGGAGTCAGAGAAACAGAAGGAGAATGGAGAGGCAAATAGAACAATTGTAGGCTCAGCTATACTTCACACCAGTGAGATGAGTCAGCAAATCAGCAACATATTTGACCCACAGAATGGCTGCTGCTTTTCCTCTTCCTTCTCAATCTCCCAAGAATCTGTCTCATGGACCATCCTAACTAGAAACACAAGAAAGCGAATTCTGGGAAATGTAGCTCAGCCTAGCTAAGTGGACAAAATGCAAAGATATCCTTGGATTTTTTATTGTTATCCTCAAAGTCTTACCTTGAGGCCTTTATTTTTGATAGACACAATCAGACCCAAGTTTTATTTTCCTATTTTATGCACTTCTTCCCCAAAGTCAATCAAGAAAGTGACAAAATCTAAGCAATCATGATGTAAATTAAAGTCAGATTTGCATTTTCATGAGCAAATAAAGAGAATAGCTCTGATGATTTATTATACTCTGTATTTTGATTGGATGATCAAATGCACACAAATGCACTCCAATGACAATTATTTTATTCAGGGCTATCTATGAAGTTGGCATTACTGTAACTGTCCTTTCCATATGCAAAGAGAAACCAAAAAAAGAGGGTTTTAGCCAAACTTACCTTCACTGAACTTTTTTTCTTTTCTCAAAAGCTTTGTATAATCCTGAACTGAAGAGTCCTCATCAAAGAGCTTCCCTGAAATTACCTTAGCTACCAAAAGCAGTTTTACTCAATGAAAAGCCTTGAAATGACTCATCTCCATTAGACAGTTATTTCAAAAGCCACAATTAACATCCAACTGTGAAAAACACAATAGTGACTTAAAACAAAATTTAACTGGTGATGTAAAAACAAGAGCAAAAAACTCATAATGGAAAAAAAAAAGAATTGCTGCCAAATGGCCAAAGTTTAAAGAAATCCACGCACCTAATTTAGCCTATGGCTGAAGAACATTGCTACTTCTGTCAAGAACCAAGAACTTGCTTGATGGCAAATCTGCAAATTAAAAATCCAAACACCGAACTTAAGCATCTTGAATCACCCAATGTTTTCTTTGTTGCCAGATTTAGCCATTATGAGTTGTTAGCTGAATATGTATGGAAAATAAAACAATTTAAGAACCTAACTTTAGCCTCAATCTTGGTTCTGTGAGTATGAGGCTTGTATGTATACTGTTTGTGTACTTTTTAACTTTGTGCTATTAAACTCTTCTCTATTAATTTAAAATGGTCTCTATTCTATTCTCTACATTTTGTGGAGAATGCCACAGCCAAGCCACTTCAGAATTGCCCAGTAGAATATATGACGTTTCCCAAGAGAAGGCCTGGACCTGTGTGTGTGTGTGTATGTGTGTGTGTGTGTGCGTGTGTATGTTTTATATGTAAAATGAGGATAATAATGCCTGTATCTGATTATCCCACACAATTTTCTTTTCTTCTTCAAAGTGTTATTTTTTAAACTGCCCTGTAATCATGAAAAGTGAATCATCATGGCCAAGCTTGGACTGACAGTGATTTTGAACCTTTGTGTAACATACCAACAAAGCTCTTTAAAATTTAAGTAGTTACCTCTTTTCTGAGAAGTGAAGATTTGAATTTACATCTTCAGAGTCTCAATTTAACTATTTACTTAGAATCCTCAGAAATATCTGGAACACATGAAATCACTGATTTCCTACCAGTCAACCCATACATTAAAAGGAAATGAGACTTACTTTGCAGTCAAGTAGGTGAATATAGGACACGTAAGTACTTATCAAATATGATAATTATAGATTATTTTGCCTATTCTTTCCTTTTGCTTGAGGTGATTTGTTACAGTTGTTACCTTTTAGATTGTCATCCTAAAATAGCCCACATTGAGGTATCTCTGTGGATTTGTTCCAGTGACTGTGAAAATCAAGTTCTTCATTTATGTAATGGAATGATGGCTAAATAATTCCTGAGAAAGGCAACTGACATATCTTAAAACATAATTCTCAAAAGGTAGAAATCATGGCTCTTATAAAGGCACAAAATCAACATATGTCAGAAATTTTATTTAAATCATTAAATGGTATTTAATTCATCAATTGATGAGGAAACCAATAATACATTAAAACTGTCTCAACTGGCTCTCCAGGAAGCAAACAAACAAGCAAAGAAAACCCCTGATTTGTAGTGTCTGGTGTAGAAAACAAAGGCAGAAGAAAAAATATTAAATTTCCTTACTACCTATAGTCCATTGACAATTCCTTGAAACAGGCAAAGTGACATTCCTCTCAACTCAACAGCCTTGATGTTAATACTTTGCTAAGGGCAAAAGGCAATTTTAGCCCAAAGCACAGGACCTGTAAATCTACTTTAATATATAAAAATTCCTTTAGAAATTTCCTTTATCTGTAAACCCTCCAAGATATGTGTTGGCAATCATCCCCCAAGCATATGGCCCACCGATATCCATCTGAAGGGTCTCATGACTAAGGTTTTATTTAGCAGTAATAAATGACCTTTTCCCAACAATAGCTAACTCCCTCAAGGTCCAGGAAGACTTGCTCCCAAAATTCCTTAGAGACTTATGCAATCCCTAACCCCCTCCCAACTTGAAAGTATATAATGGGCCACTCTTCATGACCCTGAGTGCAGCTCTTTCTGACAATGGGTCCTGTCCCTGTGCTTTAATAAAATCACCTTTTTGAACCAAAGATGTCTCAAGAATTCTTTCTTGGCCACTGGCTTTGAACCCTAACGTCTTTTCCTACATCAGTGTGTTTCAGTTTTTGTAGTACAAGTACTCCTGTGATTGCTGATTTTAAACTACGAATGTGCAATCAATGAGCTTTCAAAATTCCCATAAACTTAACAATCGGTTCTCATGAGCCAATCTGAACTGGCTCCAGCATACCAGTGTTAAAGGTAGATGTGTAATTTAATGAAGGAATGTTAAGATAAAGTATGCAGATTATGCAACCGGTTAATGTCTCAAGGAGAGATAAACTTTTAGAGTTATTTTCCACCAGACGGAAATTATTTGCATCTCTGCTGAACAAAACCTATAACTTAACCTCTGCCCTTGTAGAGTTGTAAAATAGCCCAGTCAGTAAAGTCAGCTCAGCATTTCACTAGAACACCTAATAATTTCTTTTGTCTTTTCCAGGTTATGAATAATATTTCCTGATAGAATAGACTGTTAAATCTATAATGAATTAATGTACCTCTGACTCATTTTAGAAGTGTAAGTTCCTTTACTATGCTGTGAGGTACATGAAGATAGGAAATAGTTTTTAGTCCTTGTTTCTATAGCCCTCAGCAAGTATCTGGGGCCCTGTAAGTTTTCAATAAACGTTTGGTAAATTGATGGGTATAATTTTGTATGGGAAAAGTAGATGCTAATTTCTCAAAATGAACAATCTTTTCCTCCTTCCTTTATGAATTCTTGCCAAGAAATAGAACTGAGCCCAGTTATGGGTAATAGATATTCTCTGGTGTCAAGGGAAGCTTTAAAGGCAATGAAAACAAACATTTTAAAGGCGAAACCCAAACATTTTAAAGGTGAAAAACAAGGACAAGTGGTGAAAATGGGAGACCATAAAATGATGTAACAATTTAAGCAGTTCTTTGAATTTTTACTTTGATTCATCATGAGAAGATGATTAAAATAGAAATTATAATTCTTAATGGGGTGAAGCAGTTGAGGATTAAATTCACAAAAGAAGATGATTTCTTGGCCCAGAGTTAAAACACAATGGACACCAAGCTTATTATACCTAAAACTAAATAATCAAAAAATAAAGCAATAGCTGATAATAACTTGTCTCATTAAGTGATTACCAATAAATCTAATCTAAAAAATAATAGGAGAGTGAAAACATTAGCACAGTAGTTGGTACTGGGTCTACCCGTTATTTACCAAAAATTTATTTAATGCATACTATATGCCAGATATCATTTTAGTGTTAGAGACATAATAGTGAATAAAAAAGATAAGGTTTCTCTTTTTGTAGAATTTACTTGCTAGTGTGAGCATTTATAAAAGTTTCAGAAGATGAGGACAATCCAGAAGATTCTGAGGAGAAGGTGAAAGAGTCCTACTAAGTAGGGGAATCAAGAGGGTGGTGTCTGACAGGCCAGGTCAAGAAGTATTTCAAGGAAGAAGATGTGATCAACCAGCTAAATCTAATGCAATCGCTCTGTTGAAAAAGAAATAACTGAAAATCGAGAAGCTGTAGTTAACAATATGGAGGTCTTCGTTGAATTGACAAGAGGACTTTTGGTGGAGTACTGATTAAGGCCTTATTAGATGGTTTAGGAAAGAATGGGAGAAATGGAGACAGTAAGTTTGGACAACTCTTTTCGGAGTTTTGCTTTGAGCAAAACAGAAAACAAAAAGTTATCAGAGTGTGATGTCAGGACAAAGGAGTTTCTTTGTATTTGTTTTTTATTTTTTTATTTTTTTAATTTTTTATTTATTTATTTTTTTAATTTTTAAATTTTTTTTATTTTTTTAATTTTTATTAATTTATGATAGTCACAGAGAGAGAGAGAGGCAGAAACATAGGCAGAGGGAGAAGCAGGCTCCATGCACCGGGAGCCCGATGTGGGATTCGATCCTGGGTCTCCAGGATCGCGCCCTGGGCCAAAGGCAGGCGCCAAACCGCTGCACCACCCAGGGATCCCCTGTATTTGTTTTTTAATTAAATAAAACAGGGCTATTGCACATTATGATTGTTGAGGAGAATGGCCCTCTGGAGAAGGAAAGGTGTTGATGCAGGAAAGAAAGAAGCAAAGCCCTAGAAAAAGAGGGAGGGAATGGCATGTAGTGCACCACTGGTTATGGATGTATTTACTGAAGCCTGCAGTCTTCAGGCTTTAAAAAATATTATAACTATAGAGTTATTAGTATACATAATGTAACACCATGCAATACATTTATATTTTTTGACAATAGTGAGCCATGTGTTATTGTGAAACCTAAAGTTTGAACTCTTTTAATATTTTTATTGTCAAATAGAATAGAGACAAGTACACAAGATAAAAATGCAGAGCCAAATGATTTATTACCATTTAGGTCGAGAGATAGAACACTGAAGGCAACCAGAAGTAACCACTGTGCCCCTTCCCAACCATATTCCCTCTTCTCCCCCAAAGTCACCACCTTCCTGACTTTAATGGTAACCATTTCCTTGCATTTCTTTATAGTTCAAGCACACAGTACGAATCACTAAACACTGTAATTTAGTTTTCAGCTGCTTTAAAGATTTTTAAATCAATGGAATCATATATATGGTTTTATATATGGTTTCTCTCACTTTGTGTTTTTGGGATTCATCCATGCTGTTTCCATAGATTGTTTATGACCCTTGCTTTCTCGTGCTTTGTTGAATTTCATAAGTATTATCTCCTTTCTATTGCTAAAGGGTATTTAATCTTTTTTTCTTTTTATGAATAGTACTGCTATGAACAGTCTTGCATTTATGTCCCGAAAAGTGTTTGACTTTGAACTGGGTATGTGCTTAGGGATAAATTGCTGGGTTATAGGGTTTATCTGTCTTTGGCTTTGGTAAAAAATGCCTGAGCATTGTCTAAAATGGTTGTACCAAGTGACATGCTCATCAGCATCCATGTGAGAGTTCCCATTGTGCTCTATTCTCTCCAACACTGAGAGAACATGGGAGCCCTTTTAGTTTTTTCTTTTCTGGTGGATGAGAACTAGTATTGTGATTTCAAATTGCATTTTTCTGATGATAAATGAAGTTGCTCATCTTTCCATATGTTAATTTTCCCACTTGATGAAAGGCATTTTCTCTTGATAGTGTTTTATATGAAAAGAACTTTGTAATTTTAATGTGGTCATGTTTACCAGTCTTTTTCTTTATAAGTAATTACTTTTATATCCTAAAAAGTCTTTTCCAACCCAGATACTATCAAAGATATTCTTTTATGTTACCCTTTGAAGCTTCATTATTTCATCTGTCACACTCCAATCTTCAATGCCTCTGGATTTATAAATTGTATAAATATAGTGTGCATGTAGTGTAAAGTACTAGTCAAATTTCTTTTTTTCTATGTGTATATTCAATTAATTATCATCTATTGGATACAATACATGTATCTTTCACTACTACTCTGCAGTGACATTTTTGTCATACACTAAGTCTTCATTACAGATGTACATGTATTTCTGGATGTCATAGTGGATTCTGATTACCTGTTTATCAAATCTTTCACAAAAAGTATGATTTCGGGATACCTGGGTGGCTCAGTTGGTTAAGTCTTCAACTCTTGATTTCAGCTCAAGTCATGATCTTAGAGTTGTGAGATTGAGCCCCAAGTTGGGCTCTGCATTGAGCATGGACCCTGCTTAGAGTTCTCTTTCTCTCTCAATCTGCCCCTCCCCTGGCTGTGTGCATTTCCCATCCCCCACCCCCACTCCAGAAGAATCCCAAAAACAAAACCCCATGATTTCTTATTACTATAGCTTTAAAACCAGTTTTGACATTCAGAATAGGAATACTTTTCACCAAATTTTCTGTTTTAAGAATGACTCAACTATTCTTTATAGCATATTTATGTATTTAAATATCTTGACTATTTTTTAGTCAAGATGTCTTTAATTCTTTGTTGTCATGTCTGCTCACTAACTCAAAATATCTTAGCATATATATCCATGCTAGCTTTTCTAGGTTATCAACAGAAGGATTGATCCTATTCCACCAATACAAAATGTGCAGGGATCTATGTATATATATGGGTTTTTATATATATGTGTGTATTTATATGTATATACATGAATATATATGACAGATTTATATCATATAAATATATATCATGCACATGACTTTTTATGCTCAGAATACTTCAGACATCATTAGGAAGAGTTATAGTTTTTTAATATCAACATTGTTTTTACTTAGAAAAATCTCCAGGTCTCATATTTTCTTTTTTCTTGTGTCAGCTTCCTCATATTTCCCTGTCCATTAAAAAAAAAAAGGTTTTTTTAAAAGAGAAAAAATAGTCCGATTACTGGCTTATCTTAAGGGACAGGATCTAGTGTTGACAATATTTCTGTAGAAATGAAGAAAGGGAAGGATAAGTACAATGTCTGCATGCTCCTCTTTGAATTTAAGGTTGGGTTGTTGGGTGCTTTCTGCCTTGATTTAGAAGACCATGACGAGGGCATAAAGGGCTCTTTTGTGAACTTAGCTATGAATTGTTGAATTCTAGTAGGTTTTGTTCTCCTTCACAGAGACATATGCACATGCATACATCCTATGGGAAAAAATATGAGTTTGGTGGTTTGACTTCAGTATTTACTCTGTGATCTCTATTTCAGCACTCTCATGCTTACTTCCCTCCTTCAGTCCAATGCATCCTATAAGCCCCAGTGCCTACCTGAGTGCCTAATCCATGTTATTCAGCTTTTCCCCTTTCCCTGGCACCTCACTGGTACCAAGGCATCCAGCCATGATAATAACATCCTGGCAACACTTGTACTTTATATCAGCTACAAGTCTCAGCCTTTGGCCTTTGACTCTGACTCTGACTACAATTACATGGGTAACGATAAAATAAATAAAAAAGAAGTAGCACCTACCTGCCTCTATAAAACCCTTTCCTGTTGAAATTTCCTGCCTCCATCTTTCTGAGTTGATAAAGCAATATTGAGTACAGTAAAATTATATCTAAAATATGAACAAGGAGGCACTGAGTCTATTGAAGATGAGATCTTCCTTAAATAAATGAATATATTTTGTGTTTTATAGTTTAGCTGGTTTGGCATCTCTCTGCTTTTCTGGGTTTTGGTTATTTGAGGTTACTAGGTAGTTGGTCTCTTGACTAGTGGAATATTACATGTTACACTTTGAATCTATCTTGTAGGGCTTTGGAAACAATCTGATTTATAAACCAATTAAACAAAACAGGGATTAACAGATATTTCTAATTATGTTTTGAGAAATAATTTAAACTCAAAGTATATTTAAAATATCAATTTCTTGGCAGTGTTTTGTATCAGTGTTTTGAAGTGATTTACATGTCATTATAAAGCCTGCTCCTAACAATCATTTTCTTTTTAAAGTTTTTTTTTTTTAATTGTATTTTATTTTGAGAGAGAAAAAGTGCACGCATGTGCAAGAATGAACAGGAGTGGGAGAGGGGCAGAGAGAGAATCCCAAGCAGGTTGAATTGAACCAGATGCAGGCTGATCTCATGAGATCATAATCTGAGCTGAAATCAAGAGTTGGGTGCTTACCCACCTGAGCTACCCATGCATCCCCTAACAATCATTTTAAAACACAATTTAGTCTTTAAAAAAATTACTGGAAGTAAATAGAATATAATAATTCAGGGAATAAGCCTGTCAAAATTAGAGTGATAGATATTTTCTTTTATTAGAGTAAAAGCTCTGAGTTTCTCTGAATTTAACACATCTCATACCTGGCTTGGCAGTGCATTTTCCTCTTGCAAATTTTAGCTAGATTATCCTGTAGATTCCCAAGGATGAGTTTAAAGCAAAATACCATCTCCTTGGTATTTCTACATGAGAGACTTTGAAAATGGTTAGACATCATCAGAGTTTTCATATATAGGTTTTGGGAAAGGAATACTACATACCAAAAGAAGCACTGGCTTATATAAAAGAAGTCTTTGTAATATCTTCTAATGACCTCATTTGATGTAAGGACCATTTACTTTACATCATCTTCTGCCTAAACTTTGGTTTATTATATCTGATGTTATTTGTTTCTAGAATCATGATAGTTGGGTATTCTCCTTTCAGGGTTTGAAAAGAAAGCAGTTATTATAATGTTATGGCTGAGAACCAGTACCTGTTTTAATTCAGGAAAGAACTGGTGTTTGGAAAGGAAAATATCTATGCTTACTTTCTTCAAGCCTACATAGATCTTAATATGCTGTGATATGAAGGAAGCCCATTTTAGTTGAAATAAAGTATCTCAGATTCAGAAAGGCCCATTTAAAAATCACAATTTCATCAGTTACTAGCTTGGTTGCATTAGGCGTTTTCGTTGCTCTCTAGAAGTCTTGATTTTTCACATTGTAATGTGAGTTATTACAACTCATGTCATGGGAAAACCATACAGATTATGGTACCATAAAATATCTTAAATAGCATGCCATTCACAAGTGAATTTAGTTAATAAGTTTAAGAATGACCTGTGCTGCTAGCAGTGACTCTAAAGAATAAATGTCTTATTGGCTCTTAAAAGGTACTAGTCACACACAATTGAGGGTTAGGTTATTCCTGTTTGTGGTAACAGCAATAAACTTCACCCAGCATTCCACTTACTTCCATATATTTCCTGGTGCCCTTACATTTAGAGCCTTGTGATTGATTTTGGCCAAGGAAATGTTAGTTGGGTGCCTTTGAGACTTCCAGGGATGAACTAGTGAAAAAAAACTGAAAGATTCAAGACTTTCCAGCTCTTCTTGGCCATGCCATAATAACTAAGATTCCTGGGTTTTAGATGATGTGGAGTCCCCGAATCCCTGCCTGACAATGTGGAATTGAGTACCCCACCAAACTGCAATGAACATGTCATGTGAGCAGGAAATCAACCTCTGTTTTGTTAAATACATTAGGATTTAGGGCTTAATTTATTATGCTGGCATAAAGTAGCCCATTGTGAGCAATACCCTGGTTTCGAGTGGCCACATTTTCAAATATATTTTCCCTTATGAGTTGTGAAATTTAATGAATGGATATTTGTTAAGAATTAGATCACATACACTGAGATTTCCAGATTGACAAAATTATGGAAGTTATTAAATATTATCCTGTAGGCTTTCATGTAACATTCACATACTCAAAAATCAGTGAAAATGAAGGGTAAGATCAGGAAAACCTGTAAAAACATCCTTGAGTGCATTAAGGAGCATCTGTGACCACATGAACACTGACAAAATAGGTTGGTTGCTAAACTTTATGGTTATGTTTTGAGTTTTCTTAGCATTTTGTAAAGTACCCAATTCACTACTTCTCTTCAGATACAATTCTGGATCCGAGTGATGCTGAACTCCGTGGAGGCAATCTAAGAATAGCATACAGGATTGTTAGTGGACTTGAACTTCAATTTTTAAGTAGTTAAAATTCTCTTCCTGAAAGCAAAAAGAACCCCCTAAATCTATTGTATTTATAAAAAGATAAAGTTTCCATTAATACCTAAAGAAGGCTTCAAAGCAACCCAGAAACATTAATTAACTGAACACCAGAACATGCCTATGAAGTAGGAAAGAACTATGTGTCCCCTTTTTAGGACAAGAAAAGGCAGTGGGTAGTAACTAGTTCACCTGAAGATAATTAATTTAGTAGTAAGATGAATAGGCTTTTGATTTCTAGAAATTAGACCCCATGGGGTCTTACAGCAGAAGATGAGTGCTAACTGTACCAGAGAAACCTGATCTCATGTCCCAATCCTGACAATGTGATCTTGAATATATTCACTTCTGTGTAATAGAATAATTATATCTTAAAAGGTAGCATAAGACTTAAATGGCAATGTTGGCAAAGCACTTCATATAGTGACTGACCCATTGCAGGCATATTGGAAATGGAATATTTCATCTTTATTTATTTACCTTTTATTCCAGTAAGAGAGCTAATGAGTTCACTTTTTGAGGGTGCAAAAAAAAATCAAAACTGCTATTATTTTAGCCAGCAGGGAACTCTCAGTTGATACTGCTCTGAATGTACATGGGAACTATTTATTTAATATACTACACTATCTTAGGGTCCACCAGATTTTACCATTCTTCTCCTATCTGATTCAGAGTCTCAGAACCAAAAGGAATCACTTTCAATTTATGGAAGATTAAGACAGACTCCCAATTTGAAAGCAGCAATTAATCTGCAAAAATGCTTAAGAACTGTCACCACAAATGGTTTATTTTATAATTCTATCCTTGATTTAAAACTTACATTATGGACTCAGGGTCCCCATCTGAAGAATCCTCAAAAGTCCAATCCCTTATTTACTAAATTGCTATTCTAGAGGTACAACCTAAATAACTCTGGTCGTGAAGTTACATTTTCAGGACTGGTTGGTTTAGGCACAGTGCTGGGACATGGAAGGAAAAAACACTTTTTTTGTGACAGAAATTACCTACTTGAATTAAGAATAGATTAGGAAAAATAATCTAGTGCTATTTTGTTTCAAGCTTTAGGAAAGCTTTCAGGCTATACATACTGTAATTGTATTGTAATTTTTATTTCAAGGGAGAATAATATTTTAATTTTGGAAATTAAAAAAAATAGTTGAAGTATAATTGACACACAATCTTACATTAATTTCAGGTGTAGAACATAGTGATTTGACAAGATAATTTTTTTTTAAATTTCTTGTTCGTATGGGTTTTTCCTGCTCCTTTCTTTTGTCTATTTCCCCATGACTATTCTTACAAAATTTTATTTTAGTTTTGTTTCCTTTAGTCTCTATGGCAGTAGTCAGATTTAGAAGCTCTTTAACATAAAATCCCACGTTACAGAGAGAGATCACAAGGTTATGTAATCTATAAAGAAGAGTTGTAATTTATGTCTCTTTTCTCCTTTGTGGCCTCCTATCTAATCATATACCCTCTTTGGTTGACCTCAACTCTTTCTTCCAATATACACAGTAATTCTCTAATATAGCCTTTTACTTTCTCTGTAAATAGAAAGCAAAGCTCTTGCCAAATAATACAGACTACACTGTGGTTCTGAGATCTGTGGAGATCAAGAGAACCCAAGGTCATCTATTCAGACACCTATTTTGCACACAATGAAATTGAGACACAGACCATAATGATATCCAAAGACCAGAAGCCAATGTCAGGCAAAGCTGAGATTTGAACTATCTTTACTTTTGGGAAAAGAAACAAAAAAGCATCTACTCTTCATTTTTATTAGTAGGACTGTATATTGTTGGAAAGATTTGGTTGGTTGGGGTGACATAAGCAACATAGTGGCATAGAATTTCTACCCCTTTGTCTTCTCCATCCTCTACCAGAGACATCAATTTGAACAAGTATCTGTGCATAAAAATACCTTCATAAGAGCCAAGGATTCCAGGTAAAGGATTACAGCACCTAGGTGAAGCACAGAAATAGGAAAGTACGTGTTAAGAAGGTTAGAAAAAAATACATTCACACTACCCCCATTACCCAAGCCTGGACGGAGAGAAGCAGACACCTTTGCCATAGAGGACAGTAAAATGTGCCAGGTTTCATGATGGACTCCAAATCCAGCCAGCCCTAGCAACAGGCCTATTGCTACAGCACTAGGTGACTCCTTGTGGTCTCTCATGAATGCAGGATCCTGCCTCCAATAACACCACTGGTGTCCACCAGCTCTTGTGGGATCAGGCAACTCCAGTGGCCCTAGATGGCATCCTTGGCGCCAGTCCTTTATCTCACCTGAACCTATCAACTCCAGCCACTTCAGGTGGCTCCTAACACCCTAGCAGCTCCCATGTACCCCAGCCCCTGGTCCATTCTGGTGCCTGTCAGCTCCAGCAGTACCAGGCAGTGTTTGTGGCACCAAGTTGCTGGTAGACCCCTATGAATCTGGGCCCTAGAGTCATTCTGTTGCCTCTGGATCCTGTGGCAACAGGCTACTAGTAGGCTCCTGTGAACCCAGACCTGCATTTCAATCTGGCACCTGCCAATTCTAGCAAGCCCAGGTGTCTCCTGTGGCCCCAGGCCACATTGTTAGTACCAGGTTCCTGGGGAAGGAGGCCCTGTGTCTATGCCTTTGGCTCACCCCCCAGAACTTCTGGCTCTAGCAACCCCAGGCAGCTGCCACAAGTCCAGGTGGCTTCTTTGTTTCTGGACTCTCAGAGAACCTAGGCTCCTAGCCTATACAGTTTCACCAACCTGGAGAGCTTAATGCCCATATGTGGCTTCCATAGCTCCAAGCAGCTTCCATGATTTCAGGCTCCTAGAGGACTCCTGGGAACCCTACCTCCCAATTCACTCCAGTAGCTTCTAGCTCTAACAGACCCAGGCAGATCCAGTGACCCCAGGATCCCAGGCTACCTCACTACCAGCTGGATCCTATGGCACCAGGTATCTGCATGACCCTCTGAACCCAGGTTCTTAGCTCACCCTAGCACTGGGTCTCTCCTCTGATCCTGGGTGGCTTCTATGGTCTCAGGATCCCAATCAATGCCCATGAATATAGGTTCCAGGAGGGATGTTGTGAACCTGGGATTCTGGTGGGGTCCAGCACCAGGTTGGCTTTTGACCCATGCCAGCACCAGGCTATCTAAGAACTCCACTGTACATACATGTGTGGACATCATGAGATGCCCTCCCAGAATCTCTGGATAGGCTGACTGGTGAAGAGTTTTGTTTGTGAAGGCAATTGTTAAAGACTGGAAGAGGAGCATCCATCCTCAAATGAGCACACACAAATGTAAGGCCACAAAAAATCATGAATAATTAAGGAAACATGACACCACAAAAGAAAACTAAGAAAATTCCAATGACTGACACCCCCAAAGTGAATATCTCTAAACTGTGTGAGAAAAAGAAAGAGAATGAAAAACCCTATGCGAATTATGCAATACCATTAAAATTAACAATCTGCATATTATTGGAGTCCCAGAAGGAGAGGAGACAGAGAAGAAAAGAAAGCTTATTTAAAGAAATAATGGCTGAGAATTTCCCAAATCTGGGGAGAGATTTTAGATACTTCTAGATAAGTTCAAGAGGCTAATATGTCATCCTCAAATTTCAACCCCCCCAAATCTTCAAGATGCATTTTAATAAAACTGTCTAAAATCAAAGACAAAAAGAAAATTTAAAAAGCATCAAGTGAAATAAAATTTCTTATATGTAAGGGAAACTATAAAACTACCAAGAGACAGCTCAGCAGAAACCTTACAGGCCAGGAGAGAATAGGATGATTTATTAAAAGTGCTGAAACAAAAAAACTGCCAGTCAAAAAACTTTACCCAAAAAAAGTTGTCACTCAGGAGTGGAAAGATAAGGACTTTGACAAATAAATAAAAGCTGAGGGAGGGCATCATTACAAGACTTGCTCTATAAGAAATACTGAAACTTCATCAAATAGAAGAGTAAAAAATGCTAACTAATGATCAGAAAGCATGAAAATATAAAATATGCTGGTAAGACAAATATGTCATCAAATTCAAAATATTCCAATACTGAGGGCAGTGCCCCTTGTTTCAACAGCAGAACCAAAAATGTAAATAAGATCCGGAGCATCATAACTTAACCAAAATGTCCGGGATAAGATTTTTTTTAAATGACTTATACCAAAAACAAGGAAAATCTCCACTTGAGTTAGAAAAGGTAATCAGCAAAGGTAAGACCAACATGACACAGATGTTGGAATTATTCAACTAAGATTTTAAAGTAGTCATCATTAAAATACTTCAATGAGCAATTATGGACACACTTGAAACCAATGGAAGACTAAAAAATCTCAGCAAAGAAATAAAAGATGTAAAGAAGAACCAGATATAAGTTTTAGAACTGAAAAATACAATGACGAAATAAAAGGCTCAATGGATGGTCTCAAAAAAATTGTAATACTATAGTGTGGTGTGTTAATCACTGAACTCTAGTATAAAAGTTTAAAGGAACGGGATGAGCATGTTATACAATATGTTGGGAAAATCGAACTCCAATAAAATATACAAAAATAAATAAAAGTTTAAAGGAGAAAAGTATTAAAGAATAAGTATAGCTATAATAATTTGTTAATGGACACAAAGTATAAAAAGGGAAGTTATGACATAAAAAGCACAAGTGATGGGGGAAGGATAAAGGGATAAGGTTTTTGTATGCAAAGTTAAGTTTCAGTGTAAAATAGACATCTGTATAAAGTGTTTTATGTAAGCCTCATGGTAACCACAAAGCAAAAACCTACAGAAGATACATGAAGTATAAAGAGAAAAGAATCTAAGCATACAGAAAGTCATCAAATCAAAGGAAGAGAGCAAGAAGAACAAAGGAACAAAGGAATTACAGCACAGCCAGATAAAAATGAACAAAATGGCAATAGTAAATCCATAACTGTCAATAATTACCTCACATGTAAATGGGTTAAATTCTCTAATCAAAAGGCACAGAGTAGCTAAATGGATTAAAACCAAAACCCAACTCTACACTGCCTATAAAAGACTCACAGGACACTCATAGACTGAAAGTGAAAGGATGGAAAAAGATATTCTGTGCAAATGGGAAAGAAAAGAGAACAGGGGTAGCTATGTTTATATCAGATGAAATAAACTTAAAGTCAGAGTATTAATAAGAGACAAAGAAGATTATTATATAATGATAAAGAGATCAACTCATCAAAAGATTATAACAATTATGAATATATATCCTCCCAACATTGGAGTATCTAAATATATTAAGCAAGTACTAATAGGTTTGAAGGGAAATATAGACAAGAATACAATAATACTAGGGGACTTAATGGATATTATATCCACACAAAGAATCAATAAGGAAACACTGAACTTGAACTATACCTTAGAACAAATGGACCTAACAGTCCTATCATTTCATCCAACAGCTATAGAATACACACACGTATTCTCAAGTACACAGGGAACGTTCTGCAGAATAGATCATATGTTAAGTCACAAAACAAGCCTTAGCAAATGTAATGAATTTGAAATCATACCAGGTATATTTCCTGAATATGATGGTATGAAACTAAAAATCAGTAACAGGAGGAAAACTAGAAAATTCACAAGTAAATGGAAATGAAACAGCACATTCCTAAACAATCAATAGGTCAAAGAAGAAATCAAAAGAGAAATTAAAAATTATCTTGAAACCAAGAAAAATGGAAACACAATTTATCAAAATTGCTATAAGAGAAAGCTGTTATAAGAGGAAGTTTATTGTGATAAATGCCTACATTCAGAAGGAAGAAAGATCATAAATAATCAAACTTTACATCTCAGGAAGATAAAAAAGAACAAACTAAGCCTAGAGTTAGCAGAAGAAAAGAAATGGCAGAGATCAGAGCAGAGGTAATTGAAAGAGAGATCAGAAAAACAACGGAGAAGATCAATGAAGATAAGAGCGGTTTTTAGAAAAGATAAAATTGACAAACTCTTAGACTAGCAAAAAAAAAAAAAAGAGAGAGAGAAGATGTTAATAAATAAAATGAGAAATGAAGAGGAAACATTACACTGAGAGCACAGAAATACAAAGGATCATAAGAGACCAGTATGGACAATTAAACACAAATTTGATGACCTAGAAGAAATGGATAATTCCTAGAAACATTCAACCTACCAAGATTAAATCATAAAGAAATAGAAAATTTGAACAGACTAATAAGTGAAGATACTGAATCAGTAATCACAAACCTTTCAACCAAGAAAAGCCCAGGACCAAAGGGTTTCATGATGAATTCTGCAAAACATTTAAAGGACAATTAGCAGCAATTCTTCTGAATTCTCCCAAAAAAAAAAAAAAAAAAAAATGAAGTAGAAGAAAGACTCCTAAACTCATTTTATGAGGCCAGCATTATCCTGATACCAAAGACAGATAAAAGCACACAAGAAAAGAAAATTACAGGCCAGTATCCTTGGTGAATGTAAATACAAAAGTTCTTAACAAAACACTAGTAAGTAAAATTCAGCAGTTCATTATAAGGATCACACTCCATGATCAAGGAGGATTTATAGATGCAAGGATGATTCAACTTATGCAAATTAATAAATGTGATATACCACACTAACAGAATGAAAGATTAAAATCCTATGATCACCTCAACAGATACAGTAAATGCAGTTGGAGAAATTCAACATCCATTCAAGATTAAAAAAAAAAAAATTCCTAACATAGTGTGTGTAAAAGAAATGTACCTCAACATAATAAAGGCCATGTATAAGAAACCCATAGCAAAAATCATACTCAACAGCGAAAGGTTGAAAGCTTTCCCACTAAGATCAGGAACAAGACAAGCGTGCCTACTCTCACCACTCCTCTTTAATATACTAGTGGAAGTCCTAGGCAGAACAGTCAGGGAAGAAAAAGAAAAAAAAAAAAAAAAAAGGCATCCAAATAAGAAAGGAAGAACTGTCTGTATTTGCAGATGATATCATCTTATATAGAAAGAACCCTAGAAGATGGCGGAAGAGTAGGGTCTCCAAATCACCTGTCTCCACCAAACTACCTAGAAAACCTTCAAATTATCCTGAAAATCTATGAATTCGGCCTGAGATTTAAAGAGAGACCAGCTGGAATGCT
The DNA here is from genome assembly GCF_048164855.1 of Canis lupus baileyi. NCBI lineage: Eukaryota > Metazoa > Chordata > Mammalia > Carnivora > Canidae > Canis > Canis lupus. The sequence goes on from NC_132859.1 coordinate 4,663,853, forward strand.
ACAGTGAGAAGAATTCGCGCTTCTATCAAGGTAGGAAGACGGGGAAAAAGAAATAAAGGAACAAAGGCCTCCAAGGGGGAGGGGCCCCGCGAGGAGCCAGGCTGAGGCCGGGGTGAGGGTCCCCAGGACAGGAGAGCCCCGTCCCGGAGGAGCAGGAGCTGCACCGACCTTCCCGGGCGGAAAGGGGCTCGTGGGGAGTGGGAGCAGGACCCAGGAGGGCGAGGATGCCCTCCGGCTCCCTGGGACAGTAACAGCAACTGCGCGCCCAGGAGAGTGCGCCGAGCTCCCTAAGGGCTGCAGCGCGCACAGCGGGACCCGGCGGGACCCGGAGCAGCTCGGGGGGCTCGGGCGGCGGCTCCGCGGAGGGGGCTGCGCGGCCCCGGGAGCAGCTCGGAGGGGCTCGGGCAGAGGAAGAGGCTCCGTGCAGAGGGGGCTGCGCGGTTCCAGGAGCAGCTCGGAGGGGCTCGGGGGCGGCTCCGCGGAGGGGGCTGCGCGGCCCGGGAGCGCGAATCCACCAGCGCAGGCTCCGGAGCACAGGGCGCCGGGACACAGCCCAGGATCCGGCCTCCCCCGGGACAGGCAGAGGCCGGGAGGGCCCAGGACAGCAAGGACGCTCCTGCCCCAGCTGAGCAGATCAGCGGCCCCGCCCCGGAGCCTCCAGGCCCTGCAGACGGAGAGCTCCGGAGTTCCTGCGGGGGCTGAATCCAGGTTTCCAGAGCTGCCCCGCCACTGGGGCTGTTCCTCCTGCGGCCTCACGGGGTAAACAACCCCCACTGAGCCCTGCACCAGGAGGGGGCACAGCAGCTCCCCCAACTGCTAACACCTGAAAATCAGCACAACAGGCCCCTCCCCCAGAACACCAGCTAGACGGACAACTTCCAGGAGAAGCCAAGGGACTTAAAGTACACAGAATCAGAAGATACTCCCCGGTGGTTCTTTTTTTGTTTGTTTGTTTTTGTTTTTGTTTTTGTTTTTGTTTTATTTTGCTTTTTGATTTGTATCCTTCCCCCACCCCCTTTTTTTTCTCCTTTCTTTTTCTTTCTCTTTTTCTTCCCTTTTTTTTTTTTTGTTTTTTTTTTTCTTTTTCTTCCCTTTTTTTTCTCTTTCTCTTTTCTTTCCTTCTTTCTCTCCTCTCTTTTTCTCTTTTTCCCAATACAACTTGCTTTTGGCCACTCTGCACTGAGCAAAATGACTAGAAGGAAAACCTCACCTCAAAAGAAAGAATCAGAAACAGTCCTCTCTCCCACAGAGTTACAAAATCTGGATTACAATTCAATGTCAGAAAGCCAATTCAGAAGCACTATTATACAGCTACTGGTGGCTCTAGAAAAAAGTATAAAGGACTCAAGAGACTTCATGACTGCAGAATTTAGAGCTAATCAGGCAGAAATTAAAAATCAATTGAATGAGATGCAATCCAAACTAGAAGTCCTAACGATGAGGGTTAACGAGGTGGAAGAACGAGTGAGTGACCTAGAAGACAAGTTGATAGCAAAGAGGGAAACTGAGGAAAAAAGAGACAAACAATTAAAAGACCATGAAGATAGATTAAGGGAAATAAACGACAGCCTGAGAAAGAAAAACCTACGTTTAATTGGGGTTCCCGAGGGCGCCGAAAGGGACAGAGGGCCAGAATATGTATTTGAACAAATTCTAGCTGAAAACTTTCCTAATCTGGGAAGGGAAACAGGCATTCAGATCCAGGAAATAGAGAGATCCCCCCCTAAAATCAATAAAAACCGTTCAACACCTCGACATTTAATTGTGAAGCTTGCAAATTCCAAAGATAAAGAGAAGATCCTTAAAGCAGCAAGAGACAAGAAATCCCTGACTTTTATGGGGAGGAGTATTAGGGTAACAGCAGACCTCTCCACAGAGACCTGGCAGGCCAGAAAGGGCTGGCAGGATATATTCAGGGTCCTAAATGAGAAGAACATGCAACCAAGAATACTTTATCCAGCAAGGCTCTCATTCAAAATGGAAGGAGAGATAAAGAGCTTCCAAGACAGGCAGCAACTAAAAGAATATGTGACCTCCAAACCAGCTCTGCAAGAAATTTTAAGGGGGCCTCTTAAAATTCCCCTTTAAGAAGAAGTTCAGTGGAACAGTCCACAAATACAAAGACTGAATAGATATCATGATGACACTAAACTCATATCTCTCAATAGTAACTCTGAATGTGAACGGGCTTAATGACCCCATCAAAAGGCGCAGGGTTTCAGACTGGATAAAAAAGCAGGACCCATCTATTTGCTGTCTACAAGAGACTCATTTTAGACAGAAGGACACCTACAGCCTGAAAATAAAAGGTTGGAGAACCATTTACCATTCGAATGGTCCTCAAAAGAAAGCAGGGGTAGCCATCCTTATATCAGATAAACTAAAATTTACCCCAAAGACTGTAGTGAGAGATGAAGAGGGACACTATATCATACTTAAAGGATCTATTCAACAAGAGGAATTAACAATCCTCAATATATATGCTCCGAATGTGGGAGCTGCCAAATATATAAATCAATTATTAACCAAAGTGAAGAAATACTTAGATAATAATACACTTATACTTGGTGACTTCAATCTAGCTCTTTCTATACTCGATAGGTCTTCTAAGCAAAACATCTCCAAAGAAACGAAAGCTTTAAATGATACACTGGACCAGATGGATTTCACAGATATCTACAGAACTTTACATCCAAATTCAACTGAATACACATTCTTCTCAAGCGCACATGGAACTTTCTCCAGAATAGACCACATATTGGGTCACAAATCGGGTCTGAACCGATACCAAAAGATTGGGATTGTCCCCTGCATATTCTCGGACCATAATGCCTTGAAATTAGAACTAAATCACAACAAGAAGTTTGGAAGGACCTCAAACACATGGAGGTTAAGGACCATCCTGCTAAAAGATAAAAGGGTCAACCAAGAAATTAAGGAAGAATTAAAAAGATTCATGGAAACTAATGAGAATGAAGATACAACCGTTCAAAATCTTTGGGATGCAGCAAAAGCAGTCCTAAGGGGGAAATACATCGCAATACAAGCATCCATTCAAAAACTGGAAAGAACTCAAATACAAAAGCTAACCTTACACATAAAGGAGCTAGAGAAAAAACAGCAAATAGATCCTACACCCAAGAGAAGAAGGGAGTTAATAAAGATTCGAGCAGAACTCAACGAAATCGAGACCAGAAGAACTGTGGAACAGATCAACAGAACCAGGAGTTGGTTCTTTGAAAGAATTAATAAGATAGATAAACCATTAGCCAGCCTTATTAAAAAGAAGAGAGAGAAGACTCAAATTAATAAAATCATGAATGAGAAAGGAGAGATCACTACCAACACCAAGGAAATACAAACGATTTTAAAAACATATTATGAACAGCTATACGCCAATAAATTAGGCAATCTAGAAGAAATGGACGCATTCCTGGAAAGCCACAAACTACCAAAACTGGAACAGGAAGAAATAGAAAACCTGAACAGGCCAATAACCAGGGAAGAAATTGAAGCAGTCATCAAAAACCTCCCAAGACACAAGAGTCCAGGGCCAGATGGCTTCCCCGGAGAATTTTATCAAACGTTTAAAGAAGAAATCATACCTATTCTCCTAAAGCTGTTTGGAAAGATAGAAAGAGATGGAGTACTTCCAAATTCGTTCTATGAAGCCAGCATCACCTTAATTCCAAAGCCAGACAAAGACCCCGCCAAAAAGGAGAATTACAGACCAATATCCCTGATGAACATGGATGCAAAAATTCTCAACAAGATACTGGCCAATAGGATCCAACAGTACATTAAGAAAATTATTCACCATGACCAAGTAGGATTTATCCCTGGGACACAAGGCTGGTTCAACACCCGTAAAACAATCAATGTGATTCATCATATCAGCAAGAGAAAAACCAAGAACCATATGATCCTCTCATTAGATGCAGAGAAAGCATTTGACAAAATACAGCATCCATTCCTGATCAAAACTCTTCAGAGTGTAGGGATAGAGGGAACATTCCTCGACATCTTAAAAGCCATCTATGAAAAGCCCACAGCAAATATCATTCTCAATGGGGAAGCACTGGGAGCCTTTCCCCTAAGATCAGGAACAAGACAGGGATGTCCACTCTCACCACTGCTATTCAATATAGTACTGGAAGTCCTAGCCTCAGCAATCAGACAACAAAAAGACATTAAAGGCATTCAAATTGGCAAAGAAGAAGTCAAACTCTCCCTCTTCGCCGATGACATGATACTCTACATAGAAAACCCAAAAGTCTCCACCCCAAGATTGCTAGAACTCATACAGCAATTCGGTAGCGTGGCAGGATACAAAATCAATGCCCAGAAGTCAGTGGCATTTCTATACACTAACAATGAGACTGAAGAAAGAGAAATTAAGGAGTCAATCCCATTTACAATTGCACCCAAAAGCATAAGATACCTAGGAATAAACCTAACCAAAGATGTAAAGGATCTATACCCTCAAAACTATAGAACACTTCTGAAAGAAATTGAGGAAGACACAAAGAGATGGAAAAATATTCCATGCTCATGGATTGGCAGAATTAATATTGTGAAAATGTCAATGTTACCCAGGGCAATATACACGTTTAATGCAATCCCTATCAAAATACCATGGACTTTCTTCAGAGAGTTAGAACAAATTATTTTAAGATTTGTGTGGAATCAGAAAAGACCCCGAATAGCCAGGGGAATTTTAAAAAAGAAAACCATATCTGGGGGCATCACAATGCCAGATTTCAGGTTGTATTACAAAGCTGTGGTCATCAAGACAGTGTGGTACTGGCACAAAAACAGACACATAGATCAGTGGAACAGAATAGAGAATCCAGAAGTGGACCCTGAACTTTATGGGCAACTAATATTCGATAAAGGAGGAAAGACTATCCATTGGAAGAAAGACAGTCTCTTCAATAAATGGTGCTGGGAAAATTGGACATCCACATGCAGAAGAATGAAACTAGACCACTCTCTTTCACCATACACAAAGATAAACTCAAAATGGATGAAAGATCTAAATGTGAGACAAGATTCCATCAAAATCCTAGAGAAGAACACAGGCAACACCCTTTTTGAACTCGGCCATAGTAACTTCTTGCAAGATACATCCACGAAGGCAAAAGAAACAAAAGCAAAAATGAACTATTGGGACTTCATCAAGATAAGAAGCTTTTGCACAGCAAAGGATACAGTCAACAAAACTCAAAGACAACCTACAGAATGGGAGAAGATATTTGCAAATGACATATCAGATAAAGGGCTAGTTTCCAAGATCTATAAAGAACTTATTAAACTCAACACCAAAGAAACAAACAATCCAATCATGAAATGGGCAAAAGACATGAACAGAAATCTCACAGAGGAAGACATAGACATGGCCAACATGCATATGAGAAAATGCTCTGCATCACTTGCCATCAGGGAAATACAAATCAAAACTACAATGAGATCCCACCTCACACCAGTGAGAATGGGGAAAATTAACAAGGCAGGAAACAACAAATGTTGGAGAGGATGCGGAGAAAAGGGAACCCTCTTACACTGTTGGTGGGAATGTGAACTGGTGCAGCCACTCTGGAAAACTGTGTGGAGGTTCCTCAAACAGTTAAAAATATACCTGCCCTACGACCCAGCAATTGCACTGTTGGGGATTTACCCCAAAGATACAAATGCAATGAAACGCCGGGACACCTGCACCCCGATGTTTCTAGCAGCAATGGCCACGATAGCCAAACTGTGGAAGGAGCCTCGGTGTCCAACGAAAGATGAATGGATAAAGAAGATGTGGTTTATGTATACAATGGAATATTACTCAGCTATTAGAAATGACAAATACCCACCATTTGCTTCAACGTGGATGGAACTGGAGGGTATTATGCTGAGTGAAGTAAGTCAGTCGGAGAAGGACAAACATTATATGTTCTCATTCATTTGGGGAATATAAATAATAGTGAAAGGGAAAAGAAGGGAAGGGGGAAGAAATGTGTGGGAAATATCAGAAAGGGAGACAGAACGTAAAGACTGCTAACTCTGGGAAACGAACTAGGGGTGGTAGAAGGGGAGGAGGGCGGTGGGTGGGAGTGAATGGGTGACGGGCACTGGGTGTTATTCTGTATGTTAGTAAATTGAACACCAATAAAAAATAAAAAAAATAAAAATAAAAATAAATAAATAAATAAACTTAAAAAAAAAAAAAAAAAAAAAAAAAAAAAAAAAAAAGAAAGAACCCTAAAGACTGCACCAAAAAAATACTGGAACTAATTAACAAATTCAGTAAAGTTGCAGGGTACAAAATGAACATGCAAGAATCAGGTGCATTTCTGTGAATGAACAAGGAACTACCTGAAAAAGAAATTAAAAACAAATTCTCATATATAGTAGCTTTAAAAAAATAACATGTTTAGGCATAAATCTACCACAAGAGGTGAAAGATCTGTACCCTGAAAGTTATAAGACATGGCAGAAGAAATTGAAGAAGACACAAATAAATGGAAAGATATTTCATTTTCATGGATCAGAAGTCAATATTTTTAAAATGTCCATACTACTATGAGGCCATCTACAGATTTGACGTAATTTCTGTTAAAATTCCAATGACATTTTTTACGGGAATAGAAAAAACAATCCTAAAATTCACATGTCATCACAAAAGACCCTTAAATAACCAAAGTAGTCCTGAGAAAGAAGTACAAAACAATTCCTAATCTCAAATTTTATTATGAAGCTCTGGTAATAAAACAGTATGGCACTGGCATAAACACAGACACATAGTACAATAGAACTAAATGAAGAGCCTAGAAATAAACTCTTGTGTATATGATCAACCAATATTTAACAAGGGAGCCAAGAAGACTCAAAAAGGAAAGTATAGTCTCTTCAATAAGTGGTGTGTGGAAAACTGGATAACCACATATTAAAGAATTAAATTGGCCCCCCATCTTATACCGCTCACAAAAAATAACTTGAAATAGATTAAAGACTTGAATGTGAGATCTGAAACTGTAAAAATCCTAGAAGAAAACTAGGGAATAATCTGCCTGACATTGGTCTTGGCAAGGACTTTTTGGATTTGACACCAATAGTGCAAGCAAGGAAAGCAAAAGTAAACAAATGATACTATATCAAATTAAAATGCTTCTGCTCTTAGTAAAAGAAACAATCTGCAAAATAAAAAGGCAATCTACAGAATGTGAGAAAATATTTGTAAACCATCTATCTGATAAGAAGTTAATATCCAAAATATATGAGGAATTCATACAACAAAATAGCAAACAAACAAACAAAAAAGTAAAAACAAAAACCCAAATAACCCAGTCTGATTAAAAAATGGGCAAAGGACCTAAATAGACATTTTTCCAAAGATGACATAATACATGGCCAACTGATACACGAAAAGATGCTCAACATCAGGGAAATGCAAATTGAAATCTCAGTGACCCATCATCTCACACCTGATAGAATAGCTATTACCAAAAAGCTATTATTAAAAAAAAAATAGCTATTATCAAAAAGACAAGCACCAACAAGTCTTGGCAAGGCTGTGGAGAAAAGAGAACTCGTGCATTATTGGTTGAAAGGCAAATTTGTACAGCCACTATGGAAAGCAGCATGGAGTTTCCTCAAGAAATTAAAAACAGAACTAACATTTGACCCGGCAATTCCAGTCCTTGGTATATATTTGAAGGAAATCAAAACACTATTTTGAAGAGTTAACTACACCCCCATGTTCACAGTTATTATTATTCACAGTAGCCAAGACTTGGAAACAACCTAAGTGTCCATCAACAGATGACCAAATAAAGAAAATGTGGTACATATAGGTAATAGGTGGAATATTATTCAGCCATAAAAAGGAGATCCTGTCTTTTGAGACAACAACGGTGGACCTTGAGGGCAGATGCTGAGTGAAATAAGTCAGATAGAGACAGACAAACACTTACGTTTTCACTTATATGTGGAATCTGAAAAAGCTGAACTCCTAGAAATAGAGTAGAATGGTGGTTGCCAGGGACCAGGGGTGAGGGAAACAAAGAGATGTTGGTCAAAGGGCATAGACTCTCAACTATAAGATAAATAACTTTTGGGAATCTAATATAAAGTATCGGAGTATAATAAATATCCCATCATATCCTTAAAACTTGTTAGGAGAGTAGATTTTAAAAGTTAATGCCACACACACACACAAAAGGTAATCATGTGATGGGATGGAAGTGTTAAATAACCCTATTGTGGTACTTATTATGTAATGTATGTGTATCAAATGATCACATTGTATACTTAAATTTACATATGTTAGGTGTCACTAATAAGTCAATAAAGCTGGGGGTGAAAAAGAGAAAGATTTAGTTGATTGGGACTGATCATGTGACTGATCATCACTCAAATGTGCTGAAGTGGCAGTAAATGTGATAGGGCGGGTCTCCTTCACATTTAATGTCCTCTGCCTTAAACGCAGATCTTGGTCAAGAATACAGAAGAATCTTGATAGTAAATCCTGCATGTTCTTACATAATCTCGTGTAACAATCAGGAAGATCTTTGATCATCTATATTTTCATTTGAACTTGGCAAGAAATCTAGCATTGGGCAAACTCAACAGCAGTGGTTCATATACGTAGCATGAGTCAAATTGATAACAGAAGATTCCTAAATAGCTTCATGTAAAATTTTGCGTGAGACTAGCTGAATAGAGAAAAACTGTCTTCTTCAACCATCTAATCCCGTATCTTTCTTATCTCCCAAGAAAAAACTGTTTGAATATTCAGAAGTTTCTCAAGACTGAATGCATCTTGCAGACAGTTTGTGTCTAACATTTGGCAAATCTTAAGCGACACTAATTTGGAGAGAAGTCCCTAATTTAGTGCTCAGATCCCAATGCTGCTTGCAGTTCTATCCTTCTGATATGCAAAGCCAAACTGTCAAAGCAGATTCTGAACATTTGGGAAGTGTTTCTGATGGGAGACAATCTTTTCACTTGAAAGTGGAACTGAATCTATATTTATAACATGAGATGTGTTCTATTTATAATAGGTTGTAAAAAAAAATAACCAACCTTTCCTTTGTATTTAAAAATATTTAAGAAGCCCCCTTCTCTCTCAAATATTTCTCCATATCAAAGAAAAAATCATTTATTTATTAGTGATAAAGCAAGCTACACAAATGATGTCAATGTTAGCAGTGGGTGCTCTTATTCAAATCTGATAAGGTACTGTGACTTATCAAAGAGAAATAGTACCTACAGGAAACCCGAGAATCCTTTTTTGCAATAAACTGTTTTACTTCCTCACTGTATTTTCACTCCCATTTACCACTCTATCTAACAGAACCTGGAAACAATACATTAGGTAACTGAAGATGTCAGGCAAATATATACGTGTAAAGTCAATCATCTCTACTAGATTGTCCACGTTGTTTCATCAGTTGCAAATCATGCTTCTGAGTTCCAGTAAACATGATGGTTTTCTGCTTTGTTGGCTCTGGTTCTGTTCCGCGACAAGGAATCTGGTCTATTTATTGTAGTTAAATTAAGCCCTTACTTGAGACTCAGCCCCCGGGAAGTTTGACTTTTGTTGTTTTCTCTGTGTGCTCCAAGATCCTTATTTTGGTCGCTTAGGGAGTAAAGTCTTAACAACTGTTTCCTGTAGTTTTGTCTTTTCCTTTCTTTTCTTTTCTTTTCTTTCTTTTCTTTTCTTTTCTTTTCTTTTCTTTTCTTTTCTTTTCTTTTCTTTTCTTTTCTTTCTTTTCTTTTCTTTCTTTTCTTTTCTTTCTTTTCTTTTCTTCTTTTCTTTCTTTCTTTCTTTCCTTTTTTTTCTTTTTTCTTTTCTTTCTTTCTTTCTTTCTTTCTTTCTTTCTTTCTTTCTTTCTTTCTTTCTTTCTTTCTTTCTTTCTTTCTTTCTTTCTTTTCTTTCTTTCTTTCTTTTCTTCCTTCCTTCCTTCCTTCCTTTCTTTCTTTCTTTCTTTCTTTCTTTCTTTCTTTCTTTCTTTCTTTCTTTTTCTTTCTGCTTTGAGCCTCAGTTCCAAACACTGGGTCCCCTACTAGCTTGCAAACGCTCCCCAAGGCTGTTTAAATGCTCCCCCAACCTAATTCCACCTGCCCCTGGCGGGCAGGGTGTGCGCATGCGTGGCTCCTCCAGGTGTTTCCACGCAGGTAAGCGCTTGCTTGTCAAGCTCGGGGAACCAGGTGAAGATCTTGGCAGGAGTGCTTTCCGACGTGTGAGCTGCTGATTTTCGGCAATGAGACCTGTCGTGGGAAGCTGTTGATCCCCTACTCCCTTTGTGCTGTTGCCCACGTAGGACTTCCAGGCTCCTGCAAACCCTCACTTGCTCCCCTTCCAGGTGCTGGAGGTAGGGGCAGGTTTGACTGGAGAAAGAACCCCCCTCCTTTGCCCCTCAGCCAGTAGCCCATCTTGAGCCTTGTCTTGTGCTTTGGATCCGTGCACTCCACCCCTTGCCTCCTTGACCCTCAGTTTGCTTCCTACACCCCAGTGTCAAGCACATACCTGCTTACTACTCACACCGCTCCCGCACTCTTTGGAGGTGAGGGCTATTCTTCTCACCAGGAGGTTTTTCATGCACATAGGGTGACCTATAGGAGAGCTGTCATAAATCATGGTGAAATGGCCACCTGTGTACCCAGGTGTTAATAAGAAATATCATATATCTATTTATAAATATGTATAAATAAATTGCATATATTATTATATGTAATAATATATTAAAATAAATATTTTAATGATATTTCATTTTCTGGCAGTAAAATTCATAAACTCACACTTTTTTAAAAAAAATCAACTTAATGAAGTTCTTAATAAAAGAAAGAGAAAGCAAAACAAAATGTGTTTCAATCTGTAAACGTTTAAGCACGTCTATTATAGCTGCCATGAAGCAGTTGCATTCTTCTTGCATGCTTAAATTTGTTTTGATATAGAATACATGAGATCAAAAGTCATTTCCTACATGAACAGAGTTAAGGATAGACACGATAGATAGGTAGATAGATAGATACAATAGATGATAGATAGATAGATAGATAGATAGATAGATAGATAGATAGATAGATAAAAGTTCTTTAAGTAATTACAGACCAATGGAAAGAAGAGGAGGAAAAACAAGTACAGAAAACTGGCCAAGGCAAAACACAGACTGCCAAAGTGGAGAAAATAAGAACCATAGTCTCTCAAGTGATATTCTGAGCTGGATTTGAAGCTGTTGTGTGAAAATTACTCCATTTGTTACAGTCGAGGATACTGCCATAAGCACATTATATGCTGAAACACTTTTCAATTACATATGTAGCTGAAAATGCTCTTAGAATATATTGAGTGGGTGGAATGTGCAAGTAAAACATTAGTTTTTAAAATGTCTTTATTCCATTTAGACTTCCTTCTCTGTAAGATCTGTTACATTACTGAACTTCTAGAGTAATTTCTTATAAAAATGTTTTAGGACTATTATGCATTAAAATACCACCAGTCTGTATGTGTAAGGATTTAGTTCAGCAAGATAGTCAGAGGTCCAATAAGGCCAGTCGTGCATACCTAATCTTGAATTTCTGAAATGCTCCAGAAGAGGGTGTTACTACTCACATTAAGAACTCGGAGGTCCCCAGAGTTTCTTTTGCCCTCACAGACTCCTGCATTCTTGCCAAATGCTACCCTGGACCTTGTAATTCTACTGGGTTTTGTGGAGGTTTAATATGCATGCATGCATTCCTAAAAATCTAACTAGTTTTGGATATTTATGAAATTTAAATATATGTAATATTATAGTACATATTATTTTCTGATATCTTCATTTATTCATACATGACTGTGGTTGTGAGAATCATCCATGTTGATGCACATAGCTCTAGTTAATTCATCTTGATTGACAGTGTTTTGGGGGATGAATATATCCTCCAATCTGTGGGTGTTTGGGTTGTTTCCAGGGTTTCTACTTTTATATCTATTTTATTTCTATCATTATTAACATTCTTTTACATGTCCCCTTATGCCTGTACTTGAGAGCTTCTCTAGGGTGCATATTTAGGAATAAAATGCATAGGTTATAGGGTAGGCTTATATCTAACTTTAGTACCTAATGCCAAGTGTTTTTTTGTTTTTTTCTTTTTTCCTTTTTGTGATTTTACTTGTGGTCTTACCAGTGTTTATGTATGTTCCTATTATTATACATCTTAACCAACACTTGGTACTATAAGACTCTCTTATTTTTTTTAATTGAAGAATAATTGGCATACATTGATGTATTAGTTTCAGATGTGCAACATAGTAATTCAATATTTATATACATGACAAAATGATCACCATAAGTCTAGGTACTATCTGTAAGACTTTTGTTTTTGATAAAATATGATATGAAATGGTGTTTTATAATTTAAATATTCATTCCCTCAAGTACTAATGGTATTGTCTTTTAATATGAGGATGAACTATTTGAGTTTTGCACTTTTGTGAAATTCCTGTTTGTATCTTTTGCTCATTTTTCTATTGGATTTTTTTTTTTACAACTTTTTAATTCCCTATGTGTTCTGGATATGCATCCTCTGTTGCCTATGTGAACTGCACATATCTTCTCCCAGTTTTTGGCTTAACTTTTCATTTACTTTATGATGTCTTTTGGTGGTCAAAATTCCAATTTTATTTAGTAAAATTGACCAAACTTTTAAAAAATGATGTCAGCAACCATACCCTTCTGTAAGGTGATAGATTCTTTCTCCAATTTTTATTAAAGTATAAAAATTTTGTCTTTCCTATTTAAACCATGAATCCATCAAGTATTGATTTTAATGCAAAGCATAAAGTAATCAATTGTCCCCTCATCATTCATTGAGTATCATTCTCTCCCCTTTGATGTGCCATTCGGCACCATCATATTAGGATATGACACATGAATAGATATGTGTTTCTGCTTTCTATTTCACTGTGTTAGCCTGTTTAGCTCTGTAACAATGACACACATTTTGAGTACTAGAAATTTTTAATATGTCTTAATGTTTTCTAATCCCCGCAAATATTCTACTTGGAGAGTATCTTGGTGAATTTTGGACTTTTGCTCTTCTGAATGCATTTTATAATCTATTAATCAAGTTTAATCCTAATATATTTTTATTTATAGTTCTATTTGGCTCTTTTTCAGGCCTGTCCCATCATATTTGATGATCTCTTGTTCCTAATTCATTCTTAGAATTATTTCTTTTATCTCTTTAAATATATGACATGTATTTTGGGGAGGATTGATTCCAATATCTAACTTCTCTGTAGATTTGATTCTTTGTTTTTACAGATTCATGGTCATGTTCATTCTTTTTCTTTATCATGTTTTGCATAGATCTAAGATGGGCCACAGCCTCATCCAAGCACAAAGTTGGGGAAACAAGATATTGCACAAATTCTTTGCAACTTTTTAGCTACTAGTTAGGATTTCTTGATGTGATTTCTAGACTTTGTTTTGTATATTTGTTCTAATTTCTATGTGCCAATATAATTTCAAAATTATACATCATTAGATATTTTTCTTTCTCTTCTTTACTATGAGAGTGGTTAAGACTATAGACTCTATGATCATACTGTCTGAATTCATATCTAGACTTTGCCAATAACCAGCTCTGCCAAGTAAAGTTTACCTAGATGAGCCTCAGTTTCTCACATCATGCTAGCATAAATTTGATTGGTATATCGGTTTATTGGTAGTACTGGATGAGTGAATGCATGTAAAGAATGCAGAGTACCTAGTACACAATAACAACTCAATAATATACATTATCATTAGCTCTGTTTTTCCTTCTCTAAGCCCCTGGTACTGAATCTTTCACAAACTTGATGTCAAATAAGGGTGTGGATTGATTGACAGGTGTTGAATGTCTGGTACTTGAAAACCACTCCAGAAAGTGAGGATGAAGGACTGAAGAGGAAAAGATTCACTATACAATGTACAAAGGCAGGCCACCTATAGAGTCAGATGCATCTTAAGTCTGATGGCGGCCTCAGGGCAGTATGCCCATGGGATGATGCTCTTCTGCTTCTAACCTAGGTCTGAGGTTATCAGGGCAGTGGGGGAATGCAGCAGGGAGAAACAGAATCTTTAGGTCCTCTAGAAAGTACCTAGGTTGTTATGGTAATTTCTAATCTATTTTACCCTTAAATTCAGTCTTGAAAGAACAGATGAATCATCGTCACCGTCTTTTCCTCCCTTTACTTCCAAAGAGATAAAATTACAAATTTAGGTTAATCTTAGTTTATTTTGTTTAGTGTATTGAGAGAGAGAGAGAGTGTGTTTGTGTGTGTGTATGATTTTAAATGTAATGAGTAATGCTCATTTTTTTCCTTTGGGTAAATTTAAACATTTTAGATGAATTTAAACTGAAAATGTAATTTAAAAACTTTTTTGTTTTTAAGATATTTCTCCTGTTATGCCCTTTCTTGCTCCTTGCCTTTTCATTACTCATTTCTTCCAGTGTTTTGAAACTATAGGTCCTTGCTAAAGCAAAAAGGATTTTGAGGCTCCCACTTTCTTTCAGCACTAGTTCAACTGGTAATTTTCTTGAGGATCATCATATACTACTACTGTTAAAATATTCATTACACATTGAATCAGACCTCTCAGTACAAAATTATTCTGAATCTACTAATTAGTCAAGGTGAGACATTTAGCACTTATATTACTTTTACTTGGTTTTATTACTATTAATGACTCAGCTTATTATACTTGAACAGTTTTTAGATCCTTTAAAACAAAAATCCCTGCAGTTCCTTAAGAATCTGCTTTTATTTCCTAACTTTGGGCTTTATTTGTTCTTCTTTCTCTATTCTCTTGAAGTGTAAAGTTAAGTTGTTTATTTGAGATTTTTTCTTGTTTCTTGAGGTTTCAATTTGTAATGTTTAAGCTTACTGCTGTGGTTTATACTTAACTCATCCATGTTGCACACACTGCAAAAAGTGTTGCAAAATAAGAATATTTTAAAGATGTTTTGTTTGTGAAAACAGCATTGGAGAAGACTACTTTTGTAATAAAGAATTGCCCAAATGAGTGTATGCCAGGGTCAACTCCTCACTTTCTCCCCCATAAATTTGCTGATTTATTCTTATTTTCCTAGTTATATGGAAAGATTTTTTGGTTCTCTTAAGACAAAGATTTTGAGATTTGTGACTGAATTTCCCCTGATACTTGAGTGTCTGGAACTTAACAATGTAGAGATGATATCTTGGGGCTCACTTCTCTTTTAAAAACTTATTCTTAGATTTGAAGACAGAAATTACTTTTAAATGAATAAATATCTTTTAACTGAATTCCTAAAACTATATTTATTAGCAATCCTAGGAGAACTTACCATTCATTGAAATATAATGTTTTTGATAAATGATGACTAAATGCGGTATTATTTTTATTAGAGTAAATATTTGCATTATGGGTCAATCTTGAGATTGAGAAAACATTGGCAAGAGGAAACAGAAATTTGTTATGGTGATTTCATGTTTATTGATTATGGTATCTTCTAGTGGCCTCTCTGAGGTGCTGCCTGTGGTTTTCATTCTGCTACCTCAGTAAGAATCTTCCCAAAATCGATCCTGTTTATCCAGTGTCAGTTCAGGAGCTTCACTCATCTTTTCCATCATCTACGGTGTATATGAAGATGTCTTTGTAGTTATTATTCCCATGTATCCCAGTGTGGTAAAGTCTTGTGTTTAAACATTGAGTGCAGTCTGCTCTAAGAAATACATTTAATTTCCCAGTAATGTACACACATATATGTGTGCTCACCTTTTGCAATGGAAACAAAATGTCAAGAGATAGGCATAATTTTACTATTTAACTATTTCTCGATATTTCTATTTTATTTCATTAAAAAATACTAGTTGGGACCCACTAAGTTAATGATCCATAGTTTGAAAGATGCTATTCTAAAAAATGTGTACATAAGAAAAATATATATTTATGTGCTGATTTGTTTTCCCTTTCTCTATTCATTAAAATGTATATTGCTGCCAATCAGAACATAAGATAATCTGTAGTTTCTATAATACGGTGATAAAACTCATCCCAAAACAAAGAAAGCTCTCATTTTCATTTCTATTATACTCTGTGAAATAATAAAATCACCTGTTGACCCAGTACCTCTCTCTAGACCCCGGGTTTGAATCATCATCCTATAGGCTATGGGTGAAGTACCTGATGGGTCATCCTATAGCTGGAAAAAATATATTTGCCCAACATTTATAGCTTACTTATTGCTTTGCAAGCTTTGTGTAAAAAGTTTCTGATATCCGGCTACAAGGTACACAAGGAGAAAAAGAAGTCTGCAAAGGAAAAGCCATAAGGAGAAAGATAGAATACTTACATTTATATTGTGTATATCAGCTTTCTTGGTTGTAATGAGGAAAAAAATACAAATTTATCTCCTCTGTGTTTTTGAGGGAAAAATTGCTGATGATTTGACAGTGCTGCAGCTGCTATTACCAGCCAGTCAGACTCAGTTATTGGCTGTTTCATTCACATTTTGCTATTAGATGAGTTGAAATTGACCCTGGGGATGGAAAGTGCTTCTCACAGTTAGGTCATGGGGTTGTAGAAAAGAGCAAGAAGCTATCATATACCTCCTCATCTCGTGGCTCATCCAAGTACTCTTAGAACTTAAAGCAGGGGTTCTTTTTCATTCTTCTTTCTGTTTGAACTTTTTCGGCAGAAAAGAAAAAATAGATTTAAATGCCTAAGAGATGAAAAGCTTAAAACCAAGGTTATATTAAGAAGGTTCACATAGCATCATGCCCTCATACTATTTTAGATGAAAATCAAAGAAAAACTTGAAAAACTTACCCTTGACAAAAAATGATGCCCCATGGAGTCTTTAACTATTCAAGTCCCCAGTCATGACCAATATCACCCCTTCGATAGTTATGTCTAGGATCAATTTGCCTGAAGAAATTCTATTTTGAGAGTATGGAAATAAAAATAATAAGAATTTTAAAACTTTATTCAAATAGCTTGCAAATTATGGATGGTATTTGGTTTGGAACCAGAATACCAAGGATTTTTCTAGGATATTTATACCAAGGGGTTTTCTTTTTTGGGGAATTTCTTGCAAACGTGCAATTTAAGGTTGACATAATTGGTATTGACTTTCTCATTCTATTCAGTTTGGGCTTAGGAATAACTATATCATGTAATCTATAAAATACAATTTTTCTTCCACTATAATAGAAGTTCTCAGAGTTCCAGAATTGATTCTAAATTTATACATTTTCAAGAAAGCAAGAGCTTCCAATGTTTCAATTTTCTAAAGCTTCATAAAATGGAATGCCCTTTCTTATAAATGAGAAAACAATGCAAACATGAAAATTTTAAAAAAAAGCACACTCATCCCTTCCAAGACATTACAGATAATTTTGTTAGTTTAAGTAAATATAAAGCTCAGTCACTTTACCTGGGAGCTTCTATGACAGACTCCACATGCTGCATCTCCTGGCACTCTGTACTGTGAGGGGGCGCTTAATTTTGACACCAGGCGTCTGTTTTCAGCCTTAAGCCTAGACGATTCCACATCACTGCCACTCACAATCACCATTTAATTGATACTGTTGTATCTCTTGTTTTTTCTCATATTCTCAACCCCATAATAGTCTTGCTTAATCCACCTTCCCACAACTCTCCCCTCTACCAAATCTTTCAGTTTTAGCATCTAGAACCTCTATGCCACACTGAACAAAGCAATTTAATTGCTAAATCTTCTTCACTCAACATAAGTTTTGTTTTTGTGTCCCTAGCTAAACCCTGCCTTTCCTTGTGAATGCTCATGTCCCTGGAGGACACTAGGTAGAAGCATTCATTTTCTCAACACACCCTTTGTGGTAGGTTGAATGATGCTCCCCCACTCTATGCTATGCTTAGGGCCTTGAAGATAGAGGACAGGGAGAGGAGTCAAGAAATGCAGGTGACCTCTACAAACTAAAAAAGCAAGGGAACAGATTCTTCCCTAGATTCTTCCCTAGATTTCTTTCCCTAGATTTCAATTTAATATGGGATTACCAGCCTCCCAACATCTTGATTTTTAGCCCAGTAAAACCGATTTCAAACTTTTGACTTCAAGAACTATAAAACAGTAAGTTGGTATTGGGTTAAACCACTGAGTATCTGCGGTCAACTGCTCCATCTGTGTTCTATTATTTTCTGTCTTCTCCTTGGAAAACTCACTCCATCGGCTTTTTCTCTTCTCTGCTATATCTTCAATGTCTCCCTTTCTCTTTCCATTCTGCCTTTCCCTCCTAACCAGAAGTCTTTTGTTGATTATTTTCCTTCCTATTTCTCTTTCTCTCTTCAAACGTCTTCATGAAAAAAAAAAAAGTCTATACTCATTTCCCTCCCTCAAGTTGCTATAGTTTGGGTTTCCTGTACCCCAAATGCCCTGACAAGTTATTAGTGATCAATGCCTTATTGAACCCCATTATTTTAGATAATATACTCATGGCCTTCTCTCCTGCAATTTAAGCTGTTGGAAGCACTTTCCTTGAGACTCACTTATTTTCTAATCTTTGTCATACTGCTCTGACTGTTCTTTTTTTGGTTTCTTCATGGAATTTTTTTCCATTAATCCTTTGAGCCTCTGTATTTGCTATTTATATTAGTTTTCTACTATTTCCTAATAAATGACCACAAAGTTAGTTTATAACAACTCTCATTTATTATCTCACAGTTTTGTAGGTCAAGAGTCCAGCCATGGGTTAGCCAGGTCCTCTCTTAGAGTTTCACAAGCTGAAATGAAGGAGTTGGCAGGGCTGTCCTCTTTTTTGGAGGCTCTGGGGAATCCTGTGCACCAAAGCTCATTCAGTTTGTGCTAGAGGTCCCCCATTTTCTTGCTGGCTTTCAGCTGAGGCCACTCCCAGTGCCTGGGGATCATCTGCATTCCTTTGTCATGTGGTCCTTTCTATTGTAAGCTAGCAACAAAGAATTTCCTTTCTCTTGAATTCCTCTCAGACTTTATAAATACCTTTCACCAAGAAGAGCCCAAATGATTTTAAGGTTATGTGCTGCTAGGGTAAATCTTCCTATTCTAAAATCAACTGACACGGAACCTTAATTACGTCTGTAAAATACCTTGTCCCATAACAATCACTCGAGTGATATCTCATCATATGCAGAGGCCTGGATGCACTCAGTAGGAGAGGATTGTATGACGGAGTGAACATTAGAGATCTCAGAACCCTGCCTACCTCACTGCTCTTCTACATCTAGGTGTTCTCTTGAGATGGTTTCTGTTACCACCTATAAACTGGTGGCTCTCAAATCTGTATCTTCAGCCCCAATCTCCGATAATTTTAGGCTTCTGCATACCAGCAGACCTTCAGATGCCAACTGTTTTCATTTGCAAATCTCATAACCATTTTACATTTAACATGTTTTAGAATGGACTCATTCTTTTATGTTTGTCCTTTATTATCTGCTCCTCCTGCTATATTCCCTGTCTCATTTAATTTCTCCAGTTACTGAAGCCATGAATCATAGTGTTATGCTTATTCTTTCCTTCCATTTATTGCACATATTTATGCATATACATAATATGCACATTAAGATATGTATGACCAATTTAACTTTCACAGCCCTCTCTTCAATATCTACAAGCCTGTCTTTTCTGTATTTACAACCATTGCTCTAGTTCAGGTTTTCATTCCTTCTATCTTTAGTATTATCATACATTTTCATTGAAGTCTAATATATGTGCAGAAAACTACACATATCATAAGTATGTGGCACAATTGACTTTACAAAATCAGTGTATTCGTGTAACCAGTACTTGTGGATATGCAGCTATGCAATGGATACAAGAGAGACTGGATCTCAAAGGATTCTCTCCGTTGCCTCTTAGTATTTCCATCTACGTCAAAAAATTTAAAGGACAATTAGAACAACCGAAGCATCATGCAGGATTGTGCAGGATCATGAAGGATTCGGATAATTTAGACATCCCTCAGGAATAAAGGTTTAGGTCAACCTACAAAGGTGTAAACATTGGCCAATTAAACATTGGTTCTGGGTATATGTGTGTATGTTAACTATTTGTGTGTATGTTAACTATTTTTCCCCCCTCTCTCTTACCTCTTACTATTTTATATAAGATTGTTACTGGTGGTTAACCTTAAAATTTAGTTGTTTGGAACAGAACATTCAGAGAGAAACTGACTAAATTTGAGAAGAAATTAACAACGCTTAGAGATAGATACTGTGACTATCTCAGGACAAAGGATAAGATGATTATTGGGATTTGGTGTCTTCACTTTTGGGAGAGGGTAGGAGATCTTTGGATATAGGATAGGTGTACCTTGTTAGGTGAAATGAGGTGGTTCTGTTACTGAATAGATGTTAAAATACATGTAAAAAGGTGGGGGGGATACCAAGTAGTCCCAGGGGTAGAACATGCTGGTTACCATGCTGTTGTATCTCTCTGATTCATCTTTCTGTACTTAGTCTTGTGGTGCTGGGGGTGGGTCCCTGCAAACCACATTTCCTTTGTTCAGTGGCTCCCACTAGACCCTGCACATAGGGAGCATGGGAGGGAGATTGAAAGGTTGGAAAATGGAGACAGGGACCTCTTTCCTCTGTTTGCCTCTTATTCCTGTCAGTATCAGTTCAACAGTGGCCCCTTAGTCTGACTGTGACAGTTCCATTTTATCATTTTCCCATACTTTCTAAATACAGACTCGTCGCGTTCTCCTCTCACCCATTACATACATATTCCCTCAGCCAGCTGGCACTCTTTCCTCTGTGTAAGCTCTGGAAGTTTTCTTATTTCAAACATATATGCTTCAAGTTGTAAGAATTTTAATCTCTTCTCTTTCCCCTCTCTGTTTTTGGGGTGAAAACATTCAGAAGTTACAGCATCTGTAATACCTCCTTCCTGTTTTCTTTCTTTTTTTTTTTTTTTTAATTTTTTTTTTATTTATTTATGATAGTCACATAGAGAGAGAGAGAGAGAGAGAGAGAGAGAGAGAGGCAGAGACATAGGCAGAGGGAGAAGCAGGCTCCATGCACCGGGAGCCCGACGTGGGATTCGATCCCGGGTCTCCAGGATCGCGCCCTGGGCCAAAGGCAGGCGCCAAACCGCTGCGCCACCCAGGGATCCCTCCTTCCTGTTTTCTTGTTTCTCCCTCCCGCCCTTCCTTCCCCGTTTACTATTTTTCAAAAAATTTTTTTAATTTTCAAATCAATTTTATGTAGGTATAATTTTCATGCAGTAAAATTTATGCATTTTTACTGTGCAGGTGATTTATAGTTTACTAGTTAATTGGTGCATTAGTGGAATCAAGATATAAAATACTTCTAACACCCCAAAATGTTCTCTTTTGCCCTGGCAATGAATTACCACCCATACCAAGCCCTAGGCAACTTTTGACTTTTTTTCACCACTGTATATTAATTTTTTCTGTTCTAGAACTTCATGTAAGTAGAATCATATAGTGTATATTGTGTCTGGATTCTTTTTCTCATAATGATGTTTGGGGAATTTATACATGTTTTGCACTGATTTATAATTGATTCCTTTTTTATGGTTGAGTAGTATTCTATTGAATGAATATGCCAAAATGTGTTGTTTATTCATTCACCTGTTGATAGACATTTGGATTATTTCCAGTTTGGTGCTATTATGAATAAAATTGCTATATGCATTCATATTCAAATATTTATGTATGTATATATTTTCATTTCTCTTGGGTAATACCTAGGAGTGGGATTTCCATATCATATGGAAAATGTATGTTTAATTTTTGAAGAAATTGCTAAACGATTTTCCCAAGTATAAAACAAAATAGTTTTAACACTTTCATCTGCAATGTATGAGAATTCTGATTGTTACCCATCTTCACCAACACTTGATATTGTCAATTAAAAAAAATTGTAGTCATTGTAGTTAGCAGTTAGTGGTTTATTATTACGGTTTTATTTTTTCATCCTTCTAATGAACAGTGATACTTAAAATGTTTTGGTTATTATTAGCCATTTATGAATTTTATTTTGTGAAGTGTTTCTTAAAATCATTTGGACATTTTAATAATTGAGTTGCTTGTCTTCTTATTACTGAGCTGTGAAAATTCTTCTAGATATCAGCCCTTCATCAAATATATGCATTGGCAATGTTTTTTCTTCCAGTCTGTGGCTTGCCTTTTAATATTTGAAATGGCATCTTTCCAGGAGCAGTTGTTTTTATTTGGATGAAATTCACTTCATCAGATTTCTTTTTCCTTTTATGGTTAGTGCTTTCTATATTCTAAGAAAAAATCTTTGCCTAATTTAGGTAGTGAAGACTTTATCCTGCATTTTCTTCAGAAGCTTTTAGCTTTAGATATACAACCCATCTTGAGGGTTTTTTTTTTTTTTTCTTTTTTCTGTGTGGTACAAGTGAAGGATTGAGTTTATTTTTCTAATAAACCCAATTTTCCCTGTACCATTTGTTAAAGAGGCTGTCCTTTCCCATTAATTTACCTAAGTACCTTTGTTAAAAATTAATTGATGGTGTATGTGTGAGCCTATTTCTGAACTGCGTATTACTTTTCATTGATCTATATGTCTATTTTAACACCAATACCATGTACTAACTTTGCTACTATAGCTTTATAGTAAACCTTTAAATCAGGTAATGCCAGCCCTTCAATTTTTTTTTAATTGTTTTGATTATTCTAGGTTCTTTGCATTACCATGTAAATGTATGGTATATAGTATGGAGATTTTTACAAGAAAAAATCTGCTGGGGCTTTATTTGAGGTACATTGAATCTAAAAACTAGCTTGGGGGAAAATTGGTATTGAGTCTTCCAATTCATGGAGTGATATATTTATTTACTTAGGTTTGCTTAAATTTTTCTAAACCTTGTTTAGTAGCTTACAAAGTGTACAGGTTTCATACATATTTTGTTAAATATTGTTAACTTTGATATTTTTGAACCTGTATCATGTAAATTATCACACCTACTTATTAATTTTAGTAGTTTTATGTCCCCCAGATTCCTTGGGATTTTCTACGTATAAGATCAAGTTAGCTGCAATTACAAATTGTTTTACTTTATATGTTCCAATCTATATGTCTCTGTTGCTTTTTCTTGCCTTATTACACTGGATAGGACCTGAAGTGCAGTGTTAGATAGAAGTGATTATAGCTTATATCCTTGCTTATTCCTAATATTAGAGGAAAAATTTTCATATTTTAATCTTTAAGCATGATGTTAGCCATACTTTTTTTTAAATAGGTGCTGTGTTAATTTCCCAGAAAAAAATACCACAAATTGGGTGCTTAAAACAACAGAAATTTATTTTCTCCAAGTCTAGAGGCTAGAATTCTGAAATCAAAAGATCAACAGGGTCTTACTTATCCTAAAAGCTTTAAAAGGAGAGTCTTCCTTGCCTCTTTCTAGCTTTTAGAAAAGAAAATGGCCATGTGAAGGCAGAAGCAAAAATTGGAGTGATGCAGCTATAAACCAAGAAATTCTAAGGTTTGGCCATTTTTTTCTTTGTGTCTGTCTTCACATTGACTTCTTTGTGTCTTGACATGATTGTCTTATAAAGATATCAGTCATTAGATGTAGAGTCCACCCTAATCCAATATGACCTTACTTTAACTTAATTACAATTGCAAATACTCTATTTCCAGATAAGGTCACATTCGCAGGTAGCAGGGATAAGGACTTCAGCATATCTTTTTTGGAGTCATCATCCAGCCCTCAACAAGCATCTTTCATTGAGTTGAAAAAGTTCCCTTGTATTCCTGGTTTGCTCAGGGTTTCAGTAGAGTTTTGTCAAATGCTTTATCTGAATTTATTAAGATAATCCTACCAATTTTCTCATATCTTTAAAATAGTAAGATGCAATGATTAGTATTTTATTATATCATGGACATTTTTGAGCATTCAACAAAGTTGAAATAATTTTACAGTAAATATTGGTATACCCACAATTTGTATTCTAGCATTAGTATTTTATTATATGTATTTTATCACATATACATCTCATTGCCTACATTTCTACCTTTCATTAATCCATCTTTCATTGATGCATTTAAAATAAAATCAGAGGGATGCCTGGGTGGCTCAGGGTTGAGCATCTGCTTTTGGCTCAAGGCATGATCCCAGGGTCCTGGGATCAAGTCCTGCATCGGATTCCATGCAGGGAGCCTGCTTCTCCCTCTGCCTATATCTCTGCCTCTCTCTCTGTGTCTCTCATGAATAAATAAATAAAATCTTAAAAAAAAAAAGAAATCAAATAAGAAATTACAGATACAGGTGGAGTATTTAGTAAAAAATACTCCACCATGCATTCCATTACTAAAGTTCAAGTCTTTGTGTAATCTTTTTACTTTTGAGAGAGAATTTACATACACCAAAATCAGTTTCAAGCAGATTGTAGATGTATAGGTGAAAGCCTAATACAATGTTCCTATAAGTAATAAAAGATAATATCTTCATGATATAGTGGTAAAGAACTATTTCTTTAATAGGATACAAAATGTCCTCATTATAATTGAAAAACATTGTAGTTAATTAGTAAAGACTTCTTTCTGTTCATTAAAAGATGCTATTTAAGGAATAAAGGCATAAGCAACAGAGTAGAAAGAGGTATTTGCAATGTACTTCATAAAGAATATGTCCTATGATAATATAAGAATTCTTGCTAGTTAATAAGTAAAAGGTAGACAATCCAGTATAAAACAACAAAAACAACACAAGTCTGAAATAGACCTCTACAAAATAGCATACCAAATGACAAATGAAAATATTCAAACATGTCCAATGTCATTAATTATTAAAAGTATAAAGAGAAACTCCTAAAGTCCACCAGAATAATGAAATAAAAGATAATGACTACATTAAATGTTGGTAAAGATGGAGAACAATGAGAATTGTAATATACTGCTAATCAGAGTAGAAATTTTTGTCAAAACCTGTCATTATCCAATAACGTTGAACATATGCATACCTTATGACACAGAAGTGTTACTAATAGGTACATATCCAACAGAAATATGTGCAAATATTCACTAGAAGTTATATTTAAAAAAAAGTTCATACCAGCATTATTTGCAATAGCTCCAAATTTGAAAAACCCAAATATTCATGAATAATAGATTAAATAAATTTCATATTTTCACACAATAGGATACTAAACACTAATAAAAGAGCAATAATAGCTACAGGAAACAATGCAGATGAGTATCACAATCACATTGCTTAGTGAAAGGAGACTTACACAAAAGAAAACATGCTATATGCTCTCATAGAAAGTTCAAAAACAGGCAGAGGTAATCAATAGTGTTTGAGGTGCAGGAGAGGGATTGAGAGCAGACACAAGAGGTTTCTGGGGCAGAGGAGCTGTTAATGTGATGATTTTTAATCTGAGGGTGGTTACATCATTCATGGAATTATTATTGCAATAATCCATACAGTTTATGTAGTTTTCTGGGGCTATTTCATTTTTTAAAAGAGAATTTAAAAATAAATAACTGTTATATTATGCTAGCCATTATTCCTCCTCTTTACTAGCACTAGTCACCAAGATTTCTAATTGGGTGGCCCCTATTTTTCAACACTTTTCTCCTTGCCCTTTATGTTCTAGCCATACTGGACAACCTGTCATTCTTGAACCCACACAGTATATTTCTACTTCTTTACTTTTGTTCATCTTGCCCCTCTTCCTTCAGCCTCTAAACTGCCTCAAATTATTTTTCAAGTCCCATGCCAAATGCTTCTTCTCAGTCAATATTTTCCTAATCCTTCCATTTAGCATCATCTTTTTTTCTCTGATATCTTATGCTATTTTCTACTTATCTTTTCATCATTCTATTCCATTTTTAGTGATAGTAATTTTAGCATTTGTCTTATCTCCAATCCAAATCCCAGTTAATGGAAGAAGTATGCAAAATGAATATATGAAATAAAAAAATATGGACCTGGGATTTAGACTAACTTTTTAAAAGATTTTTTATTTATTTATTAGAGAGAGAGAGAGAGAGAGAGAGAAAAACAGGCAGAGGGAGAAGCAAGCTCCATGCACGGAGCCCAAGCGAAAGGCAGGGTCTCCAGGATCACACCCTGAGCGGAAGGCAGGGCTAAACTGCTAAGCCACTGGGGCTGCCCAGATTTAGACTAATTTTTAATGGAAATTTATTATGGAAAGTTTCAAATATGTAATAAAATAAAAAGAATAATATAGTAAACTCCTATCACCCAGTCTCAGCAATAATCATAATTCTGGCTTCATTCAGTTTTGAATCTCTTATTAACTGATTTACCCTGGGCAATTGAGATGGAAATTAAAGTACTACCTGTAGGGTGGATATAAAATGCATAGAAACAAGGGTAAATTTGGACCTGGGTATAGTTATAAGTTCAGTAGCATCTTTTTATTTGCATACATGAATTTGTATTTGACTTATTTTAACTGTAATATTATTGTGCTAATAGCTCAGTTTTAAAGTCTTCTATCCTTCTTTATAGATGAGAGTCCAAATGGTTTAACTAAGTTTCATAATGGGTTGAACAAATGACTTTATTCTGTACTTAAGAATAGTGTGATTTTATTATTCCTTTTCCTTATCTCTTTCTCTCTTTGCACCTTCGCTTCTTCCTTTCTTACATGTTTTCTGGGGCTACATTTGCAGAACACTCAACTCAAAAACAGAACACTCAGGGGATTTCTGGAATGTTAAAGATAATGGGACTTTAAAACATTGAGTTTCCCACTCCCATCCCTTCAATTTGTGTGTGTGTGTGTGCTTACATATCAAATAGCAAGTGCAAAATGTATTATAAAAGTGGAAGAGGGACACCTGGGGGGCTCAGTGGTTAATCATTTGCCTTTGGCTCAGCTCATGATCTCAGGCTCCTGGGATCAAGTCCCACATCAGGCTCCCTGCAGGAAGCCTGCTTCTCCCTCTCTCTGTCTCTGCCTCTCTATCTGTGTCTCTCTCTTAGAAAAAATAAAAGTGGAAGAGAGCCCTGGGTGGTTTTGTGCTAAGAAACTAATTGTTAAATACCTATAAAAAGGTGATTTTCTTCATTGTTATATCCAAAATTATTTTTAGTGAAGAAAGATAGAATTCATGTTATTTTAGAACTGAGGAGTTTGGAACCTAACAGGATGGTTAGAGAACACGGTCTTTGAGATCTTTTAAAAAAATTTCTCACATATTTTTAAACCTATATATTTAGGCAGTTAGAATGCACTATGAGAAGTATAAATAAGACTTTTGATAGTTTAACAATGGAGGGTCTTAGTTTTTCTATCTAGGAAATAAAAGGAATATTTTTCCTTTTATAAATTAAAAAAAAAACACAAATCTAATTAGCACCAGTCATGTTTTATTATAGCTCTTACTGAATACGTACACAAAAAACATTGTTCTCACTTTTCTTACAGTAAGAGCTTATTTATTAAATAATCACGACTACATTCTTGACAAACTGTGTGAGCAATATATGTCAGCAGCCAGTTATATAATAAACTGTGTAATAAATAGGTTTAATTTTAAGTGACTAATTAGGTCCTTTTAGAATATTTGAATATTTGAGTGAATCTCTGGGAGTTGTGTGAGTGGAAGGTGAAAGAAAAGAGTAATGAATAAGTAGTTAGCAATATATTTTCCATGGATCTATACAAAGCCCCAAAGATGTGGTCACTATTAAAAGTGTTAAACTACAATCCATGCAAGTTGGTTTGGATGATGGGTGAGCACAGTATTCATGAGTAACCAACCATGTTTCTTGTTAGCGTTCCTGAGGTATTTCATTTGTTAATATTCACTTTGCATAGAGAAGCCTGTCTTTTAAAAGGTTTTTCAGCACAACATACATTTTTTCCCCTTCAAATTATATTCATTTTCTGCTGAATCTTGCTCAGGAAGTTGACATTGTGTGCTAGCCAGCCAATGTGACTCACACATTTTGTTTTGTCCACACTGGTTCAGTAACTCTTGCCACCATACTAACACAGTCATTATTCTGGCTTGCACTTAAATTGAGTAGTTGATTAATGCCTTCTCCTTTTCATCTGCAGCAAAGTAAAAGCATTTGTACAAGCATCTTAACAACCACATTACAGATCAGAAAAATAGACTACAAATATTAAGGCAATATTTGTTCCAGAGCAGCAAAGGATTTTAATGTTATATTGTTGCTAGGCAAAGGAAAGTTAGGGAGACAACTGGAGGTGAGACCAGATGATTTAGTAAAACCTTTGAAAAGAACATCTCTGAAAGCATTAGATATAATCATTTTGCATTTAGCTCACTTTAGTTTCAGCATATGGTTTTTAATGTCTTATTTCCAATGTTTATTTACTGAGCTAAGGTTAATTAAATGAAAATGTAGTACTTTGTAGTCTTTAGTAAAAAGCAAAACAAAATAATTGTTTGAAATGACATAGAAACAGGAAAAACCCTATATAGTTTATTCTTAAGCAATATGGATTTGAACTCTATGGGTCTACTTACATGTGGATTTTTTTCAATATCATGCAGTAGTATAAGTGTATTTTCTCCTCCTTGTGATTTTCTTAATAACTTTTTTCTCTAGCATACTTTATTATAAGAATATAGTAAAAAAAAGCAAAACAAAACAAAAGAATATAGTATATAGGGGATCCCTGGGTGGCTCAGTGGTTTAGCTCCTGCCTTTGGCCCAGGGCGCGATCCTGGAGTTCCGGGATTGAGTCCCACATCAGGCTCCCGGCATGGAGCCTGCTTCTCCCTCCTCCTGTGTCTCTGCCTCTCTCTCTCTCTGATAAATAAATAAATAAATCTTTTTAAAAAAAAGAATATAGTATATAATACATATACAAATATGTGTCAGTTGACTTTATGTTTATCATTAAGGCTTCTGGTCAATAGTAGGCTATTAGTAATTAAATTTGGAGAGAGTCAAAAGTTATAGGTGACATAGGAGACTCTAAATACAACCCCATCACAGAACACACCAGTTATACTTAGTAACACACCACTTCAATTCCTCTTGAAGAAGAAAGAAGGGCTGCCTGAACAGCTATTGAACGACCCAAGACAAAGAGAATGGAAGAGAATAGCAAGAGAGACAGAGATATGATAATATAGGGAACATGCATCCCTGATGCTATAAATGGTAATGGGGAAGGATAGTACTGAGGCACTGGGAAGAGATCCCTCTGTTCTTAATAAGCACAGAAAACAAAAACAGAAACATGATTTAAAAGAGCAACTAATATGTAACAGAGACAACACTAAAACTCTGTCAAGTGGTGGAGGACCTGCAGGAAACCTCTCCAGGTCAGAGGGACTGAAGAACAACATGGTTTACATTCCCACCCCATCTTAAAAGCCTAGACTTGAGCATGATCTGGATAACATAACAGGCAGGTCTCGTCATCTCAGTGAGCTTGAGACCATAAAGGCAGGTTCTAAGGCCTTAGCAGGTAGGTCCAGATGCCATAACTGGCAGATCCAGTCATCACAGAATGCTTGTGGCTTCAGCCCTGTTGCTGTCCCAGCCCTGGTTGCCAGAACACAGGAAACAATGCCACAGTTTAAAATGGCCAAGGAACTATAGAAACATTCTCTCCCCACCCCCAGCCTTAAAGACCCAGACCAGAGAAGGGTCTGTCTCATGATGAGCTTTAGACCTCAGCAAGCCCAGCATCCACAAGCCCACACCAGCCAACTTGTGGTACTGGGGCACAGAAAAGAAGCCATGATTTTGAGTTTTGTTTGCTTATTTTTTTAATTTTTGTTTTAAATTTAATTTATTATTATTATTTTTAGTTTTTATATTTGTCTTCTCTTGTTTTTATTTATTTTTTCTTTTTGGTTTTGTTCTTTCTTGTTCTTTTTCCTCCTCTTTACATTTTTTCCTTGTTCTCTTATTATTTTTTTTCTTTTATTACTATTATTTTTTTCTTTATTCTTTTCCTAAAAAGCCACAGTTTGAAAGAGTAACTAGCATATACAGCCACAGGTTCAGCTAGCTGGCAAAAATCACCAAACACACACAGTCTGCATAGGGGACACCATACACAAGCCCACTCCTTAGCTTCAGAAGTAGCCATTTCACTTATTCCATAGAAACAAATACATAAAGTCAAGCAAAATGGGAAGTTCCAAAAGCTCCAAAGAAAGAACAAGAAACAAACCTCAAGAAAAAAACCTGAATGAAACAGAGATAAGCAATATGCCTAAGAAAGAACTTAAAGTAATTTGTAAAGATAATCACTGGACTGCAGAAAAGAATAAAAGAACTCAATGAGACCTTCAATAAAAAGACACAAAGTATTAAAAAGAATCAATTGTACCCAGCTACACCTGGGTAGCTCAGTGGTTGAGCGTCTGCTCTCGGCTCAGGGTTGTTGATCCTGGGATCTAGGATCAAGTCCAACATCGGGCTCCTTGTGGGGAGCCTGCTTCTCCCTCTGCCTGTGTCTCTCATTAATAAATATATAAAGTCTTTAAAATAAATAAATAATTAAAAAGAACCAATCACATTTGAAGAATACAACAACTAAAGTAGAATAAACACTAGAGGGAATCAGCAGTAGATTAGAGGATACTGGACATATCAGTGATCTGGAAGGCAGGGTCATAGAAAGCATACAAGCTGAATAGCAAAAAAGAGAAAATAATTTTTTAAAAATGTGGATAGATTAAGAGATCTATGGACAACATTAAATGAACAAACATTCACATTATAGGGATCCCAGAAGAAGAAAAAGGAAAAGGCATAAAAGAAATAACTGAAAATTTCCCTAACCTAGGGAAGGAAATAGACATCCAAGTTCAAGAAGCATAGAAGATTCTAAACAAGATGAACCTAGTGAGGTCCACCCCATAACACATAATAATTAAAATGTCAAAGGTTAAAAATAAAGAGAAAATTTAAAAAGCAGCAAGAGAAAAACAAAACATTACATACAAGGGAAAACCTGTAAGGCTGTCAGCTGATTTTTCAGCAGAAACATTGCAAGCCAGAGGGAGTGGCATGATATATTCAAACTGCAGAATGGAAAAAACGTGCAACCAAGAATACTATGCCTGGAAAAGTTATCATTCATATTTGAAAGAGATAAAGAGTTTTCCAGACAAATAGAAGATAAAGGAGTTTATTACCAGTCAACCAGCCTTAAATGAAATGTTAAAGGGACTTTTTTTCAGTGGAAAAGCAATGGCTATAATTAGACATTAAGAAATATATGAATAAAAAGATGTAAAATATGACAACATATATATAAAATGTGGAGAGGAGAGTAAAGAGGGAACAGAAGAGGAAAAAGAAAAATATTTTTTCATGCTTTTTGTTTATCTTGTTTTGATTTTTATCTTAGAATGTGTTTGGACTTGAATGATCATCAAATTAGTATGGATTGTTATTGACTTAGGGTGTTATATATAAACCTCATCTTAACCACAAACCCCAAATTTATGATAGATATACAAAAAGTGGAGGTAAATAAAGCCAAACAAAACACTATAGCTAGTCATTTATCACAAATGAAAGGAGCAAGAGAAGAAGAAAGAAATAAGAACTGTAAAAAAAATAAACAAAAATAACAACAAAACAAAAACCTGAAAACAACTTCTAAAAATGGCAATAGTGCATACCTATCAATAATTTCTTTAAATGTAAATGGACTAATGTTCCAATAAAAAGACTTAGACTGGCAGAATGGATTAAAAATAAAATAAAATAAAATAAAATAAAATAAACAACTAGAACACCCATCTATATGCTGCCTATAAGGAACTCACTTCAGATCTAAAGATGCATACATACTGAAAGTAAAGGGATGGGAAAAAAATGCCAGAGTAGTAATACTTATGTCAGACAAAAAAGACTTAGAAATTAAGATTGTAACAAGAGATAAAGAAGGGCATTACATAAGGATATAAAGAGATCAATCTAACAAAAGGATATAACAATTGTAAATCTCTATGCACCCAACACTGGAGCACCAAAATGCTTAAAACAAATATTACTGATACACCAACCAAAGACACCACCAAAAAAGAAAACAGCAGGCCAATATCCCTGATGAACATAGATGCAAAATTTCTCAACAAAGTATTAGCAAACTGCATATAACATATATTCAAAAGATCATTCACCATGATCAGATGGGATCTATTCCTGGCATGCAAGGATGGCTCTATATTCACAATTTAAACAGTGTCATATACAAGATCAGTAAAAAAAAAAAAATGAAATCATATGATCATATCAATAGATGTTGAAAAATCATTTGACAAGATGCAATATCCATTCATGAGAGAAACTCTCAACAAAATGGGATTAGAGAAAGCATACTACAACATATTAAAGGCATTGGATGAAACATACTTCAACATAATAAAGGCCATATATGAAAAACCCACATTATCTGCAATGTTGAAAAACAGAGACTTTCCTTTAAGGTCAGTAATAAGACAAAGATGTCCACTGTAGTTATTTCTATTCAGTATAGTGCTAGAAGTCCTAACCACAGCAATAAGACAAGAAAAAGGAGTAAGAGGAATTCATAATGGTAAAGAATAAGTTTAATTGCCACTGTTTGCAGACAACAGGATACTATACAAAGAATCTCCTAAAGATGATACTGAAAAGTTACTGGAAGTAATACACAAACTCAGTAAAGTGGTAGGATGCAAAATTAATACCCATAAATCAGTAGCCTATCTATACTTAGCAACAAAGTCCCAGAAAGAGAAATTTTAAAAATACCACTTATAATGCACCAAAAAGAATAAGATACCTAGGAATAAACTTAACCAAAGAGGCAAAAGACTATACTCTGAAAACTATAAAACACTCATGAAAGAAATTGAAGATAATACAAACAAATGGAAAGTTATGCCATGCTCATGGATTGGGAGAACAAATATTGTCAAAATATCCATATTATCCAAAGAAATCTACAGATTCAATGCAATCCTTATCAAAATACCAACAGCATCTTTTGAAAAACTAGAACAATTAATATTAAAATTTGTATGGAACTACAGAAGACACCAAATAGCCAAAAGAACAAAGATGGAGGTATTACATTCCAGATTTCAAGATATACTACAAAGTTGTAATCAAAACAGGTTGGTGCTGGCACAAAAATAGACATATAGATCAATGGAACAGAATAAAGAGCCCAGAAATAAACCCATATTTATATGGCCAACTAACCTATGATAATGGAGACAACAATATACAATGGGGAAAATAGTTTCTTCAATAAATGACACTGGGAAAAATGGCCAGCAACATGCAAAAGAATGAAACTGGACTAGTTTCTAACATCATACACAAAAATGAACTCAAAGATCTAAATGTGAGACTTGAAACCATAAAAATTCTACTAGAGAACACAGGCAGTGATTTCTCTGACATCAGCCACAGCAGTAGTTTTCTAGAAATGTCTCCTAAGGCAAGGGAAATAAAATACAAACTAAACTATTGAGACTTCATAAAAAATAAAAAGCTTTTTCACATCAAAGGAAACCATCAAGGAAACAAAAAGGACAACTCACAACTCACGGAAAAGGAGAAGGTATCTGACAAGAGGTTAATACCCAAAATATATAATGAACCTATACAGCTCAACACCAAACCAAACCAAACAAAAAACACAAAGAATCCAATTAAAATTAGAGGATAGGAGTAGACTTTTTTCCAAAGAAGACATAGCAGATGACAGACACATGAAAAGATGCTCAATATCACTAATCACAAGGAAATGCAAATCAAAACACAGTAAGACATCACCTCACACTAGTCAGAATGGCTAAAAAGCAAGAAGACAAGAAACAACCAGTGTCGATGAGGATGTGGAGAAATAAATAACCTGTGTGTATAGTTGGTGGGAATATAAATTGACACAGCTACTGTGGAAAACAGTATGGAGGTTTTTCAAAAATTAAAAACAGAAATATATGATCCAATAAGTCTACTATTGGATATTTACCCAAAGAAAACACAAAAATACTGACTTGAAAAGCTTTGTGCACCCTATATTTATTGCAGCATTATTTATAATAGCCAAGACATGGAAGCAACGTAAGTGTCCATCAACAGACAAATAGACAAAAAAAAAAAAAAAAGTTACACACACACAGACAAATATACACACAATAGAATATTACACGACCATAAAAAGGATGAGATCATGGTATTTGAGACAACATGGATGGACCTAGAGGGTATTATTTTAAGTGAACTAAGTCAGACTGAGAAAAAACAAATATCTTATGATTCTACTCATAAATAGAATCTAAGAAATGAATCAACAAACAGAATCAGATCTATAAATACAGAGAACAAAGTTATGGTTGCCAGAAGGGAGGTCGGGAGGTTAGGCAAAATGGGTGAGCTAGTTCTCTACTTATATAATAAGTGAGTCACAGGAATGAAAAGCAGGGCATAAGGAATATAGTCAGTGATATTATAAGAGCAATGACATGAGATAGACGGTAGCTCTACTTGTAGTGAACACAGCGTAATGTACACACTTGTCAAATCACCAAGTTGTACACTTGAAACTAACGTACCATTGTACGTCGACTCTACTTAAATTTTTAAAAAGTTCAAAAAAATCAGGATTGTTCTGTAGCTCAAATTTAAGTGTTCACTACTGAATTTTTACTTTTTAAAATTTATAAATTGTTTTAGATTTACTAATTTAAAAAGGTCACTGTAAAAAGTTAGAATTAAAGAAATCCCCGCATAAAATGAGACATTAGTTCAAGGGTTCGTTTTTGACATGAAGTATGCACTCCTATTTTATACCCCTTGGTATTCATGTTTCTCTGCCTACCTTATCCTCTCTCTGTTATACTCACAGGTGGGTCACAGCTCTCTGGAATTACCCAGAGTTTATATTTCCAACAACAGCTATTTCTATAGGTGCTGCTAGATATAGAACCCCTCGTCTCTTAACGACAGTGCCGAAGCGCAGGTTTATATTAAATTTAACCAAAATACTAAACTCATTCTATGTATATATTCATACAACCATCACTTTAGAATCAAACAGCAATATATATATGTTCTTACAAATATAAGGATTATTTTGTGTGTGTGTGTTAAGTAAAAGCATATTTAATATGATTATCTTTGAATAGCCAAAAGCTAGAGGATTTGAATATCATAGTGGGTGCAGATTAGGATCCAGAGTGCTACCTAGGTAATGGTTGGTTTCCAAATGTAGAATTACAAAGTCTATTCTAATAACAGTCTTTCATTATACCATTACATCACTTAGACTCAAAGTGAATGATCATTTAAAAGCCTTTCCACAATGGAACTTGAGGTCATTATTCTAAGTGAAATAAGACAAAGACAGGTACCACGTGATCTCACTTATATGTGGAATCTAAACAATAACAACAACAACAACAACAACAAAACCAAGCTCATAAATACACAGAACGGATTAGTGGTTGCCAAAGGCAGAGGACAGGGGTGGGCAAAATAGGCAAAGGGGATCAAACAGGGCAAAACTTCCAGTAATAAATTAAATAAGTCATGAGGTTGTCATTTATAGGATGGTGACTATAGTTAATAATACTGTGCTGCATGTTTGGAAGTTCTTAAGAAAGTAAAACTTGATACTTCTTATCATAAGAAAAAAAAAAATCCGTGACTGTAGTGAAAGATATAACTAGACTTATTGTGATTATTTTGTAATATATACAAATATGAAATTATCATGTGGTAAACCTGAAATAATATAATGTTATATGTCAATTATACCTCAATAAAAAATTATAAAAGGCTTTCCGTACGATTGGCTTTTAAACTTCAAAAAAAAGTTATAGGTAGATTTTCAGTGGTTTAGGGGGTCAGCCCCCCTAACCCCTACATCATTCAGGGGCCAACTTTTATTTTAATATCACATTGAGAAGCATGCTTGTGCTTCATCTATAGATTAATATTCAGTGTATGGTTTCTCCTCACTCATGTTTTTACAAAGACAGTTTCAGTCCATCCCCCCACCCGATTCTTTAGCAGTATGATTGTTATTTAACTTTGAACTTTTTTTTTAACTTTGAACTTTTTGAATCAAGAGTCTATGATTTATTTTCACTGCTAGCCTCCCTTGCCTAATAAACAAAGGAAGCTATCTTTGCCTTGATTCTCAGTATTACCTTTACTCCTACCTCTTCTCTTCCCCATCATTAGCAAGCTCTTACGATGTATTATGCTAGTAGCAGCTTACTGTGTAATCTACCCATTATAACACTTTACTTCATGTCTGGTTTATTTAATGGACTTATGAAATGCAGCCAGCAGTGTCAATCTATAGCATGTTTCATTCTTTTATAATAATAATTATTATTTGGTATGTATGTGCTACATCTCCTCTCAGGTATTCATAGCACTTTAACCAACCATTACCTTTAGCAGGTCCTTAAATCAGTAATGAAGGCAATAATTCGTACAAGATTACAGAAAACATTTTTTCCCCAGGGCTTACTTATTTCCAAAGAATAGAAAGATGCTGACACTTCTGAAATGAGGAAATTTAACCACCCTCCATGTTTCCTGAAATATTTGATATTTTTAGCAACTTAATTTCTCCCCAAGCAAGTTAACATAATATTAAACTTAACTAGCATTGTTAGTCATCAGAGAAGTTAAGTAAGTTATTATTTGATAACTCTATATAGTTGAGAGGACAGATTCACTTAATATTTTCATCACTACCTTGTCTTTTCTAAACAGCGGGAAAGCAAACCTACAGCTAAAGAAAGTTACAATAGTCTCTCAACTGAAGGTCAAAGAGATTCACCTTTCACTCAAATTAAGCATAAATGACCTGAGTTGCAAAGGTGAGATGAGAAGGTTCAACAGTATATGAAACAGCCCCAGATTATCCATTATAGAGTGATGGGAGGATAAAAATGAGGCTGTTCAAAATGTAATAAAATTAACCTGGAAGTATGCCAGCCTGTCTGTAAAAAGCAAATGATGATAAGAGAAAGGGGGGAAAACGGATGGAAAAGTGCCCCCATGAAAAAGGAATATGCAGTTGGGACTCAAATTGTGTTTTCCAACAGATTACTGTGAACCTAGGTCAGCATTCTCCAGTTAGCCCTTATCACATGTTATCATTTCTTTATTCTGCATAATCAGTTTATATGGTTTTCAATATATTGGTTTATGCTCTAATCCAAATATAAGTGCTGTTCATTATTGCAACGAGCCCAAGAGTTTATTATCCAATTAACCGGCTATCCACTTATTTCAGATATGCTCGGCAAGTTCTGCTTCTTGCTTCCTAAGAGTTTTCTGTTGTAGTAAAAAGTGAAAAAAAACTCAGCCCCATATAGAAACCTGTTGTATAAATGTTTGGTACCATACTCTTGCAGTTGTATTTCATCATTTTCTGGGCAAGAACTATTATTGATGGAATTAATGGGATATTTTGGGAATAATGGAATATTTTTGCTAGTAGATCTTCTTTGCAGGACCAGCAAGTGAGGAGAAGGGCAAATGAGTAGAAACTACCACTTTCAAAAAACAATGAAAATAATGTGAGCAAGGGGCATTCCATGTTTCTAAAATTCTATTTGCGAATGTTACACATTACATCTCTCTTTCTCGAAGATATGTAGCATGGACTGAAATATTGAAGGCTCTGGTATTAAACTTTGTGTAGCCTACAACTTCCCAAACATGTTTGGGCACGTAACACTTTTTACCATACACTTATTAATGTACCCAGGACATTTTCTTCATTCCATACACACTTTGGGAAAGAGTATATATTATCACTTCTGAGAAACAATCACAGAGAGAAAGATGGCCAGAATGGAAGTAGAGGAAAGTAGCTGGCGGGCTGATAGACTGAAGCCACGCGGGACATCACAGAGCAGCTCCGGAGGGGGTGAATAAGAGTGTTGAGCAGAGCTCTGATCTAGGCAGAATAAGAAATAGCTTGCTGTTCAAGCCACATTATTTGACTTTTGCTTATGCCCTGGGTGGAAAACTGCAATGTTGACAGAGAAGAGGTGTGGGAGCAAAGAAATGGGGTCCTGCTGCAGAAATCCGTCTCAAATCAGAGTTTGAGGAGTACTCTATTGCTTACATAACTTACCTGACGTTAACCCTTTTATAAAAAAAACCCAAAACTTTGCACTAGGACATCTGTCATCCAAATCACCGCCTGGATGAGTAAGCATCTTAGATAATCCATTAGCATTATTATTATTATGGCCTCTCCCATCAGGAGAAAAGACCTTGTATGGGAAAAATAGGAGCTTCAGGACCAGGCTGGCTTCAGTTTGTATTCTGTATCATAACTTACTAAATGCACGATCTTGGGCAAGATATTTCATTTCTTTCTCTTTTTTTAAAGATTTTATTTATTTATGAGAGACATAGAGAGAGAGAGAGGCAGAGACACAGGCAGAGGGAGAAGCAGACTCCCCACAAGGAGCCCGATGTGGGACTTGATCCCAGATCCCAGGATCATGCCCTGAGCTGAAGGCAGACGCTCAACCGCTGAGCCACCCAGGCATCCCAGATATTTCATTTCTTGAGTGCATTTTTTTTTCCAGTGTTGCTGGGACTATATACCTCACTACACTATATTTGCCCATATTTTCTTGATGCCCAAAAAGCAATAGAAGGCTTCAGGAGGCGTCATGATGAATGTTTCTCTTGTATTATTTCATGTAATTCTTGTGATGACCCTATGGTAAATAGGTACTATTATTATCTCCATTTTACAGAGGTGATAACTG
The DNA here is from genome assembly GCF_048164855.1 of Canis lupus baileyi. NCBI lineage: Eukaryota > Metazoa > Chordata > Mammalia > Carnivora > Canidae > Canis > Canis lupus. The sequence continues at coordinate 4,702,591 of NC_132859.1, forward strand.
ATAATCAGAGAAATGTCACAAGGTTACCTAGATATTAGATGGTGCAGTTGGAATTTTGGTCTGATTCTGAGTTTATTCTTAAGACGATGCTACCCTGCCTAGATATGCAGTTGCAGGAGGGAGGTGGTGAAATGTAAAGTGCCTGTATGTTCCCAAGTATATAATATTAACATATGAACAGCTAAACCAGGATCCTCATAGCTCTAAATCTCCAACTACATGAAGAACTCCGGTCTACCAGAGACTTCTCTAAGCAAGCTTAGCCTATCCCAGGTGATCAATCTGGTAATCAGCTCTCTTCAAAATACCTCTCTCGGGATGCCTGAGTGGCTCAGTGGTTGAGTGTCTGCCTTCAGCTCAGGGCGTGACCTCGGGGTCCCGGGATCAAGTCCCACGTCAGGTTCCCTGCATGGAGCCTGCTTCTCCCTCTGCCTGTGTGTCTGCCATGAATAAATAAAATAAAATCTTAAAAAAAAAATACCTCTCTCAAAAGCAGGGAGAATGGATTCTCCCCCAACTTAAAAAGTTAGTGGAGCCTGCAGCATGTTTGATCCTGAGTTTAGTGATGCAAACCATATAGCAAATTCATTAGGTCTAAAGGACTTTATACCTCTGTTGTCATTCTGTACTTGACTAACAGTACCAACTCCTCTCTGACTCTTAGGATTTATTGCTAAGTCTAGCACACAGAGATCTTGCTTTTTGGTAGTATCTCTTAATACCACTAAAGTCTTATTTCTTTTGTCCACAGATAGATCTATATATTCCTGACCCCAACTGTGGATAAAACATAGTTCAAGTGTCCCCATCCAAAAGTAGGTCCTCAAGTCTACCGTAAATGAGAATTTTCCAATTGGTATTTGTAGGGAGATAGCCCAAGTAATATGTCAGATGTAACTAAATCTCAGTTGTCACCAATCCAGGCCTCTGATACATAAATATCTTAATTTCACAGTGGAGCGCTGGAACTAGATCATGCTGGATCACAAGATTGTTAAATTTTCTAAAACTTTGCAAGACAGTTGGTCAGTCTTGGTGGTAGTATATACGCATTAGAAATCAGTCAATGCTACAGACCAGTGCTTCCTCCTGCCCCCTGAGAGCTACTTGTTAAACATTTCCCAGGGCACTAGTCTTTCTTCATCTTCTTTTGTTGAGTGCTAGAGGAGATGGGGGTGGGGTGGGGTGAGCTTCTTAGTAAAGAGGAATATTAAAAGTAGGAAAAATAGAGTCACCCATTTGTAAATCCAGTGAGGGATTTCTGAGGAGCTAAGATTTTCCTTCTAGCAACCGTGGTCTGTGTTTTGATGCTAGGATAGGAATTTAGGTGTTTTCTGATGCATTTAATATGACAGTTGGCCAAAAAAAGAAAAAAAAAAGTCCGAAATTAAGGATATGTTATTTATGTTGCCAAGATTTCAGTGAGATAAACTTTAAAAGCTTGTTTCCTAAGTAAAAATTAACACTTGATAGAGAAATTAGAACCCATTTTACTGTAGTTTGAATCAGTTTTAGGTCCAGAGCAGCGGTTTTCAGCCCTGTGTGTAGAATAGAATCACCTGGGTGCTTCTTAAGCATTCCAACGTTATTAGGGTCCCTCCCCAAGTCACCTAACTCAGATTCTGGAGGCGGGTCACTGGCCTGAAAAATTTTGTTTTTCAAAATTTCCATGTGATTCCAGCGTATACCAAGGATTGAAAGCAGCTGTGCAGAGCTCTGGACCCTTCTCTCCTGATGTATTTAAGATGCCAGTCAGTTTCCTGAGATGTTGGCGTTGCCTCAGACTGGAGGTGAACACAAAACTGTAAGCAGTTTGAATTTAATTTTTGGCATTCTTGAATGTTTTTAGTGATGTAACGTACGTTGCCAACACACTTTGAAGTTGTAGTAAAGTAAAATTGGTGTAAAAACCGTGGGGAACAAATAGAAACTCTGGAAAATCAGTAGTGAACCAAATTTACTTTTCTTGTTGACTGTAGAAATAAATCCTAAGTAGGAAGGAGCAGAATTTCTCTGAAGGCATGTCGTGGATGTTTCTCCCTATCTCTATGATATCCTTTCACTTAGAGAGGCTGTTGTAGAGACTAAAGTAGTTCTATCCGGATTTGCATCTTCCTTGTCGCAAGGTCTCTGCTTGTAACTTTTCTTCTGTAGTTGTGCTGCAAAGACACATAGCCCTTATCTAGAAGTGTGTTAAGAGGGGGCCCCAATCCCTCTCCTGGCCCTATGCAATAGAAAAAATGGTTTTCCCACCTCAAATATGTTTACACTTAAAAAAATTAAGCTTTAAAATAAGTAGGAGAAATTATGAAGAAATTCTTTCTTCTAAAATATGTTGACTACCTTTTAAAAAGAAGTACAGAACTCCTTAAAAATGGTCTTGGTGCCCCTACATTTTTCACAGGCTGCCCCTATGGGCTGAGTAACCCAGCACTAGATTCAACATGATTCTCTGTTTTTGCTGACTTTCTTTCCCAGAGATTTATTAACCATGAATTTCCAATTCTTGGTATGACACAGTGACTGAGATTACAGTGTGAAGATGATAAATTATCACATAAAAAATGATAGATTTTGAAGGGGAAAGCATGAAAAGTCAGAATAATATTAGAAATCTGGTCCCGATGACAAATGCTGAAATAAGAGGGAGTTTTGCCAGTTAATCATAGTTGTGTGAAAAGCCACGGAAAGGTTTAAAGTCCTTTCTTTCTAGAAAGCATTCTGCTTCTTTAAAAAGCTTAAAACAACTACATGAATTTAACTTACATAAGATCTTAATTCACGTTTCAAGAGTAGGTTGGACTTTCGATAGGCTTTTTCTGGAAATGACCTTTGTTTTCATTTTATTTCTATATGAGAGAATACCACTTAGTAGGCAAAACAACAAAAACCTCACGATAATACTCAAAAAAGCAAAAATCTATTTTAGTGCAGTTATCATGTTCATTTCATATTAAAGGGGTTAAATTTAGCCCTTTAGTTTCTAACATTAAGTGGATTTCTATGAAGAAATTGGAAAGGCATATTGAAATTCAAGTATACTGAAAGAAGGGGTCAGGAGAGTAGTTTCCAGAAAAAAAGTCCTAAGGGTATTTCTGTGCCTTCTAGAACATGGTTTTCAAACTTCTTCATGAACAACATGAAAAATCTAAGCGGCATGTGTCAAACTATATGGCCGGTAGCTTTAATATGCAGATTTCTTTTGGTCTCTATTTTTAAGTTCATCTCGAATAATGAGTAGTTATTACTTTATATAGTTATTTAGTGAAGCTGACAATCATGTGACCGTTAAGTGTCTGCGGATCGTTCTAAAAGGACAAATACCACACTGTCCGATTAATAATAAGAGGACTTTAGTCTTAGAAACTTATGGTTCTGTTGCTCACAAGAGGAGAGCATGGGAATGCATTTGAATGTTTAAACTAAGAAAGTGTTCGGGAAATGTGTTTTAATTAAAATATAACATCAACATTAAGGATGGACACATCATCCTGAAATATATCCTAATATATCATAGATGATATTTTAGGAGTGGATGATATTTTACAAAGTGGACACACCTATGAAACCACCACCCAGATGAAGACGTGGAGCACTAAATACTCCAAAAGTATCACTAAAGGTAATAGTTGTCATGACTTCCATCACCAGAGATTTGGTTTCTGTTTGGGGCCTTTTCATAAATGAAATCCTACTGAATGCCATTGTGTTTACTTCTTTTGCTTAACGTTCTATCTGTGAGATGTAACCATGTTTTCCTGTACCACACATATTCCATTGGAAGAGTATCCTGCACAGTTATGTATCTCATCTATTGATAAATGTTTGGGTGGTTTCCGGTGTGTGGAGATAATGCTGACGTTGCTATGAATATTCCTACAT